>NC_141606.1:582500-930000 GCF_047967505.1 Dipteris shenzhenensis
GACGTATTATTTTCTTACAGGTATCAAGTTTGACGTGTTTATTTTCTAGCTTGTTGGGCAAGAATAGATGATCTACAAATGTAGTTCAAGAAAGAGTTGTCTCTATGAGTCCATGTGATAAAATGTTGTGTGGATCAAAAGCTATAGTTTCCTTTTTTAGTCCTTGTTATCTGTGTATTGCTCAAGCATTGGATAGATGTATTGGGAATTATTTTTTTGTGATTATGCTTAGTGAATTTTTGTCAATTTGAAATTCTTTAGTGATTTGATGTAGTGGCATCCATCTTGGTACTATTTCTGCATTGTAAGAGGATACTAGTGACTTTGACATTCAAAGACGATGTCCCAGGCCTCTAGATGAAAGGGACATGAACCAACCATTTTGAAGAAACCAATTCTCCTGCCCATCTCTGGCTTTAGCAAAAATGCTTTAGTTTTTGGCCCCACTAACCCAACCCCCCACCACCAATAAGGTGTCCCCAAAGGTGGCGAGGTAAGCGCATAAAGGGGCATAGAGAACTAACGTCCCTTTGGGACCTAATCTCAAGATGATTCGAAGACTACATGGTTTTAAATTTATGTTGGTGCTAGGGAAGTGAATCCAAATTATTGGTTGTCTTTTCTTTGTGCTTATGGTTTCGAAAACACCATCAACACCATTGACAAGTCCATCTCAAATATGTATGTTGCCCCGCACATATTTTGACTATCATTACTTTCTTTATGACTAATGTTTTGTGTAGGCCTACTATTGCTTGTTCATGTATGGGTGCTTTGATTTGTTTGTTGCATGTTTTGTGCTTTGTGTTAATTGCATGAAGGATGTGGGACATGCTTGGTTTCTTTTATAATATATATTTGTTGTGGGTTTCTCTTTGTGCATTGTGAAGAATACAAGTGCTACTTCAGTGTTTTAGTTTGGCTTCCTATGGAATGTGTCATTCATGTACTTCAAGTCTTCATTGGTGTGATCCCACTCTAATTCTATTTAGGACTTTTATGAATTTATTGCCTTTTTTATGCATTGTTGTTTGTAGCTCATACTAATGAATTTTGTTTTGCCAATGTGACTCCTTCATTTGTGTCATTGGCTACATTGCTACCTTGAATATCCAATTTCTCTTTTAGGGCGTGCTTGGTAGAGGTCACTACAAAAAATGACATGTAGACCATTGAATGCTTTTGTATGGTCGTGCTTGATCTCGCAGGCAAGTGTCAATTAAGTTTAGCACCTTCTAGCCAACCAGTGATGCTTCATCAAAGACAACCAAATTTAGGTTCTTATATAATGCAATAAGGTTGTTATTTTCTTGCCTATTAGATTTGTTGGCATTTAGGTGGGCAATGAAAGGTGTAGAGCTGAGTGAATCGTTGTACATCCTAGAACTTGGCCAGGTCTAATAACGAGACCTATCAAAGCCAATACATATGGCTCCCATAGTACATCCCCCCTTGGCTTCATAACAGGACATGTTAGAAAGCCACACACCAAAATAGGAAAACCAATACATCTTTTTAGGAGGACTATCCAAGGCAGAGGACCTTTAGACTCAATGAAAACCAAACACTCAATACATATCATTTTAGGGGGACTACCTAGGGCAGAGGACCCCAAAATACATCAAGCTATAGGAATAATAAACATAGATCTCTTAGGAGTAAGAGATGTCCTCCAAGTAGCCACTACACATGTGTGCACATCCTTGTGAGTCAATGGTGATGTCGATGAAGCACTAGGCATGGATGCCCCAAAATACATGTCGGTGAAGTCCATGGGGTAGCTACATGGAGCGGTCATGGCATGACTCTCAAGATAGAAGATGGAGAGTCACCTAAAAGTCGATGTAGAGGCCGAAGGAGCCACAAGGACTAGTAGAGTCACTCAATGTGCAAGCCTAGCACCACGGGCAATCAGAGAAGTAATCGGAGAAGCCGGGAAACATCACATCAAGATCATTTTTCTTTATCTTCTTACTGCAAATTAATGTGGAGTCTACACACCGTTATAAAAGGCAGATGAGGTGTGCAATGTGGTAGCTCGAATGGCGAGAAGATAGAGCTTTGTGGGCAATAGGAGAAACGTGAGTAGTAGGAGCAGCTGCATGGGTAGCTAGAAGTAGCATGGGCAGCTAGATGGCGGGCAGAGAGTATAGCTACGTGGGCAATAGGAGAAGCTATGTGGGCAGCTAGAAGTAGCATGGGTGTATGGGTAGGTATTGGAAGTAATCCCGAGCTTGGAGCAGCAGGTGTATGGGCAGGTAGCTAGCTAGGAACGGAATGGAAATATGGAAAGCATAATGAAAGGCAAAATGGAAAGGAAAGAAAGTACAAGTGCAAGGCAATAACCAAAATACTCACAATGTATTAATAGCATGATGTTGACTGATGTGATAGACAATAGACAAGTACAACACTATATAATGTGACACTAGACTCTAGAAATCCATAGTGTATATGGGATAACTCCCAATATGACATGTGGCATGCCTAGGACTCACTAGACTATAAAACACACCTAGAACACTCATTTTAGACTCACTTTGGCTTCATATTCCAACAAGTAATCTACATTTGTGGGTCCTATGGATTGAATGATTATCGCTTGTTTCAACTTTTTGTCTTTGCATATCTATTCCAATATCATAGTAGCTACATCACTGATTTGATGTGTTTTCATGAGGCTCTATCGATTAGTTGCATCATTGGTTTGATGTGCTATTACGAGTTTCTATTGATTAGCTATTCTCATTCAATGGAATTTTTGTCTATGGACTATCTTTATTTTAATTTTTTTCAAGAAATCTTATCTTTATTTTAGTTGATGATGTCTATGTTTCCTTTGTAGGTATCATGTCATGTTTTAGGTATTGCGTCATGTTCTCTCTCTTGCCAATACTATTTCCTCATAGTTTTGAATGGGATATATAGTAAGTAGTTCTCATGATAGAAATGTGTTGGTTCTTTGTGCTTATTAAAGTGTGGACAAAACATAAGATCTATGGGTTTGTTCATTTTGATGCCTACCTTTAACTAATTTGTATTGGGATGCATATTTAGCTATGCAAGTTACTGTCCAAGGTGGTATGGCAGTTGTATTTTCCCATAATGTCCTCGAAGAATATGTTGGTATCATGATGAGCTAGAGTTTGTAATGTTGCCTTGTGCTTCAGTAATAGCATTTTGTCTTCTTGGAACTTTTTGGAGGAGCTTACAAGTGGCAATGATAATGTAATGTATGGACTTATTGTGAGCTAAATTCTTGAGTATTTATCATTGTGTTGCCAAGTCTTTGTAATTGCTCAATTGTATCAACATTTTTTTTCATGCAGTCGAGAAATGCATATTCATTGCTTAAGGTATTAATTTGATGGTATTCTTGAATATGTATGTTCATCTAGTATGGCCTATGTAAATTAACTTTTGGGGAAAAAATCCATTAAAAATTTTATGGTATGCCTAAATGTATAGCATGAGGACTAAAATGTTCTTATGAAATTACCATTTAAAGTTAAGGCCTTTCTCCAATGCCATGCCAAAAAATATGGTTAGGGAGCCCAAGCCAGACCCCCTAAAAATAGGTCAAATAGGCACTTTCACTAAGCATTTTCAAAGGCTTAGTCAAAGTGACTATTTAACCTATTGTTAAGGGTCTAGCCTGGGCATCCTCCTTGCAAATGTGCCCTATTTTTTGATAATTTTGGGGGTTGTTTTGACTAAATTATGGACACCCTAAAAATTTTCCAATTTGGTAGTTCAAACCTTGAAACGATAGCCAAAAAATCACAAAAAGCATGACACGATTGCAAGGATGCCATAGCTCAACCCCCAAAAATAGGTCAAATGTCCACTTTCACTAAGTGTTTTAAAACACGTGGGCATTTGACCTCTTTTTGGATGTCCAACCAAGGCATTCTTCAAGCAATTATCCTACGACATTTTGGGATTTGGATATCCATTTCAAGGTTTCTTTCACCAAACTCAATTTTTTGACATTCACATATAGGGATATTCTTCAATTTCTACAATTTATAAATTATAAATTGATATATATTTATTAATATATATCAACCTTAGTTTTTGTACTTATTTGAGTATGTCAACTTTATTTATATACATATTTATATTTATTGGTGCATATAGGTATTTAATTTATTGATTTACTAATTAGTATATAAAATAGATTTACTTATTTTATATATATCAATTCATGGAGATTTATAATAATGGATAATTAAATTTAGTTATTAAATTCATTAAATAATACATGGAAAATTTATCAATTTAATCAATACTTGCAATGCAGTCCTCTAGCGATGGCGGTAGGGATAGGGTGTCTCTTAGCGATGGCAGTGACAAGACCCCCAGTGACGGTAGCAAAGATAGGATGGGAGCTCACCCTACCAAAGTAATCCCCCTCTACTCAAGTGGAGTAGAGTTTCCAACTCTGAATCATGAAGACAACATCAAAATAGATCTCATCATGCAAGATCTCGAGCAGACCAAAGAGAATGCTAAAGATGGTATGACTTCAAGCTTCACATTCCATGTGGAGGACAGCGACATGCAGAATGTCGGCAATGCAGCTTTCACAGAAATACTAAGCTCTCTTAAATATGCCTCTGACAACCGCCCATCAACCTGAGGAAAGAAAACTATAGAAAAGTCCGAAGGTGTTGCCTTTTCAATGCCAAAATAAGCATGACAGACCAATGGAGCACCAAGACAAAATCTAGTGTAGTAAACACAAGCAGGGGCACCCATGCAGAATGTGCAGAGAGGCTCCTATGCTAGAGCAATTCAAGGCAGAGGTCAAAGCATCGCAAGCCCCAAAGTAAACAACGTGGGAATAGCTCTCCCCATGGGCCAAGTGTATCTTCGGTGACTCTGCTAGCATAGGATTGGCTAAAGAGCTCGCTAGCTCAAATGGAAGCTCTTTCAAAGGTAAGCTTTTATTAGGAAAGGTTCATAATGGAATGCATAATAAAACATGGCTTTGTTCTTGTGGTTAGCTACATCCACAGCCCATGCCCTCCTACAATGTTCCTAGAGGGGTGGATTAGGAACTTCTGGTCATGCAAAGGATTAAACATCACGAGTATTCATTTCCTAAGAAATGGCTATATCATCTTTATCTTTGAAAAGGCAGAAATGGCGATGAAAGTAGTGTAGAAAGGTACATGGACGATAAGGAACCAACCCCTCTCTGTCTAGTTGTGGGAGCCTTCCTTCAATCATGACTTACCTCCACCCACTAAAGTGCCCATTTGGGTAGAGTTCCCAGGCCTTCCCCTGTCACTCTTTCCATAGATAGAGGAGCTTTGTTTACCCCCCCTTGTCCAGTTTCTAGGAGTAGAAACGGAGAGATTCATAAGTCCTAGGGGAAACGTGCTAGCTTGTGTGCTGATGGACCTATCCCTAGATCCTCCCAATGCATTTGGCTGCTAGATGGAGATGGGGTGAAACTAATACAAAAAGTTTTCTATAAAAATATCCCGAATTCTTGTTTTCTCTGTGGTTTGGGAGGAGACTTCATTAAAGACTATCCTACCCACAACAACCATGATAAAGAGAAGCAAATAGAGAAGAGCAAGGAGCCACAGACATTGGATAAGGCAAGGGTTGAGGAACCAATCCCTTTGCCACAAGAAGAGGATCCAAATCAGAGCAAAGAGTGTCGGGTAGATCTAGAAAAGAAAGATAAACAGATACTAGAAGAGAGAACCAACGAAGAGAACATGGAAGATAGCTCAGGTGAAGAGGAGTTTGTACTCAACACCTAGAACTTTGAAGCTTAATTAGAGCAAGCCGAATTCAAAACCTTCTCCCAGGATGAAAAGCCATTCACCATAGTGAAGGGGAAAAGAGCCACCCAGCTTGAAAAGAGCTGGTGGGAATTGCTCTAGTACTAGAGAAAGAAAAGTCTCTGTGTTTGATAGCATCTATTTGGATAGAGATCTCACTCTAGAGGAACTGAAAGGAGCTATAGACCAAATGGGGAAGGGCAAGACTCCAAGAGAAGATGGACTTCCTATAGAGTTTTATCAAGTCTTTTGGGAAACGGTAGGCCCCTATCTCATGTTGCTCTGGCAAGACTCCAAGGCAAAGGGTTTCTTAGACCCAAGAATCAACAAAAGCATGATAAAACTTATTCCTAAAGGTGGACCAAAAGAGGAACTGAAGAACTAGAGACTGTTGACTATGCTAAATAGTGGCTACAAGATCTTTGCAAAGGCACTTGCTACTAGATTCAAAACTAAGATGCAATGATGGATAAGGAAGGAACAAAAGGGATTTATACGGGACCCGGCTTTGTGTCTTATATTGAAATTATTCTGTGTCAAGCTAGAAGCAAAGTTGAAGTAAATGTGGTAAAATGACACAACCTATCGGGCTTAAAAGATCTATCAGACAAGGTTGCCCTCTAGCCCCTCTACTTTTCGCTATAGCTACAGATGCTTTAGGTTGGCTGGTCAATGATGAATTAGACAAGGGCATAGTGAAAGCAATTCAGGTTGAAGGGGACAGATAGATTATGTGTTAGCAATTTGCAAATGACACAAATCTAATGCCACACAATGACGAAGAGTCAGTTCAGGTCATGCCGAAATGCTTAAATACCGTTTGTACAACCTTGGGATCCAGAATAAATCACGATAAAATAGGGATATATGGTACTTTGAGCCATCCCCCCTCTTCCTGTATAACAAGGGGTGTAAAGAGATCAGAAAATGAGAGGTCTTCAGATTACTAGGAATTCCTATGGGGTTTGGTTGCACTATGTAGGATAGATGGGACTAGGTCTTAGTAGACACAGTCAAAAGCAAGGTGAACAGATGGCAAAGGGTACAACCGACCCTAGCAAGAAGAAAATTTGTCCTCAACCATTACATCTACCCCTCCATTATTTATTTTATCTCCTATTGGTTCGCAACTAAGAAGTTCCTGAGATAGATCAACAGTTTGTTCAGATCCTTTCTTTGGGGAGGAGACGAGGTCAATCACAAGGTCCCTAAAGTAAAATGGCAAACCTGCACAAAACCAAAGGCTATAGGTGGATTAAGAATAGCAGATGTTGAAAAATCTACGGCTAGATTCATGGCACAATGGATCATAAAGGTAGTGAAGAACTCGGATAAGATTTGGGCTTACTTAATCCTTAGAAATATAAGTAAGGTAAAGATTGTCAAGTGTAAACATTGGAAACACCTTTCGGTTTGGTCTGCCCTCTACGAAAAGGAAGCTTGCATAGTAAAGGGCTCAGACCTTTGGTCAACCTGGGAGTCACTGAGACCATACGTGATCTAAAAAGGGTTCTCTAGGAAAACGGGCACTTTTGTGGCCAATGATTTAATTTGGTTTTCAACAATTTGGTCAGCCACCCCGCTCAAGGATGATGAAATCAAGAACGCCTTGCTGCTCAACAAGAAAGGGATTTAGGTCTAGGGATATATGTGGGATAGAGAGCAAAGCAAGTGGATGGAAAATGACATATTAAAAGTTAGATTTAAACTGAATAGATGTGACTTAGAGATGCTAGCCATGAGACAAACACTTTGGGATAGAGAATCAACTACATGGATGGGTGGAAGGGCTCCTCCTTCTACTAAAGAATTTAGGTGGGCAAGCGAGTTGGAACTCTACGCCATCCCCATCTTTGTTGAAGGACAGGAAGAGCTCTTAGCTCAAGTAAATTAGAAGTGGTTAAGAGTGAATTCAGAAAAAAGTGTGGTCTAAAAGATTCAAAAAAATGTGGGATAGGGAACTCCCAGAGAAAGAGGCTTACCTCTTATGGCTCATCATGCACAAAGGATTCTAGACAACCAAATGAGCATTGATAATAGGACAAGGAGATGGTTATTGTCAAAGGTGTAATAGAGTGCAAAACGATATCTCCCACCTATTTCTAAACTGCAGATATTCTAGAGAAGTATGGGACACTATACACAAACAGTTTGGCTTTTTCTCGATCAATTATGTTTCCTTCTATTGGGTGACATACCAATAGGTTCCCGAAAAACTGGAACACTATGCGTAGCTCCATTCTATGGTTTCTATGGGCTCATAGATGCATTAACGTTTTTGGTAACGTTTCTATTGGTACTAATGAAATTGTAATGAACGTATGTTTGAACACAGGAAAGAGATGCAAATCTTGAAAAGATATCATGACTGCAGTAGCATATTCAAGAGTGCTGCAAAAAGGATGAACAATTTGCGAGGAAAGAGACTGCTCTGCTAGCACAGCTACAAAAATAGGTGGGAAAAGAAGAGTTCCCCACGACCTCCACCCCACAGATGGTACTATCTCATGGCCAGGCAACAATGACGGTCAAGATTCCTAAGCATGTTCTTTCTTTCCCTGTGCCTATGGCCATAACTCCAAGAATAGTGTGGTGGTTGCTCCAAGACAACCTTGAATTTTGGGTGATGACAGGTGGTCAGTTGTGCTACAGTGATGTTCGAAATGATAGATTGCATCTCATTATTATGCCAAGAATGAGCATGGTGGTCTCTCCAAGGCAACCTTAAATATTCATGATTTGCACGGATGCACTACCCAGTGACTGGTGGCAATGCTGCGACAAAAAGCAACGTGATGGCATGTGGTCAGGCCAAAGATTGCACTATAGTGGTGTTTAAAATGATAGATTGCATCCCATTATTAAGCCAAGAACTGGCATGGTGGTCTCTCCAAGCCAACCTTGAATTTTCATGATCTGCATGCATGTGTCCACCTAGTGATAGGTGGCAAAACTATAGCAAAAGTTTGTGCGATGATAGGTAGTTAGGCTAGAGACCGCACTACATGAAGCAGTGCACAGATGCACGTGTAGTATAGAGCTACTATGTGTTGAGCTCTATGGTGTTCATAATAAATAGATTGTGTCTCATTATTAGCTAGTGTGACATCATGATGCCAAATTTTTTTTGGCAAGAGTGCAGGTCCGTGCAAAATTCAAAATCTTACCTAGGAGCACGTCACGTCGCAGCCCCAAAATGGCCCCAAAAATAGTTTCATGATTGGCTACACCCAAGTAAATGTTGACCCCTACATCAAGTTCTCATACTCATCAAGATGGTTGGACATGGCTTAGTGCATTAATTTATTAGATATGAGAATGTCATGGTTGTATTGCCATTATCTGCTGTCTCAAATACAAACCCTACCTGCATCAACTTCTCCTACTCATTCTAAGTTAGTGATGTCCCACACGAGACGTTCTATACACCTAGAGTTTCCTAGAACACCTTGAATGGAGCGATCTACATTCCATCTATGATGCCATTAGTGCCTTCTTCCCTTAAAGCATGGGCTGGCATACCATGGGGCTAGCATACCATGGCAAGCACTCCTACCCAAATCATTGATCATAGCCCCACATCGTCTATGAGTATCGGCCAAGTACCCAAAGCATGACAACACTATGGGGTTTAGCTCTTCTGATTGCCCAATTAGATCATGGGTGCTTGTTTCTCTACAAATAGCCTAGTTTGAAGGGCTTCTAAAATTTCACTACCTTGTTTACCTATCACTCTATTTGTTGTTATAACTTTTATGTACTCTGGTCGATGACTATCTTGTGCATCCCACCAAGCCAACCATGTGTTAAGTGTATGTTACCCTATTTTACATGGATCAAAGACCAAAGCATCTTTGAGAATCGACGAAATCTATGAAGATTTCATCATCTTCCCTTCCATTTTCTACACAAGAACTTATGCTCTTCATAGAATTGAGACTTGATACAGCGTCACCTTCTAGTATGCTCAACCATGTGTTAAGTACAGGCAGGTTACCTTGTTTCACATGGATCATTAATGTTTGCTTGTAGTGCTCTACAAAAGCAACTGTTCTTGCTTCCATCCCATTTTCTACACAAAAGTTTATGTTCTTCATGGAATCAAGACTCAATACACCTTCTAGTTTGCTCAACCATGCTGATTTCCCAATGGAGACCACAATTCCTTTCTTTTCCCTCCATTTCATTTTGTGGACCACCATTTAAAGTGTTCATACAACTAGCCAATTAGCTCCCATTGCATCTACCAAAAACCCTCAAAACTTTGGATTTGCAAACCCATTATTTTTCATTTGACCATTTCATATATTCTAGAATTGTACATGTGCATGCATGTCTTCCATATTGTCAAAAGTTTCCTGATGTAAGGGTCATACACATGAGGACCCATTGTGGCGCATCCCTTAACTCAATGGACATACTCAAAATGCACCCATTGAGAGCCCAAATATCACTTGCCTATATACAATCTACTAGATCTTGGTTTAATAGTGGATTTAAAAAAATAATGTAGCTACTACTCATCCTGTAGTTGTCCAGGAGATAAAAAGCTTTTCAAATATAGATAATTACATCTCCTTTTAATTCAAGTAATGAATCCATTTCACCACCTCCTCCCTTGGAACCATATCTTGGACTTTGCACCACTTGTTGAAGTCTTATCCTTTATATCATTAGCATGATTGTCTCCAACACCCTTTGGAATAGGTGATCATCTATTGGTTCTAATGCAACCCCCGCCTTTGTGATTAAAATATTTATAAAAAAGCCTTGTGTCCTATCATATTCAAAGTTTTTGCAAGATGAATTTGAATGTATCCTAACTCACATCGACAGTGCACACCTTCTTATGTTCATTCTATCACAAGGCAACCACTAATAAAGTAATAGCACTACTTTAGTAAAAACATTCTAAAATATCCAAATAATGCTTACAAACTAAATATCCCAAATTCGAATCAAAGTGGACCTAGAATTTGGGATCTTCTAAGATTTCCCTTCCATCATTTGTCATTATTCTTTAAGAAAATGACAATCCACATCACAACAACTAGGACATCTCCTCATTCTAACAACTCCATTGAAAATACTACGTACAAGTTGAGCACTTTGTCCAAACATGACCATTTGCACATTGTTCAATTCCTAAGATTGGAATACCATTAGGCATTGGGGGGAACTCGAAGAAAATCAAAGTGTCATAGCTCCAAGGAAGTTCAATATCTTTCTCCACCTGCATTGTGGACATTAGTGCGACATGGAGAGAACTATTCAAAAGCATCTTCTTAATAAGTAAAATAACACTAACCTCCTCTATAGTTTGTAAGTTGCTATGAATATCTCTTCTTACTATTACTTTGACCCTAAAAGAGAGTGTTGTCTTCCTTCCATATTGTACCCTTTTTACCATCTTCTAACTCCACTATGTGCCAGTAGATTAGCAAGTAGGGCAAAAGACAAAAGTGGTAGTCCTAGTGACCTAACTTGTTGGCACAAAACGTACTACAAGCAAGGAGATGGGCACCAAAGAAAGTGCAAGGGCAAATACAAAAAGAGAGTAGACAAAGGAGAAAGAGTACAAGAGTGCTACCAAGCAAGACAACTAGCAAGCTATTGTGGTTAATTCTAAAGAGTAAAAAAAAGAGAATGAGAAAGCCATAGAGCAAGGGAAAGCATATGCAACCCTTGAGGTAGTCAATAAAGTAAATAGTGAAAAGCGAGCGAAGTGAAAGAAGCAAGCAGTGAAAAGCGAGCGAGACTCTTTTATGTATTCCAATAGAATCATACAACAAGCAATCCAATACAGGCATCCAAGAGGTAAAATCCAATACAGAGGCAATATCCATCCTTCCAAAATATTTTTTTTTGGGCATATTTTAAAGAATGCACCATTCAAACACATGTCTAGGAGGAGTCTCCAAAGAAGGCATGCCTTAATTTTGCATTTTTCATTTTTTGAAGTACTTGATTCCACACCTACATCATACATAATATGGCCATGTTTGTCCATCTATTACATACCTTGGTTTAAAGTGCATCTAGTGACTATCTCATATCTCTTTCTCTATCCCTGATAAGGCACTTATCTCCCTAAAAAATGATAGCAAATCTCTTTTTCCAAAAGAGGAAATTGACAACAAATGCTTCTCAATACCTTGCATTGAAAGGACATCAAGAAAGCATAAAGGTCTAACAAAGCTGATGATACCAACTTGAGAAAGCTACTAATTGACAAACAAATTCTTCATGGAGGCGATTTCCATAAATACCAGTATCAAAGTATATTTCTTTATAATTGAATACAAGCTTTGAATAAGCAATGTTTGCATTGTATAAAACCAAAATACATACATGTTTGTATCTATAATAACATGACAAACATATCAAAATAATTTAATCACTCATGTGAATTGAATGAATGGAAAGATATCTTAATGCAATGCACCATGATATCAGCCCCATCTTCTTTTTGTTGATTATAAGGAAGTTTATTAAGCAAGAATATATGAGGCTCCACCTCTGAGCCTTGGATGTGAATATACTCCTCCATCCAAGAAATACATGGTCCTTCATTAACGAATCAAATATTGATAGTATATTCACATGAAGGATGCAAAGGCAAATAGTAAAGTTCCATTTGAATTCATATGATGAGGAAAAAATAAAAAAAGAAAGATTGTGTTGTGTACCTGCCAATGGACAAACAAGAGCCAGCCATCCATCATCACCTAGTGTGGCTATAGCCACAACTATACCATATGCCACATGCTCCTCTATGATCTTGTTTCATGTAGGGACCCCAACTTCCCCCTCCAACTCAAAGCCCATTGGAAAGTCAAGTAGCACGAAGTTAGTCTACCACTTGACATTCTTACCCATTGTCTTATGGACCCAATCGTTGTTGTTAGCTACCTTCAAGAAGAACTCCTATGCCTGTGTCGAAGCATCATTCTTCTTTCCATCAAAAATAAAGTCCATGCCCATAGAGATATAATCCCCAAGAGCACAAGCACACAACATGGTATCTCCATGGCTAAAAATATCATCCATAGGCAAAGGAGGATAACACACAAAAGTAAATTGCTCCTTAACAACAATTCCATTCCTATGTTTTCAACAATTACAATATAATGAAGCTATTTAATATTACTCACACACTTGGAATAATAGGCATTAAAAGCTTAACACAACCACCATGGATGAGATCTTACCATGCCCTATCTCAGTAGCATCCTCATCCTTATCCAATGGGGAAATCTCATCTTTATGTTTGTCTTTAATGGGTGGAGTCAAATTACCAAACAACTGATACTTTCAATACAATCAATAAAATTTATAAGAGCTAGATTCACGAGACTTTCCAATAGAAGCATATGATATTACCTTCTTTTTCTTTGCTTAGAACATCCATTCATTTTAATCTTCTACTCACAGGCCTGAGATTCTCTTTCTCCACAAGTGTTTTAGACATTGCATACTTCATGTATTTGTCCCTCTCTCTAGTCAACACCTACTCATTGTGCTGAAGTCAATGCAAACTAAGAACAATGTGCAAGATCCCACTATGATAACCCATGCATGGATTTGAAACACATGCATGTCGCAGGGTTACAAATCTCTAGCTCATATGACACAGACAACCATGTGTGACATAGTAAGAATATCATTATATGCAATACCTGTACACCACAGCTGAGATACCTAGTCTAATTTAGCTGCCTTCTTGTGAACCACCCCACCATCTCCTCGTTTTTTACTCTTCAGCTCTACCCTACTATCCCTAGAAAGAACTAAAGGAGGCTATTATGTCTATGAAAGATGGGAGAACTCCGGGAGAAAATGGTCTTCCTATTGAGTTTTACAAAAGATTTTGGGAGGTAGTTGTGGTCCACATCTCCTTGCAGTATGGCATGAAGTCTCCACAACTAGCACCTATCTAAGCATCTGACTAGTGGTATTATTAAACTAATCCCCAAAGGAGGCAGGACAAATCTTCTTAAGAATTGACGCCCACTTACAATGCTTAATTGTAGTTATAAAATCTTGGCAAAGGCCTTAGTGCTAAGGATTCAAGCTAAAATGGATAGATGGATTTTACTTGACTAGAAAGGGTTCATTAAGGGCCGACATCTGCTAGAAGCCATCATTAATCTTTGGGAAGGATGTGAGTATGTTGGAGATACCAAGCAAGATGTCTGTTTCATTAAGGTAGATTTTGGTAAGGCTTATGACAAATTAGACTTGGAATTCCTAATCCAGTCCCTCCAGGATTTGGGCCTAGGTCTAGAGTATGTATCTTATATAAACTCCTATTTTCCAAATTGAATGCTTTAGCTAAAGTCTTTGGCATTACACCACCCTTAGTGGCCAGCAATAACCTTTTCATGACTCTCTTGGATGCCACACACTACCTCATGGCAAAGTGTTCAGACATTTGGGAATCCCTATGGGATTTGGGGTCACTATGAAAGATAGGTGGGATTGGGTTTTGGACCATTTTTGCACTAAATTGGAGAAGTGGAAGGGTTTCTAGGATACTCCTGTGGGTAGTAGGATGGTCCTAAATCATTGCTTATATCCGATCACTATTTTTTACATGTCCTATTGGCACCCCAGTAGCAAGGGCTTGGCTCAGCCAATCTCCAAATGTAGATTCTTTTTGTGGGGTAGTAGCTCTAGGATTCCCAAAGTAAAGTGGGAATTTTACATTAGGCCCAAGGCTGAAGGAGGCCTTGGAGTAGTTAACATCCAACTATTTGCTGCTAAGCTAGTTGCCACATGGATTATCAAAGCTCTAATCAAGCTAGAGGGCTCAATTCCTTACTAGGAACTTTCTACAAGTTTGGACCCTTGAGGGAGAGAAAGTGGAAGAACTCTCTCAAACTATTGATAGCTTTCAACCTAGAACCATGTTTTACCAAAGGCAGCCAGCTCTAAAAGTCTCTGTGGACTACATTTGAGTCAATTAAATCCCAGATCAAATTCTCTAGCAAGGGGTTTTTTATGGCCTTGGACTCCATTTGGGTATCTACTATGCATAGATCTTCTCCCCTCAAGGATGAGGACTTTAGTAGAGCTTGGACCCTTTTCAAGAAAGGTCTACAATGTTGGGGCCAACTGTGGCAAAGAGATCAGAGGAGATGGAAAACGTGGGTGAAAATGAAAAGGCAATTCCATCTCTCCAACCAGCATGCTAGCTAAATAAGGGAGCGGCTTACTTTGTGGGAGGCTAATATTCATTGGAAAGGAGAAAAATTGCTTATTTATGACTGTGAGTTTAGTTGGGTGTATTCTACCCACTTGCTTTCCATTTGAACTCCCTTTGACAACATAGAAGAGGTTTATAAGACATTGAATATCAAATGGGACTTGCATGATAGTTAGAGTTGCTGAAAGGGTAGATTCCTCAAAATGTGGCACAAAGATATTCTTGAAAAAATATATACTCTCCTTTTGGCTCATTCTACATAAGTCTGTGTGCACCAATGCTGGAAGTTTGAGAGAGATTTGGAATACCATGCAGATCTTAGTAGTAGATCCTATTAATTGGAAATCTATTTGGTTGGGCAACGCAGTTAAAGTTAAAGTGAAGCAGGGTATTTGGACAGTTACAAGGGTGCACGTGCTTTGGTTCATTTGGCTTGCCCAAAATGCTTTTCAATTTAACCAAGATATATTATCTCTACTGATGCACTGATGTTGGAATAGCTTACAGGAAAGGACCAGATTAGCCCAGGTTATCCAAATGTACAATCAGGACCAAGACACGCTTTGCATAGAGATCCAAGAACATGAAGATGAGTACTAGATAATCCACCATGTAGAGTGCCCCTTCAAAGGAATCTTGAAATTTGCATCGGAATCCGAATGACTCAATGGATGTCTATAGTAGCTATGCTGCTACTATCGTGTGTTCTATTGCCCTCTCGAATGCTACTGCCACCCCTTTTGCTACCAGAGCTATACTACCATCCCTTACCCTTTTGTTTGCTATTGTGTTTAGCTACATGCCAGTGATCTGTTGCCTCCTATGTGTTCCTCTACATACCCGAAATCTATTGCATTATGAATATATGGTTATCATGGTGACTCTTTATGAGTATTCAGATGTCTCTTTTGTTTTTGTTGCCAAATCTCTATAGGATATTGAGATGTATTAGAAACAACATGTATATAGTCTTTTGCTAATATAACAACACTAATTTTTGCACAAAAAGAGTAAATGCAGAGCATGTATTAGCCCTAAGTAGAAAAATATAGATATGATTTTCTAGAACACAAAGTTAATCAAAATGAGGAGAGATAACTTTGTCAAAACTATAACCCAAAGATTACGTTTCTTATTTGTCTACACATACATAAAGGCTCTTTATTTATCTATGCATATCATAAGGCCTTTGATGTAGCCCTACATTTCTACATGAATGCATATCTCCAAAATCATAACAAATTGAGAATATATATAAAATCCTCAAAAAGAGCACCAAACATATCTATATATATATGGACATAGAAAATATATGTAGCTAGATATACTTTACATAATTCTCTATATGTATATATGTACATAAGTATCTATATATGTATCTATGTATGTAGCAATATTAACATATACACAAATATCTATATATATAGCTATATGCAGTTATACACAAATTTCTCTATAGGTACACACAAATATCTATAAACGTAGCTCTATATGAGTAGCCTCTCAATTTAAATATAATTGTCTCTAGATATAGGCATTCACCTCTGTATATTGATCTAACAGTTTATGTTCATGTGACATTGAGGATAAATGTTGAAACAAAACAACAACATACACATTTCCACGAGAGTCTCAAAGAATATTTACACATTTCCAGACATTGAGGATAAATGTAGATAAATTAAGGTATACATAAAATGATAAAGATAAATTAAGGTATACATAAATATCTAAACAATTATATATTATTTATCTCCACCATTCACTATTTGTAGATCTCTAACAATCAATAAACAAACAAATAAAAAATATATATTTAAATGCTTATCTACAAAAACATAACAACAAGAGAATCTCTTGAAATATCTCTATTAGAGTATCCAAATATATTTCCAGAGAAATATCTGCAAAAACATAATAACGAGAGAATCTCTTCAATTACCTCTATTAAAGTATCCAAATATACTTCCAGACATTTACAATAAATGTAGATAAAATAACTTATACATAAATATCTAAACAATTATATATTATTTATCTACACCATTCACTATTTGTAGATCTCTAACAATCTGTAAACAAACAAATAAAAAAATATCTATTTAAATGCATATCTACAAAAACATAAAAATAAGAGAATCTCTTCAAATATCTATTTAGAATATCCAAATATATTCCATGTACTTCTAAATTCATTAAATAACCAACATTTAGTTGTCCATTATTATAAAGCTAAATGTATTGATATATATATTACTTATATTAATTAATTAAATTTAATACATATGTATTGATAGATCTATTTTATAAAACAATTAATAAAATAATAAATTAAATACATATATGCACCTATAAATATAAATATATAAAAACGAGTTTGACATATAAAAGCAGGTTTAAAAAGTCACTTTGATAACTATTAATAAGTACATCTCAATCTAAATGTTTTGAATTCATGTTTATTATAAATCTTCATGTATTGATATGTATAGTACATATGTTAATTAGTTAATTAATTACATTAGATGATAGTTTTAATTTATAAATAAATTTAAAAAATTAATTAAATAAATTAATTGATAGATCTATTTTATATACTAATTAGTAAAATAATAAATTTGACATATAAAAATAAGTACAAAAGTTTAGTTTGATAACTATCAATAAATACATATCAATCTAAATGTATTTCTAAATTCATGTAATAACTACAAGTAATCATTCCTTCTTATAAATCTTCATGTACTGATATATATAACCCTGAAATGTATATCAAAATCCCAAAATGTCACAAGATAATTGCTTGAAGATTGCCCATGGGTGGACCCCCCATAAATAGGTCAAATGCCCACTTCCACTAAGCGTTTTAAATGCTTAGTGGAATTGGGCATTTGACCCGGTTTTCGGGGGTCAAACTAGGGCATCCTTCCTACAATAGTGTCTTATTTTTTAGGGAATTTTTTGCCATCATTTCAAAGTGGAAACTTTATAGGGTGTCCATAAATTTAATCCAAACAATCCCCAAAAATGTTCAAAAAAAAGAGGGCACATTTGTAGGGAGGATGCCTAGGTCAAACCACCTAAAAATAAGTAAAAAAGGCACTTTCATTAAGCATTCTTTGTGTCCTAATTTTTTGGGTCAAATGTCCAAGGCATTCTTTCTACAATAGTGTCCTAATTTTTTGGGGATGTTTTGGCCATCATTTCAATGTCCAAGGCATTCTTTCTACAATAGTGTCCTAATTTTTTGGGGATGTTTTGGCCATCATTTCATGGTTTGACCTACCAAAATGGCAATTTTCTTGGGTGTCCATAATTTAGTCCAAATAACCCCCAATTTTTTTTCAAAAAAATAGGGCACATTTGTAGGGAGGATGCCCAGTGACATTTTCACTAAGCATTTTGAAACGCTTAAAAGTGCATGTTTGACCTGTTTTGAGGGGGTCTAGCCTAGGCATTATCCCTGCAAATGTTCCTAGATTATTTAAAAATTTTGGCAACCATCTATGGCCTTTATTGACCAAACTTTCAAAATTTCCATGTATTTATTAATGAATTTAATAATTAAATTTAATGATCTATAAATTTCCATGTATTTTTTAATGAATTTAACAACTAAATCTAATTATCACGATTTGTATATGATGACATATTTAAAAATAATAATTCATAAAATAAATAAATTTATACATATGTATTAATATATCAATCTAATATAATGGTTCTTAAATATTGATAAATAAACAAAATAAAAAATATTTGTATGTATTAATGTTATTAAAATTTGAGTTTGATGACTGAACCTTGAAAATGATGTCAAAAATCCCAAAATGATACAGGATAATTGCAGGGAGGAAGCCCAGACCAACAAACCCCCTAAAAACAAGTCAGATGCCCACTTTCACTAAGCATTTTAGTGGAAGTGGGCATTTGACTTGTTTTTGGGGGATCTAGCCAGGGCATCCTTCCTGCAATAGTGTCCTTTTTCTTTTGGGAATTTTTTGGCCATCATTTCAATGTTTTACCTACCAAATTGGAAAGTTTCTAGGGTGTCCATAATTTAATCCAAACAACCCCAAAATTTTCCAAAAAAATAGGGCACATTTTGCAGAGAGGATGCCTAGGCCAGACCCCCTAAAAATAGACCAAACAAGCACTTTCACTAAGCACATTAGCATTTTAATGCTTAGTGAAAGTGCTTGTTTTTAGGGGGGTCTCGCTTGGTCATCATCCCTGCAAATGCGCCCTAATTTTTTGGAAAATTTTGGCAACCATCTACGGCTTGTATTGACTAAATTTCAAAATGCGGGTTTATATTAATATGGTGTCAAATATATATACAATCGTCAAAAAAGACCAACAGACTTCCGAAAGAAGTTTTGATCATTAACAGTGCAATCTTCAGCTATAACAGTAACCGTCCGTTCAACTGAAAAACTAGTAGCAAAAACAGAAAAGAACAGTGATCTAGGCCACGTCTCCTATGGCTCTTCCTTGGGTGCCAGGTGTGCAACCACTCATAGAACAATCGTGCCTGGGATGCGTGGATGGGGTCACAGCTTTCGGACTCTGGTTCATGGTCTGGGCTCCGGAGGCTTGAAGTTAGGAGGAGTGACAGACTTTGAAAGTAATTCCAATGGGGTCATTCCATGACACTGGTCTCTTGTAGACAACCAAGGGAGGGGGGCCGATGGAGAAGGTGTAATGCAAGCTGGTGAGACATGCAAGGATGCCATGGTGGTCAGGAGAGGTTGTGTCACAGGGGAGTCTAAATACAATTGACCTCTAAGGGAAAGGGCCATATTGACATGCCACATCTATCCAGTGGCATCTTGGATATTGTATAATGCATGTCCATATGGCCCTTGCCCTTAGAGGGGACCCCTCAAGGGCCATATCGTCAATTGCATTTTCTAAAAGTTTAATTGTATTTTTCTAGATGTATCTCTATGCAACCACAATGGTGGATTGTTGGAGCTATTTTAGTGCTATATTGGTCCTAAACCAACAAGGAATTGTAGTCCTACTTTACTAGTATTTTACTCCTTGTTGCAGTAAATCCTAAACGCACTGACTGGAGGCCCGGTGGTGCCATCCAGATAATCAGCTACAATTCATTGAGTGAAAATTAAGCAAAATATATTACATCTGCATCCAATAACAGATTATATAAAAGTTAACAACAACTTATACTGAGCAAAAATTGAACAGAGGATCTTACATTTATAAAAACTCAGCAAAATTGCTGAGAGCCTTAAAGGCCAAAAGATTACATTTAGTGACCATAGCCACTCAAATATAAAAGTTAACAATAGTGCATACTGAGAGCCTCAAATTGAACAAAAGAGATTATATAAATGTAATAACTAAGCAATTTCTAAGAGCCTTAGAGACCAAAAGATTACATCCTGGGAGCCAAAGATTGTTGAGAGCCTTAGAGGCCAAAAGATTACATCCAGCCATTGTTGAGTGGTTATGAGCCTCATTGAGCAAGAGGAAATTTGTACAACTTAGTATTGCGACCATCCCAGCTTGTTGCATTAAAATTTTATAAGGAGCTAACGGAGGAGATGATGGAGAAGCCGAAGACCATGCACATTGCCAGGAATCAGATTACTGCCCCCAACAAGATGAGAGTACTCTATTGTGAAAATCCTGAGGCCTTCATCGACGTCTAAGGGGAACCCATACAACATAGCAATATAGGGGCCTTCTATGACCATGTCATCCAAGGTGGTGACATGCAAATATGGGGAGAATCAACCATGGGAACAAAGAGTGCCCACTAGAGCCAACATTTCCAGTCCAGGTGAGTGCAAGCAATCACCTTATACGAGAAGGCATATAACATTGGGATCACATTGCATCGAGGGGTGGTG
Source organism: Dipteris shenzhenensis (assembly GCF_047967505.1). Classification (NCBI taxonomy): domain Eukaryota; kingdom Viridiplantae; phylum Streptophyta; class Polypodiopsida; order Gleicheniales; family Dipteridaceae; genus Dipteris; species Dipteris shenzhenensis. Next base: position 603,389 of record NC_141606.1, read on the forward strand.
GTAGTTACAATAACAGGTATGGTGAAGATGAGTGGGTGAGCAGTGGAGCGAATGAGCAGGGGAGCAAATGAGTGATGAGAGTTGAAGGAGGGAGCATGGAGCAAAGTAGAGTAGGGGTGGAAGAGAGTTGGAGGAGGGTGTGTGGAGCAAAGTAGCAGAGCAGGGGGGGATGAGAGCAACGTAGTAAAATGCTAAATGCCACAGATCTTATATATTATAAAGTTCGAGCCACCATGGTGGCTGGAGGCCTGAAGGCCCGGTGTTCAATCCATATTAATTGCAGGCCACCACGGTGGAATCTTAGGTGCCACCCCAAATGGGAAATGGCAGTTAATTACAACATGGCTTGTAATCATGAAGTAGATGCTCGGTGGTGGTAACTAGCAATTGAGTGATTACAAACCACTTTGATGGTTGGTAATTAACTGCCAGGCTGGTGGAAACTTAGCTATGATAGACATGCTAATAAGAGCCACCATCACCAAGCAGTAATTACCACAAAAGTAAATCATGAAGCCTAATCACCTCTAATCACTCATTACCATGCACTCTAGTACTCTATAGAGCATGCAAACCCAGTCATAGTGGCTAGTAATTAACTGTCAGCTTGTTGGAATCTTAACCGCCATGTGACAGAAGTGGCTGGTCATCTTAGACACCACCACCAATGGCCACCATCGATGGAAGATGGTAGTAATTACCATAGATGTAAATCATGAACCCTAATCACCTCTAATCACTCATTACCATCCAAGATAGTTGAATTAATCAAAATTCAAGCTAACCACCACACTGGCTCTCACCTTGATAGCTCCTTATAATCGGGCTACAAACTTAAGCCTCCGCTATTCCATTCCCTTCACTGTTTTGGCTTCTATCCCTCTCGATTGTTTCTTTCTCCCTTGCACTCGGACTATAAACTTAAGCCTCCACTATTCCATTTCCTTCACTTTTCATCTTCTATCCCTATCGACCTTTTCTTTCTCCCTTGTACTCTTCCTGCAACTTCTATACCCACTCATAATAGATCCCCCTAGACACACCAAGCTCCAAAAAATGTCTACACAGTTTGAAAGCTCCTCACATGATATTCCCTCCTCCCCTTCATAGTCTGAGAGCTCCTCACACAATCTTTCCTCTCCCTCTATAGCAAAGTGTGAGAGCCTCTCCTCCCCTGATCTTGAAATCATGACATCTTGGAGCTCCTCACTCACTCTTCAAAAGCCCAATTTGGATGCTCTTAGCAACTTCACCAGGTTGGTGTAGGAGGTGAATGTGAAGGAGGGACAAATATTCTATCAAGGTCAGAAGATTACTATCACTGAAAGCATGATTGAAAATGTGCTAGGCATTCCTAAAGGCAATTTGCATGCACACTTCTTAGAGTAGTGTGACATGATATTTTAGATGTATACCCCAATGCTCAGATTAGTAAAGATGGTGGATTCAAGCTTTCTAGCTTGCCAATAGACCTCCAAGATGTGTTGAAGAAGACAATGCAGTTCTTTCTTGATACGAGAGAAACCGTGAATTTTTAGTAGGTTTAAGTAGTAGTACAGCAACTGAAAGGATGTGATGTCTCTTTCTCAAGGGCGATCTCTAAGAGTATGATAACCAACCTGAAGAATTGAGTGGATGGCAAATGTAAATTGTCATCTCAGTACACTAGAGTTGCAATGCACCTGATGACATCTACCCTCAAAGGGATTTTTGAGCAATACGATAAGAAGATGTCTCAAAAGGTGGCTTTTCTACAAGATAAATCCAATGATGCAGCAAAGGCAATGCAACTTGAGAAATTTCTCAGGGAGGGTGCAGAAGCCAAGGTAGAAGAGGCAAAAGCGAGGGCCTTTTAGGCATGAGAGCAAGCTGAGGCCACTACAAAAATAGTCAGCATGGAAAGGCATAAAAGAGAAGAAGCAGAGAAGTGCATCAAGGAGCTCCAAGATAGGCTTGAAGAAGTTAGAAGCACTGGGAACATCGTGAACTAGGAGCTAGCAATGATGCGAAAGGAGCTTGAAGATTAGAGAGATGAAAATGTTAATTAAAAAAAAGCTATGGAGCATGCCCTCAAATGGGTGTGCATCACTTTAGCACAACATTGGAGGCCCATTAATCCATGCCTAATGTTCTCATTTAGGGTTGAGGAGAAGCTCACAGAGTGTACTTTTGAATGATTACTTGGTTGCATGTATATACAAAACAAAATTTTGATGTTTTTTAATAGATTGCTATATCTTATAGTCTTTGGGATGCATGCTTCACATGCAATATAGCACTTGTAATGCTTTAACGGTCTCATTCAAAATATTTATTCCATAATTTTTTGGTCTCATGTTCAAGTTTGGAATTGTACTACAACTTGAAGACAAAGTTTACCAAAATCCGCTGAGCAATGCATAAGTTATGGGTCATGCAATATACCGAATCTCACCAAAAATGGCTACACCTAAGCAAACAATGACCCGTAGGAATTTTTCCACTTGCTTTTTAGTAATCCTCAGCTAAAAACCTTTAGTAATCCTTTATGGTACTCTAGCTACAACTAGAAAGGATATCTATAGAAATACCTAGCAATATGTGCTAGCATGAGAGTGCCCACCGTGATGACTTAGCTTAACATACTAGATGGGATCATGTATCCATCTAGTTGATGTTGTACCTAGCTAATAAAGAGAGGGAGTGGCTTGCTATATAGATATTAAATGTGGAAAAAGCTCACTATATAGATATTAAAGGAAACTAGAGAGAACCACTTATGATGTTACATCAAAAGTATGATGAGAAGTCATGGGTTCTATTGTCCAAGTCCACACTAGATGGAATGAAAATTTCTCATTTGATGGAAGAAAACCTCTTCAAGGCTTGCGTATATGACAAATGCACAATATGAATGTTTGTAACATTATGTATCAAGCTCTCTATTAGTAAATTTCCAAAGTTCCATTACTGGATGTAATAATCATTGCCCAAGTATTTGAGCAATGTTGAGAAGACATAGCATCTAATGATGCCAAAAGGTTTTTTAACACAGATGGGGTGGCTGAAGATAATATGATTTCCCCCACAATGATGAAATCCTTATTGAGTTTTTTATTCAAATTTACACATACTCTAGGATTGTTGAACCTTGACAGAATTGTCATCCCGCATAAGAGCCACAAAGCTTAGGATGGCTATTAAGCCAAGATTTATCCAAACTCTATGTAAGGGATACCTAAATGTGTTTCCCAAAAAGCAAAAATATGAATGCTCCATCCTTTCTAATGCTAGAGATTGACACCTTCTTATGCATCAAAATGTACTAGCTAATTGCTAGTATATGGATCTCATGGAGAAATGTGGGAAGATCATAGACCTAGGATGAGCTAGTAGGCTTGTATGAGAGCCTTCAAGCTTTGATAAGGGAATCTAGCAAGTGCTAGATAAGAATCCCAAGAAGGGTTATGAACAACCAAAGTATTGAGATGATGCTTGCATTATTATTTATTAAAGTGGTAAATTCTAAGACGTGGCAATTGGGGTCAACTATTAAAGAAGTGGGGGGAATGTAATGTGTATGGCTCCATAACCCTATCTTATCCCCTAGTAAGGGTTGAAGCTACCCTTACACAAGAATTCATATGTTAATCTTGACCAATGGAGGGAATGTTCATGTATGGTTGCAGCCACAACCATACTTTTACCCTTAATAAGGAATAAAATAACCTTACACATGGTATTCATGTGCAAATATTGACCATCATCAAGGTTACTATAATGAAAATTGTGTCATAGATTCTTGAGATCTCATGAGGTGGGTCACCAATTGCAATTAACCATGTGTTATATAGGGCCATATGGGCTCAAAATCCTAACCTCTAGCCACCATCTATCCTCTTTCCAAAAGGTCATCCTAGGGGAGGGAGGAGAGATAGGCGATGCTTTTATGAAATATCATAAATACTCTAGATGAGGGAGCGTGAGCCACTCATCTAGGGGGGCAGATTGTACCCAATCTAGTGTCGCTCTCATGGTGTGATTGTGCTTTTCTTCTCCAATTGTGTGTTGAAAAGACTACCTTTTGGTTTCAGTGGTATCAAAGCTCAGGGTATACTTCAGGGCTTGTGAAAGAAAAAGGCTACCTCATGGGACGTGTGGGAAGATAAGGAGAAGTTCTTGTGAAGGACGAAGAAGAGAAAGCTCACGGAAAGAAAGAAAGAAAAAAAAAATCGAGACTCTAGAGCTTTCTGTACATCTCGCCATCATCTTTGAAGGCATGCCCATGCAGTCTCTACTCCTCAATTCACAGACGTCACTGCTCATGGAACTGCCTTGGCTAGCGTGCCACTTGCCAGCATGAACGTAACAGCATGCCCATGATTAGCCCGCAATAAATAAGAGGAGCCTAGAAGCCCTCTAGAACCTACGGCTTGTCTTTTCCTCAGACTGCGCACTGTGCAACGCCTTGTTAGTAGCAATGTGCAGCCATGCAGAGGCTATTTGAGCCTCTATTACTCTGCCAGCGTCTACCCCTCAGGCCTCTGTCAATGCAAGGTAGCCCCACAGTATTCATAGCACTGCCATTTTTGGGAGAAGAAGCCGTGCAACACAGCCGCATTACGTCAGAGGCTGTCCGAGCCTATATTATTTGTTGGTAGCCCCCTTTAGAGACTTTGGTAGTCTCTTTCCTCTTGCACAACCCCGTTCGTAGGACCTGCAATCACCTGCAGGATTTCAGCCTGCGTGCCATCCTGAATTCCAACTCTCCATGACCCACACTGGCCACAATGTTTTTTTTTTGTAACCTTGCATTAAAGGTTCAAAGGCCCTCTTATTTAAAAAGAAAAAAAAAAGAGGAAATTCAGCAAAGCTCACTTAGTCCCGATGAACCTGTGACCTCTGACTCATAAGACCAGTATTCTAACCAACTAAGCTACGGGGCTAAGAGGTTTAAAAAGCCATTGCAATCGCTCAAGAGAAGTACACAAAACAAGCTAATAAGAAACGAAAACACATGCTTTTTAAAGAAGGCGATTATGTACTTCTTTGAATTGAGAAAAGAAGGTTGAAGAGTGTTGAGAAATGGCCAGTAATCAAGATGTTTCCATGTTTTTATGGACCATTCAAGGTGATTCAGAAAATCAATGATCTAGCTTATAGGCTTGAATTACCTGATAATTGGAAAATACATAATGCTTTCCATATCAGCCTCTTAAAGCCCTTCAAAGGACCTTTACTTATTCATCCTATCTATGAAGAGGCTCCATTGATTGTCGATGAAGAAGGAATTCTAGAGCCTGAATGCATTATTGATCATCAAAAAACCTCAACCCGAAAAGGAAATGTCTATATCAAATACTTGCTCAAATTTAAGAATCATCCAAGAGATGATGCTCAGTGGATGCCTGAGCAGTTCTTTCAAACTTTTCCAAACCTCATTAGTTCCTATAATCCAACATGCAACTGAGGTCAGTTGCAATCTAAGCAAGAAGGATGTCATAGAAATTATATTTTTCTGATATATCTTGCTTTGGATATTATTACTTTAGTCAAGTGTGACTATGGCAAAGTACTCCATAGGAGCGCACCGGACGCAGCGAGGGTCCTAGTGGATACTTTGTGTGGTTAGTTGGGGACGCCTGACTAGCTTATGTTTTGCCATGCTAGATGGTTTGTATTGTGGGTGATTCCATGTTAATACTGATGTCGCCAGTGTTATTGGTGTTGTGCTTGATTATTGTGCTTTGAGCACGGTTATGTTGGAATCGATTGATTCGGTGATTCGTTCAATTGATTGTTAATAACTAATGTAATTGGCAGCTTGAGTACAGGTGATGGAACTCATAGCGAGGATTGGAGTTAGTGCGAGGGTACCGATCAAGGTGTCGCACAGCGCATTATATATGGCCATGGGCCAATTTTGTATTTGTTTTATTATTGCAAGTTTGAGCAATATATTTTGTAGTGGACATAATTCATTTTGGGACCAAAGATGGCTATGTAAAGCAAATCCCTCATTTTTGGATGAGAGGGACAATTTTGGCTCCTTGGTGCTTTTATGAAATATCATAAATACTCTAGATGAGGGAGCGTGAGCCACTCATCTAGGGGGGGGGAGATTGTACCCAGTGTGCTGTCGCTCTCATGGTGTGATTGTGCTTTTCTTCTCCAACAATTGATTAAGTGGTGAATTTGTGTGTTGAAAATATTACCTTTTGGTTTCACTTGGATTGCAAGTGATCACAATTGCATGTTTGATTATTGGAAATTGTGAGGTTTGGAAAAACTTGAAAGAACCTTTCAGGCATACACTTAGCATAATCTCTCTAATGTTCTTGGACTTGATGAAATGCATGACATAAGCATTTACATGTGATTTGTGATGATCAACAGTGCGATCAGGCTGAAGTATTTCTTCTTCATCAACAATGGAGGCTCTTCATAAAAAAGATGTGTAGGTAAAGGTCTCTTGAACGGTTTCAATAGGCTAATGTGAAATGTGTTATGGATTCTCCAATGATCACATAATCCAATTAAGCCTATAAGAAAGATCGTTGATTTTCTATATAACTTTAAATTGTCCATAGAATCATGGAGCCATTTTGATGATAGGCCATTTTTCAATGCTCTTTAGTCTTTCTCCTCAATCCTCAAAAGGACATAATACCCTCTTTTAGGATCATATGCTTTTTCTTATTTTTGGCTTGTTCAGTATTTTTCTTTTGAGCAAGCTCGCTAATGAAATTCATTGACCTCTTTGAGAATATAATTGTGGGTAAATTCATCAATTGCCTCAACTCTATGGGTCAACGGAATGATTGGTATAGGTATAAATTTCCCATAGATTATCTCAAATGGAAGGTGTGTTATTGTAGGTGAATTGTAACATATGAATATACTTATCCTATGTTTTGGGTTGACTTCTTGCATAAGATTTTAACATGTCTAGAATAGTACTCTTCATTACTTCAGTTTGTTCATTTTATTTTGGATGAAAAGCTAAAGATAAGTATAACCTAGTCCCTAGTTTCTTAAATGATGCAATCCAAAAGTTACCACAAAGATTATAATCTCAATCATACACTATTATTTTAAGCAAGCCATCATTTGCAAAGATTTGCTTGATAAATATATGTGCGGATTACAAAATGGATGTTTGCTTACTAAAGTAGTGGACTATAGTACATATCAAATGGGCGTCATTTATACAAAGATTTCATCTTATGATTCAATACCAATCTAGCAAAGGAAATGTAGTTATTGATACTCTAAGCAGGAAACTGAGTATTAATCACATTACTGCTTTAGGAATTCAAAATTTCAAAAACATGAGGAACTCTTCTCAAGGGGATGTACAAAATTTATGATATATGGAATACATTGGAGGACAACAATTGGAATCCTATATCAAAATATTCATACAATGAGAGATACCTCTTTATGAAAAGAAAGTATGCATCGCTCGACCCTTTGGACAAATTGTGATGGAAGATTTTGAAATGCATCATTTTGTCAAAAGGTAACATGTTATAAAGGGAAGGCTTCTGGATTGTTAATTCCAATACCCATACCTCACCCAATCTTAGGAGCAAATACCCATGGACTTCAATCACTAGGTCAATAAGTGTTACCTTTGTATGTCTACACTCATCTTTGAGATCAGAATTGAATTACGCATCATCTAATGAATGCCTCTTTCTTTTATCATTGCTAGCTTTCTTGTCCAATTCCTCCTAACAGTCATGCTCATGTGCCAATTGTGCTAGAAGTGCATCCAATTGCTCTTGGAGTGTGGGTGCATGTGCTTGATCTACCATAGACATGCATAATTGAAGAAAGAATCAAAAGAACAAAAAGATAGCGACAACAACCAGGTACAATCTCTGCCTCTAGATGAGCAGCTCATGCTTCTTCATCTAGGGTATTCACATTATTCAATTAAAGCATAAGTAGCCAAACTTGTCCCCTTCCTCCACCAAAATAACGGATGCCTTTTATATAGCCTCTTGGGCTTGATTCCATAAAAAATGATTTGTGTACTCATGAAAAAATAATGTCCAAAGTATACAACATCAAAGTAATTTTAAAAAAACTTGTCTATGGCCATGTAACATGTGCCATACAACATGTCAATCGTTATCCTTCCACTAGATCCAATCCTTGTCATTAGTTCCATTAAGCCACAAACAACAGATAATAAGATAAATAATCCCAATATAATTGAATAAATAATCCCAATATAATTGTGTTCGATGTACAATATACACAACACCAATAACACTAGCGACATCAGTATTAACATAAAAACACCCACAATACCGACCATCTAGCATGGCAAAAAATATAGGTCATGTTAGGCATCCCCAACTAAACTATGCCAAGTATCCATTGGAACCCCCCCACGCTTAGTGCGATTGTATGGTGTAATAGACTGGTGTCTTTGCCAGTTCTCTTTCTCCTCAATATCTTTAGTGTAAGTTACTTGAAAATAGATCTTTCTATTTTGTAATTTGCTTGGTCTTTAAATTCTGCTTAATATTAGCAACAACCACTGGAGAATATATCAATTTCACCAACAGGATGGATCTATAATTCCATCAAGCGTGACTCCACATCTTGGAAAAATGGGTTCAACTTTCAAATCTTTAGGCCAATAACTGCTCAATACCTTCCAAGGGCTAGTGGGAATGCACATGTCTTCACCATCAGTTTTGATGATAATTTCCTCTGATCCCCAATTGTGGAGCACCTTTGCACTCTTAAGCCAAGGCCGTCCCAACAAAATAAAACTAACTGTGTAATAAATGTCTCCTATAGAAATAACAACATCCTATAGCATACATTTGGGATCAGCTGGTCATTGATCTACCATTTGCACTCGAAAAGGAGATGGCTTGAATGTCTTAAACTTCAGCTAGTTTGCAATATCTTCAGAAATAATGTTAACTCCTGAACCACCATCTAGATCACACCTGGTATAGTATGCTTCTTGACTTTAATGGAAATAACTAGTACTTCTTTGTCCGCCATAATTGTGTCGATAATAGGAATAGGTGTTTGCAAAGTGGATTGAAGGACTTTCAAGTACTTTGAAGCACGTTAAGTACCTTGCAACATAGTCAAAAAGTACTCTAAAGCACTTGCAAGTACTTTGAAGCACATTAAGCACTTTGCAGCACATTGAAGAAGTACTCTGAAAGCACTTTCAAGTACTAGACTATAAGTTTGAAAATAATAGTTAGAGCATCATTATTTGCTTAGGTGTAGCCATTCGTAAAACTATTTTAAGGGCCATTTTAGGGCCACAATGCAACATGCTCCTAGGTGAGATTTTGAATTTGGGGCAAACCTGCACTCTCACTGGAAATAATGCACGATTGCAAATGGTACCTCTCTCTCTCTCTCTCTCTCTCTCTCTCTCGATTACGTGACTTCAATCGCTTTGATTGTCATGGCTCTGAAGAAACGGGACACCCAAGAACTTTCCAATCCATGTGCGTTCATCCGAGAACTCGAGCTGGTGGAGTGAGGGAGGCTGAAGGTCCTGCAATTTGGTTTAAGATCCATCTGGTATCGGAAATGGGTCAAGGATGATTTGATCAGTTAATTTTTGGTAATCCATATAGACTTGGAGTTTACCATTCTTCTTGGGCATGACCATAATGGGAAATAACCAATCAATATGGTCAGTAGCATAAAATTGAATCCTACCCGAAGAAATTGACCTAATTCATTATGTATCTCTGTTTTGCCGAATAGGCTTGGCATCTGGTATCAAGGGAATTCTACGTTAACATGATTTAGGCGAAACTCCTCAAAAATCAATATAATTCCAAGAAAAAACATCTTTGTACCTGGTGAAAAGTTCTTTGACAACAAGGAGTTGCTCAGAAGAGAGATTAGCACTTACCACCACCGTTGTAGGCTTATCATCAATGCAAAGGTTGAGTTCTTATGTTGGCTCTAGAACTAACTGATAGTTTGCCATAGTCAACCTGGCTATAATATAAATAATATCCCTATCAAGTAATGTAGGAAATATGATTTTCATAAGAAGGTAGCCTACCAATGGTCATGACTGCAATATTATTTGTCAACCTAAAGCTCAAATATAAAAAACAAAACTTTTATCTCATGACTTATCATACTCTTTCTATGTTTATGATTGAAAATTTACAATTATTTTATATCAAAACATGATTATGTCATAATTGCATGTCAAGTTTAAATTTAAAAGGTGAGAATGAAATTTATAGGAGCATGAGTAATAGGCAAGACGATGTGATGATGATTATGTTGCTAACTCTTATTGGGACTTCATTTTAGAGGAACTATAGACATGATGGATGATAATATGTTCGAATCAATATTGGTCATGATGTAGAACTTTTACTAGATGGATTTGGGTGCTAAAGAGGCTACAAATGTGTTATAGTAGAAAGGGCCTAATAGGGCAAGCTTGTAGTTAAAGATTATATGGATGATGTATTTACACCATAGATGAAAATGTGTGGTACTACTATTGTCAACATTAATGAGATTTTCCCCCCAAAATCAAACCAACATAAATAACTAGGAGAAGAAAATGCATTGCACGAAAGAAGTGATGGACTTCTGATCATTCTTGAAACTCGCTATGAGTCAACCTAATTCCTTTATTGATTTAGCACCACCATCGAAAAATGTAACACTTCCCTATGTCTTGCCTAGCATGGATAAAGACATTTTAGAACTAGTATTCTTATTGTAGCTTTGCCACAAATGACCAAGAAAACTGATTAAAAAGCCTCAATAAATGTTGAAATCAACCAAACCTACAAGCTATGTAACACTCAAATATTGTGTGCTACATTACAATATAACTCGTGCAAAGTTGTTGTCATAGAAAGGGAGTGACATCTACTTTGAAAGCTACAGATTCAAAAGGGGCTAAATTATGGTTGGACTCTTTGCATTCAATAAAGAGAATGTTGTATTTTGGCATTTTATACATTAAATTATTTTGCATGCATTTTAGAGATTCTCTAGTATGCTTGCACATGGCGACAAAGACAATAACGTAAAGAGCATGCATGTGATCCATGTCATATTGTTGTAATTTTATAATTGTGACAAGAGACGATTATATAAAGATTTACATAAAGATAAAGCATTTGGAGGCAGCTCAAACCACAGACATGGTTAACCAATTTGATTGACCGAGCCCGAGCGTGCGCTCAATCAATAAATCAATCATGCGTGCACACAAGAAGCAACGTCCCCGTCAATCATGTGGAATCTGGATTCTTATGCTGTTGGCTGTTGCCCGAGTGCCCTTTATTCTCCACGAATCTCCACTACATAGTATTGCTTGCTTATCATGTGGTGGCTGAATCGATCTCCAATAGATGGATGCGTGGACCACGCACATTCATCTCGTACGCATCCAACCGTGCAGCTGATCGATCTCAGGTTGTAGCGTCGACCGCCGTGGCTAGCTTGCACTACAGGTGAATCAGTGAAAGTTTAGCGAAAATGGGAGACCCCGAGACTCCTCTTTTGCGAAATGTTATCTATGTCGAAGGTTGCCCGGGTTGTGTATTGGACCGTAGAAAGATTGAGCACAAAGGCGCACCCAAGAAAGAGCTCTGTTTCGTTGCGTTGTTGACTCTCTGCAACTGTAAATCACCCCTCTCTCTCTCTCTCTCTCTCCCCCCACTTCTCTCTATCTCTCTCTGTCTCTCCCGCCGCCCCGCCTTTCGGAAGTCGGAATCATTACGGGATTATCAGCTCCAAGTTACACCGACGAGTTTTCTACTCGCTGAAATGTCCCTCTTCACTCAACATGCAACTCCCAATCCTACGGGCGAAGCTAGAGAGTACAAAATTTTGGGTTCACCTATGAGCAAAGCATTGAAAGAGAAATGGGCGCGAGAAAAGGCCATTGGTTCTAATTATGTCATGTATGAGCAAAATACGCAAAGACCGATACATCTGTATTTAATGGCCATGCGAAATATGCGATTGAATACGAATGAAGCAAACATTCAAGCGGTATCAAAGTCCAAAACATCCATGAGAAGTAACTGAAAACAGACGTTAAGGAAATTATATCTTGTGTACGCGTCATATCTATTCTTGTAGCTTGGGATCTCTCTCTACGTATCAGCTTGACTGACAGTTGTATTTGTTTTCGCGTCTATAGTCACCGACCGAAGATGTGAAGGCGTTTTAGTAGGACCTAGCTTACCTGTATATCTTATCGGAGATATGCTCAATTTTGCATGGAGCCTTAACGCATTTTGAAGAATTGCTGCCTCACTTGAGTTGGAGAGAGGGATTGATTGAGGAATTTTTTGCTACGCAGGGGTATCGTTTTAAACTGGCTCGCGTTTCTCCATCACTTGCAATGCACAAGCTTGAGGCTAAGATTTATTTCATGGGTCTTCTAGGACTTATATGCTGGGGCTTTGATCCCTCTTTTCCTGGCTTTTCAATCTTGGTTTGTTCCCGTGTCCCCCACCTTTAGATTCCCATCTTTGTATATCATTTTGGAAAATGGACATAAGCCCCCATAAACGCTCCCCCTGCCCCTAGAGCTCTTGTAGGCATTATGGGTTTTTTTGCACAGGGGTCGTGACCATTCAATTTACTGAACAATCATTGACATTTAACCTGCTATTTCCCCTAATTTTCATGCCAATGAAGCGTAAGGCTTAGCATCTCAACCTGATAAACGTTGACCACTCTCCTGGCACGCAAGCTTAGTAGGGTGCTATTAACCTACTGCTTGCTCTATCTTCGTTTCTATTGTAATAGTCCAGCAAGTAACCTGGTGAGGTCTTTATTGTTTCTAGCGAATGGGTGGAGCAGTGTCAATTGCTGCTCCTTGTTTTATTTTCATTACGGCTAGAAGTCACGTTGACAAGTAAAGCATTGATGCTCCCCATTTTGTGAATTTGAATTTGTGTTTTATGAAGTTGGTTTGAAACCAAAGATTTAGTATTTATTCTGTTTCAGTTTATTCTGCGAAAAGGAGTCTGCTTACAGGGGTTGTGTTTTTTGATCTATGGAAAACAACAAGGAAACATATCTTCTACCCACTTCATGCTTTCACATCGAGTAGCTTGTATCAACCATGATTATTGTTTGTTTTGATTGTGTGTAGCTGTTTCCAAGCGGCCTCTGGAAATCACAAATAATATTTCATTATTGCTTTCTATAATCTGACACAGAAAATTTTAAGACGACTCTTTCCTGTTGTTGTTGTTGTTTTTTTTTGGGGAGGGGGTTGCAGCTCTGCCAATCTCTTCATTGTTTCCCTTTATTTATTTCATGGTAAGTACTTCAAAGAGTCAAAGTAACTTTTCCATAAAATGTTTTTTTTTTTCAATTGACTAGCTGAAAGGAGCCCTCTTCATGGCATCATACAACGATACAAGAAGGCCCTAAGGAACGTTCAAAATTTGCTATTTGATTCTCTATTTGCAAGTGAAGAAATTTGTTGCTATTTGACTCTACTGCAGGTCAGAGACTTCAATATTGTAGAATCAGCCACAGACATTGCTACTTACGCAGGTTTTGTTGGTGAGAAACTATACTTCTCACTTTATTGCCTCGTTTAACAATCTATAGCAAAGCAATTTTGTAAACCAAGGAGAGAAATTTCGAACATGAAATGCATTTGAATGTTAATTTTGATTCTGCGAGATGTAAAACAGAGCTTCTTGCACGTGGAACTTTCTGTCATACTACACGGGAGACATGCATTGAGCAATCTCTTTGTTACTGTAGATATGTGGAAGACCTACAATGTTCACGTCATTGGGTCATTAATTAACTTTTCATGTAAAGTTATGAGCAAAGATATTTCATAAGACAAGTAGAAGAAAATATTCCAGTTAGTCAAGAACTCACAAAAAGTATAGAGGGTAAGACACATAGCATTCTAGATTGTTATGAAACCTCCAGTTTGATGCAAAAGTAAAGTGCTATCATTTGATACTTTCTCATATTATAATTGAACCCCACATTGAGCATTGTATGTGATATCTTGAATATATGAGTACATGCAGTTCTATCTGCATATATCCCCTTGATTTTGCAAAGGCAAGCGATGGGCTACCTAGAAAGAAAAACAATTGTCTTTGCATACTCCAATGTATGGCATGCAAAGAGTCGAAAATGTATTTGGACACTCTCGGATATGGATGTTGTACATTTTCAGCTTATCGAGACCTGTGTTGCGTGCATTTGCATTCTTTCAATCCACCTCACTGCTCTTTTTGCAATTTGTGCAGGTTCAGCGTTTATGCTCGGGCGCTTCGTAGCCTCTACTCCTTGGGGACTAGCGGCAGACAAATATGGCCGTAAGCCTGTTATAATTGTCGGGACAGCTTCAATGTAAATGCATCAAAGTACCTCCTTTCTGTTTTGGCAGTATAAAATTTTCTCCAAGTCGCAGCCTGCTGGTATTGGGATCAATTCTTTCTGTTTGTAGCGGTGCTTTGTCCTATCAGCTATTCTTTCTAGAAATGCTTGTTTGGCAGAGACTAAGATGAAATACTTTTGTTTTCACTGGCAGTTGTAGCTTGCATGAACAGCTCTTGACTACTTTTTGATTATCCTTCTCCTTTAGTGCTAGCTTATGTCATGTTGAGTCTGCTGTTCACCTCTGGACTGTTGACAGGAACTGAGTATGAAGGCCTTTGTATAAATGAATGCTCAAGTATGTGTGGGTGCATGGATATGTATGTGTGACAGTATATGCAGTACTATAGGCTACACCTATAGTTGGGTGTTGATGATGTCGGTGGGGATGATAGTACTTGATTTCTCTACTGCAAATTCTGTAGATGCTCACTATGTTTTTGACATGCTTAAAGATGAATTTCATCACAGCCGGAAGGAGTGGGCCAAACCTCCCTCGGCCATCAAATATAAGTTGAAGCTGCCTTCATTGGTCGCTCCTCTTCGAAAGTTCTCTCAGCAAGCAGTTATCATTTTCTTCCCAGGAAAGTTACCTTCAGCAAATGATGTGGCCCAGTGGGTTCAGGCATTATTGGGAGGCTGCTTTGTTGAAGGAGTATACTTTGCTTCCAGAGGTTTTTATGAAGTGCATTTTTTGGATGCCTCATATCGTCAGCACCTCTATTCTATGGCAGACAAATGGTGCATGTCATGCCATGGTCGCCAAACAAGGATTACCACAGCCTCATTCGACATCACTGCCCCGTATGGGTTGAGGTAGTGGATTTTCCGGACTATATGAGGGCTGAGTTACCAAGTTTGGCAGCTACTTTGGGGCAAGTTGTATGCCCACCCCGTCCTTCGGGTAATCGCAATCGGTTTTGTGTTCTTTGGGATACAGATCACCCAACCCCTCCTTCCATTGCGGTAGAAGTGGAGGATGTTCCCCTCAGTGAAAAATATTTTGATTTGAAATGGGGAGTTTTTGCAAGTGCTTGTTTCACATGCCATAAGTTTGGCCACTTAGCCTCACAGTGTCCTGCAGTCCTGCATCAGCTCCCACCTACAGCTATTGCTCCAGAAAATACTCCCCCCCCAACTTATGGCTTGGGGCCTAAGGCTATGCCTACCAAACTGGGTGATGTGGCATCTAAATCTGTTCCTTCCAAAGAAAATGTGATTCAGGTTTCAGCCAAGCAAAGGGATAAGGGGAAGGGCAAAATTTCAGAATCTCATGCCTCTCACCAGGGTGCCTGGTAGCAACCTAAAAAGGTATTCGCACTCAAACCACGTCCGTTACAATCTCGCCATTGGGATGCTTCAACTTCTACCCCTGGTCAGACCTCTACCCCCGTTGACAGCCTCACTTCTCAACTGTGGGTTGATGTGTTAAAAAGGAGCATCCCTGTATGCGACAATGATGAGGATCATATAGCTAATGATCCAGGAGGCCAGGTGGATGTTGATGTCATGGCTGAGGCCTGATAGCTTATACCTTACTCTGCTTTTTGGTTTGATTGTACATATCTTCTATGTCTACTTCAATTACTTGCATTACATACAATGTTCAGGGTCTTTGCAATGTCAATAAGTGGAGACTTTTCTGGCATTATATGTACATAGAATGCACCCCGATGTGATCTCTTTACAGGAACACAACCAACACTTCTTGGCTGGCCAGCAAGGCCACTATGCTGGTTATGATATCTTTTATGCTGGTAGAATGCACTTTTTGGGGGTTTGCATGCTGGTAAAACATGATATGCAGCCCACGGTTGCTTACAATGACCCTCAGGGTCGATGGATGGTGATCAGGTGCATCTGGCAGGCTGATCTCTATGAAATAGCATCTGTTTATGCCTCACAAACTTCTGCGACTAGAGCTCAAATGTGGGCCTCCCTCAAACAATATCCATGGCTGTCCAATGCCTTTTTGTGTGGAGACTTAAACAACTCGTCTGCCACTCAAGACAATACCACTCATCGTTCTCACATGTTCCCCACTGAGCTTCGACATTGGGAAGATATGCTCTCATCCCTGCATGCAGAAGATCTATGGCTCTCAACAAGGGACATAGATATGGGTTATACATATCATCACAATGCCTTTACTCATTACTGGGCTCGACTTGACATATGGTATTTGCTGCATGCTCAGCAGTATGCTGATTTTACATGTACACTATGGGTCGATCATTCCCTCTTGCTATCTGATCACTTTCCAGTATGCTTGACATTATCTATAGCACGTCTGACAGATGATATACCTTTTTTTGGTCGTCGCCTGCTTCATGTCAATAGTGCTTATTTGCTTCATCAACAATTTCAGAACATGGTGAGAGTGGCTGTTCGTCCCCTCCTCTTACATGCTCAGGAGGACATGGATTTTGCTTGGATCAGTCTTGCTCATTGCTTGCAGGCTGTTATTCAAGATTATGGACGGAGTTACATGGGAAACCTCAGGCTCAAGTTGAAATGGGCTCAATCTCACAAGCAACAAATGGATGCAATCAGTTCTCATAGGCAGCTTACCTCTTCTGAATAGGATTCTTGTGCTTATGCAGTTCATATCATCCACCAAAATGATCTTCGCAAATTAAAGAAGTGGCAAATCCGAGCTCGCATGAAACCCCTTTTGGATAAGGGCTGCTCCTCCAAAGCCTTTTTTAAAAGTCTCCATGCGGATAGGCGAAAGGAGGTTATTTGCAGGATCAAGAAAGATGATGGCACCTGGACTACTTCCAAATCAGAATTGGAATCGCAATGTTCTAGTTATTTCCAGCATCTCCTTTCTCTTCAGCCTGATCATTTGATGCAAGTGAATGCAGCCAGGTCTCAATTTCTTATGCATGTCCAACCCATATTGTCTTGGGAACAGGCTCATGCATTGGAGCAGCCTTTTATGCTTAGTGAACTGGATGATGCTTTGAGTCATCTACGCAAAAGCAGCTCTCCTGGTTGGGATGGATTGACTGTCGAATTTTTCCGTGCATTTTGGGGTGATCTCAAGAACACTCTTCTTCTAATGATCAATCATGTTTGGAACAATCTCTTCCTCCATCCTGGAAGCATGGCCTAGTCAAATTGATTCCCAAGAAAAGGTTGTGTGAGACGATGGTTGATTGGCGGGCTATATCTCTTATGCCTGTTATTTACAAACTCATTGCTAAAATGATTGTCCTCAGGGTTTGCTTCTTTTTGCAAGCAGGACTTCATCCTAGGCAGTATGGGTTTGTCCCCAGAAGGCAGATCACTGACAATATCTCCAATGCTTTGCTTGTGATTGAGTATGCCAAATATTCCAAACAAGATGTTCTCATTCTGCAAGTAGACATTGCGAAAGCATTTGATACTGTCCTTGGGATTTTATTTCTCAGACTATGCATAAATTGGGATTTGGCCCTCGGCTGGTCCATATCATCTTCTGGCTCTATTCTCATGCCACGGCGCAGTGCTTGCTTGGTGGTGGGTTGTCAAGAACCTGGACTATGACCCGCTCGGTGAGACAGGGTTGCCCTCTTAGTTCTTTACTGTATGCCATTGCTACCCATCCGTTATTGTTGCATATGGACCATCTTGCAGATACAGGACAGCTTCATGGCTTGCAAATTCCAGGGGCACAGTCATTTCTTGCACATGCATATGCTGATGATTCATAATTTATGCCCAGGAATTCTCAAAGTGACCTTTCTCATTTCATGCATACACTGAATGACTTTGGCATAGCTGCTGGACTGCACATCTATTTTCAGAAATCAAAACTTCTAGCTTTGAAAGAAGCTGATTGGCATGCCCTTCTCTGGCCAGGCCACATTATCTCTTCCCATACTATTGTGAGGCATCTAGGCTACCCCATTGGCTGGAATATTACCCCGCAACAACAGCTCAAATGGGTGCTTCAAAAGATCAACAAGAAGCTGGAATACTGGCATTTGTCCACTTGGCCTCTACATGTTCGACTTCGGATAGTACAGTCCATCATTATGGCATATGTGCAATTTTATTTGCCTCTTCTTCCCTGGTCTTTTAAGCATTTGGCTTCCTATATGTCCCAGGCTATGGAGATATTTTGAAAAAGCAAATCTCATAAAAAGGCTTTGCGACTCCTACCTATGCAGTCTATTTGTTCACCCAAGACTCATGGGGGGCTGAATATTCTCAATCTCCAGGTTCATATGTTGGCAAGAAAGAGCACTATGATTGCTGATTTTTTTCAGCAAAAACAGCCATGGGCTATTATGTTAGCAACTATGTGTGGAAACATGACGTCCCATGCATATGGGCATTGGATTATAGATCACTGGGAAGCAGTCATGACCACATTTCAGGGAAAAATTCCTGGTTGCCCTGTTTCTACTGCTTTTATTCATGATTGGAAGAGAATTCTCTCTTATGCTAAATGGATAGGTGCTTCCTCTCATCATGGTAATTCTTTTCGCTTGAAAAGCATCCATTGGAGCAAGGTGTTTGAATCGCCTCTCGCTTTACAGGCACCTATTAAAGCATACAATCTTATGAAATTGGGCATAAGATTTGTTGGCGATGTTGTGGATCAACAAGGTTGTATGCTTTCATTTCCACAAGCTTGCAGGACATTCTCCTTGGGTCTGCATCATAGGTCCATTTGGAGAATACTTTCAACTATGTTGCGGCCATTTGTTCCGGCTCCTCCACTGTGTTTGTACAGGACAGATTACTGGAATGGAATTTGACTTCCTTACCTCCTGCTACCCATACGCTTTCAATGCATAATCTGGCCTCCTCGAAGGTCTACAGATTTCTTCTTCCACCGCCATGGATGGACAAGCATGCCAACACTCTTTGGAATTTGGATAGGCCTTTATCTTGGTGGCAATCACGACTCATGAAAATCTGCGGCTCCTCCACTGTTTGTACAGGACAGATTACTGGACTGGAATTTGACTTCCTTACCTCCTGCTACCCATATGCTTTCAATGCATAATTTGGCCTCCTCGAAGGTCTACAGATTTCTTCTTCCACCGCCATGGATTGACAAGCATGCCAACACTCTTTGGAATTTGGATAGGCCTTTATCTTGGTGGCAATCACGACTCATGAAAATCTGGAAAGCCAAATTGCCATTGAAACAGAGGCTTTTCTTTTGGAGATGTATAGTGGGAGCTTTTTCCATTGGGGTGAAATTGGCAGCACGCCGCATTGCTTCCCCTTCCTGCCCCCGTTGCTCTCATCACCGCGAGACAGTTCCTCATCTATCATGGTCTTGCCCGCACTCTCGCATATTGATCACTCATGTTTCTCATTTGCTGCGGCTTCGGTTTCCCTCTATCAGATTTGGGAAACTTTTCTGGATGTTTGGATGCCTCTCATCTCAGATGTCTCCATTCCTCCTCTTCTTTCACTGGACTCGCTTTTGGGTACTATGGATCATTTGGACACAGAGATTGCATTCTAGGATGGGTCAACAGTTTCCTCAGGCATATATTTTCTTTAGAATGTCCCTCAAGCAATCCTTATATGATAGTTTTGCTGCAAGGGACTTGGATGCTACTAGCCTTGAAGTGTTTTCTATTTGTTTTTGAGTTCTTCCATTGGGCTCTCCTTTGGAGTCTAATGTCATGTACATTGATTTCATGTTAATATAGTAATGTGCTTTCACCAAAAAAGAAAAGTGTGTGGCTCTGTAATACCACGGTGTGAGTTCCTGGGCTGTGTGTGTGTGTGTGTAGGTGTGAGCGAGCGAGAGAGAGAGAGAGAGAGAGAGAGAGAGCTCTAGCCTTCCGTAACAGCTCTAGACCCTCCCCCAACCAGCCCGTGAGCCTCAACTTCCTGTTGCGTTGTATCAGAGCTCAAAATACGGTGATTTGGAGCAGCCACCATCTGCCGTACAGCCCTCACAGCCCCGTACAGATTCCGTACAGGTGTACGGCCTGTACGGACTGTTTCGCCTGCTACAAGTTGCTGCTGCCAGTTCATCTCCGGCTCCTGGATCGATTTTATACAGGGATTTGCTTGCGGACTAACCTATACACTGATTTTGAAGGCTCTTTGCTCCCGTTTCTCTCCTCTTGGGTCTCTGAGTCCTGTGCACCTTTTCCATCGCCAAAATCTCCCTCTTTCTCTGAAATATAGTTCATCTGGGAATTTTTACTGTTTTTTCTCTTCTTTTCCTCTATAAAACTGCTTTTTATCTTTTCTCGACCTCTACATCTCTCTTTCCCCTTTTTCTCCTTACAAATACACTCTTTTTCTCTTCTCTGCGGGCTTTTCTGTGAGCTTTTTTTGGGACTGTTTTTTTCTCTACTATCACTTTACAGGTACCTCCTTTCTAGGTTCCACCTTCTTCCAAAGATATGGCTGAATATTCCTATGAAAAAACTTTTCAAAAGGATTGTTCAGTCCATTGCAAGAAGCAAAAGCAGGCTGAGGGTCAGCATGACCCGGTACATGATTCTGTTGAGGCACAATTGGTCTATGATGTCATGCATGAAGGCTTTGCAAGACACACGGAAAGAGTGAAAAGACTTGGTTCCATCGGTTGGCCTCATGGTTGAAGTGGATGAAATTGTGGATCCAGTTAGAGAATATGCCAAAAATGCAGTCATTTTATTTTTCCCAGGCCGGATGCCACCTGCTGCAGAGGTAGGCAACTAGTTGACTCGTACACTGGCTGGCTCGTTTGTTCGCAAGGTACACTATGCAGCCAGGGTTTTTTTGAGGTCATTATGGTAGATGAGATTCACAGGCAAATGCTTTTGGAACATTCGCCCCTCTTTTTTGGGCAGCAAATGGTGCACGTACTGCCATGGTCTCCCACAAGGGATTTTCAGGCTTTGATCCGACACCGATGTCTGGTCTAGGTTGAAGTTGTAGACTTCCCGCAATGCATGGCTTCACTCTTGCCTAAAATTGCAGCGACTTTAGGCAAAGTGGTTTGCCCACCACGGCCTAATGGCAACTTGAATCGATTTTGCATTCTCTAGGTTACTGATAATTCCACACTAGACTCTTATTCAGTCACGGTGAACAATGTTGACATGGGAAGTGCTTTTTATAAATTGAAATGGGGATTATTTGCAGGGGCTTGCTTTGACTGCAAAAAGACACATGGCTTCATAGTGTCCAATGAATCAGCATAAAATGCCTCCTGCTACTTTGCCTGTTCAAATGCGTACTAAGGATGCTCCTACCTCTATTGGAAATAAAAACAAAGGTAGTAGACAGTTTTTTGGAACTCAGGATAAAGGCAAAGCTCCAGTGGTTTCAAATGGGAATGTTTCTTCACATTCACCTCCTGCTATTCAACCCTCAACAAAAGGACCGAAACCTCCAATTGGTGGATGGCAAAGTCCAAGAAAAGTTATTTCTGCTCGAAGACTTCCACCCCCTCGCACTTGGAATGGTGCGTCTTCTAGTAGAAACTCCCTAGAGGTCAATACAGGAATTGGGATCACATGGGCTGTAGTGACAGCTAGCAGAACACTCTTCCCTGAAGAAGAGGTTGCTGCTTTGCTGTCTACTTCTCAGGTGGATATTTCTTCTCAGGGAAGAGGCCTTGACCCTGAGATAGAAATGTAGGGCTGACATCATGAAGTTTGCTGTTGTACATAGCTGTTATTTTATAAATATTTGTAAATATAGTCATCATATCAAATGTTTTACACTTAATGTCCAGGGGATGTGTGATAGTAGAAAATGGAAATCTGTGTGGCTGTATATCAATAGATTTCAGCCTGACATAGTGGCATTACAAGAACACAACCAACATGTCTATGCAGGAAAGACAGGTCACTACTGTGGCTATGATATTTTCTATGATGGGGAGCACTTTTTCTCAGGGGTAGTCTTTCCGATCAAACATGAGCTTCAGCCAGTTATTGCTTTAAATGACAATAAAGGAAGATGGCTTATTCTTCAATGCATCATTCAGGGAGAGGTGTTTGAATTTGCTTCTGTCTATGCACTTCAATCCTCTCGAGAAAGAACTGCAATTTGGGATGCCATGCAACAATATCCATGGAGATATCACGCCTTTATATGTGGGGATTTCAATAATGCTCCACAACAGGGTGACAATACATCCGGACATACTCATATGTTAACCCCTGAAAGGCATGCATGGTCTCAATTACTGATGCATCTTGATTTGGTTGATCTTTGGAAGGAATTGCAGGCTTTGTCACCTGGATACACCTTTCAACATAATGCCCTTTCTTCTTATCAGGCACGTCTGGATCGATGGTATAGTGTAGCTCCGCAACAAAATGGTGATGTTACATGCGAAATGTGGATTGACTATGCCTTTGTGCATTCAGATCATGCACCTCTATGGTTGAGGTTATCCTTTTATGATATGCCAGATGATAGATTGCCACAAAGGCGACATCTGATCGTGAACAATAGCTATTTGCAGCATGCTGCTTTCAAGGCCATGGTGACTGAAGCATCTCATTCTCTGTCTTCTCACAGCCATATTGATATTGATAATGCATGGGATTCTTTTGTTTCCAAAATGCAAGTTGTGATTAGAGGTTATGGCAAGTCTTACATGAAGACTCTGAGGGAAACTATTGCTCAGGCCAAATTCGCTTGTCAAGACCTCACCGAACTTAGCCATCTTCGTTCGTTGTCCCTGCATGAGCAAACAACACTATGCTAAGCTAGACATTGTCTTCAACTCAATGATCACAGGAAACTGGCTAAATGGGAGACTAGAGCAAGACAAAGAGCCTTTACAGATAAAGGTTGCTCTTCCAAACAATTTTTCAAAAGCTTGCATCAGAGGAGATTAAAATCAGAAATTTGCAGGGTGCTTCTACTTGATGGTTCATGGACTACCTCATGGTCACAGCTTGCTTCTGTTTGTGTGCATCATTTCTCTCAGCAGTTTGGTTCTGTAGTTTCTCCCTCGCAGCAGGTTTTGTCTGCACGAAATTTAATGTTACAACATGTTTCTCCTATTATTTCCACTACTCAAGCTTTGGAATTGGAGGAACCTTTTACTGAGAGGGAATTGTCAGATGCAATCAAATCCTGTGGTAGATGGAAATCTCCAGGATGGGATGGTCTTACAGTTGAGTTTATTCTAGAATATTGGCCTCTTTTGAAGCATACATTGCTGCATATGGTGAACGCTGCATGGCAAAATCAGAAAATGCCATACACATGGAAGAGAGGTCTTGTTAAACTCCTTCAAAAAAAGCAAATTTGTGAATCTTACATGATGGGTTGCATCCTGCGCAATATGGTTTTGTTCTGCGTAGGCATATCACAGATAACATTGCTAATGCCTATGTTGGAATTGAATATGCCAAATACATGCAGCAGGATGTTTTGCTATTGCAAATTGATATTGCCAAAGCCTTTGATACTGTTAAGTGGGATTTTATTTCATCGACTATGCAGGCATTGGGATTTGGCACAAAAATGCAGCAAGTTATCACTTTGCTATATCAAGACAGTAAAGCTGCCTGCATACTTTCAGGGGATATTTCTACAACCTGGACTCTTGGTTGTTTTGTTCGGCAAGGATGTCCCGGCTATATCAAGACAGTAAAGCTGCTTGCATACTTTCAGGGGATATTTCTACAACCTGGACGCTTGGTTGTTTGGTTCGGCAAGGATGTCCCCTAAGTGCTTTACTTTTTGCCATAGCCACTCATCCAATGCTTCAATATCTGGACCACCTTTTGGACACTGACCAGTTACACGGCTTGGAGATTCCTAGCAGCCATAGCATGATCGCTCAAGCATATGATGATGATTCTTTCTTTACCCCAAAAAATACTCGGAGTGATCTGTCCATGATTATGCAGGCTCTTTTTACATATGGAATGGCGGCTGGTCTTCGGGTCAATTTTCAGAAATCAAAATTGCTGCCGTTGCATGCTCATGAATGGCATAGTCTTTTGTGGCCTAGGGAAATTGTTCCCACTTCTCAACTGATTCGACATCTTGGCTGTTCTCAATATTCAAATGCATCTACTTGCTCACAGAGGAAAAATGATGTTGCAGTTTATGCAAGGAGATCAGCCTTGGGCTTTCACGATCCGCTCTCTTTTATTACATATTCATACTTCTGCTTTTGGGCATTGGCAGCCTACCCACTGGGATTTCCTATTTGGCTCTATCCAAGGCAAGATCAGAGGTTGCCCTTTTGTCTCTCGTCTGCTTCTTGATTGGAAACATATTTTATCCCACTTGGAATGGAATGGCCGGGATTCTTTGGCGGGAACTTCTTTAAGGGCTGAGAATATTTATTGGTCTAATGTATTTCACCCTTCTTTGGCCATCCAAGAACCTAGTTGTTCTTATTTTCTCTCTTTCAAAGGCATTTCTTCTGTGGCGGATGTACTTCAGGATGATGGCACTCTTTTATCCTTTTCTATGGTTGCTAGCAAATATGGTTTGGGAGCTCATTATCGTCCTTTATGCAATCGGATTTCAGCAATGCTTCAACCGTTCTTGCCGGTACCTCGTTTGGAACTTCAGAATAGGCTTGAGGATTGGATTTTACATTCTTCTTCTCTTCAACCCGTCCTTTGAAGCTCTTACATATCACAGTGTCATCTCTGTATAAAGTGTTATTATTTCCGCCTTGGATTTCTGACAGAGCAAATACTGTTTGGCATATGCATCGCCTACTAAAGTGGTGGAGAAAGTGATTGCGTCTCCTTTGGCATTATAAAGTCCCTCTTCGGCAACAGCTTTTTCTTTGGTGAGTCCTACTTGGCATTTTTCCATCTGGCCAATTACTCGCACATAGACATATTGCTCCGGCTGTTTGCCACAGATGCCTACACTATGCTAAATCTGTGCTTCACATGTTCTGGCACTGTCCATACACTTGTGATTTCATTGCTCTCATTCGACAGAGGCTTCGAGCGAGATTTCCTACTGTTACTTTTGGCAGGTTTTTCTGGTTGTTTGGTTTTCATCTAGCTAGACAGGGTTTTGACTTATTTTTTGTATGGGTACGCTATTGGGCACTGTGGACTCTATGGATGGACAGAAATCATAGAGTCTTTGGTGATCCCCTATTTTCATCTTTTGTTTTTTTCAAACGATCTGCAGCAATCATTCTACATTCAGACTCGTTTGATTGATCAGGATGTATATACAGCTTATACTGAGATTTTCAGTTGAGTAGTAGTTACTCCACTTTCGAAGTAACTATGAATGTAATTATTTTACAGCAATAAAAGATTTCTTCCCACCAAAAAAAAAAAAAGTGTGTATGAAGTAGCTGTCCCACTCTGGGACAGCTATGAATGTAAATGCTTTCTTAATGCAAATTTTCTTTCACAAAAAAAAAAAGTGTGTGTGTATGTGTGTGTGTGTGTGTGTGTGTTTTGCTGCATATGCTGAAAGAGAGTTAAGTGATGCTGTTAAATCATGTGGTAGATGGAAATCTCCCGGTTGGGATGGTCACAGTTGAATTCTTCTTGGCATATTGGGATCTCCTCAAATCTCCTTTGCTGCAAATGATAAATAGTGCTTGGCAACATCAATACATGCTGGATTCTTGGAAGAAAGGGCTTGTAACACTTTTGCACAAGATGCGAATCTGTGAATCTCTGGCTGATTAGAGGCTTATCACTTTGATGCATGTTATTTATAAGATCATCACCAAAATGGTGATTGATCGTATCAAAGAATATTTGCATGAGGGTCTTCATCTGGCGCAGTATGGTTTTACTCCTTGTAGGCTCATAATTGACAATATTACAAATGCCTATATTGGGATTGAGTATGCCAAGTATACTGAACAAGATATTCTCTTGTTGCAAGTAGATATTGCAAAGTCTTTTGACACCATCCAATGGGATTTCATAGCTCATAACATGCGAGTTTTGGGGCTTTGGTCATAAAATGCAGCATATCATCTTTTGGCTATACCATGACAGCAAAGCTGCATGCATCTTGTCGGGGGATACTTCGGAATCTTGGACACTCCGTTGTTTAGTTTGCCAGGACTGCCCTGCTAGTGCTATTCTATGTGTTACGGCACTTCAGATGTGGCTTGGGAGACTCTTATTCTACCCACTAAGGAAGGGGGCCTCAATATTATTGATCCAGTGTAGAGCCTTGCTCTACAAGATGGTGGTCAAAGGTTTGATGCCTGGTCAGGAGCCTTGGAAGGATTTTTTCTTACGTAGTATACAAACATGCACATCTTTTCAGGGAGGAGATTGTATGGACAGCCCTAGATGGATCTTTACGTCAGCCCGTCTTAGATCTTCTACTTCCTTTCTCATGGCTGCCATTCTGAAAGCTTGGGACAGCTTCATAAGTACTCTTCGGAGAATTTCACCCTCCTCTCGTGAAGAAATTGACAGGTAGCCCGTCATGTGGAATGATTGCATACTAGATGAGCATGGCAGATCAGTGGGCATGTCACATTATATGCAGTGGTTGAGTTGGGACCTGCATCCACGGTGGGTGCTTGGAAAGCTTTTAGGATGCTTCCAGAGGATCAGAGAGCTCGTTCAGTTAGTCACCTCAGAGGAAGTGCAGCCAGGATGCATCAGATAGATTGCAGCCATACAAGTGGAGTGGATGGATACAAACCATTTGCCTATTTCTGAGTCCACCTAGTTGGGGGCTTTTTCGAGAACAGGTATCCCTCTGCAGGTTATAGCCTTGCGGGATGCACATGAGGATACCCTTGTCTTTCAGGTTCATGTAGGAGGCAGACTCCATAGATCTTCAGAGGACATTCTTTTGGAGATTCCTTTTCAGCCTGTCAGGATTGCAGGATACATAGAGATGGGTAGAGACTCACAGTGGTATCTTGATCCAGACCCCGTTCTCCTGGCTATTGGATCTTGGAGGCTTTGGTTGTATGGAGGTTCCCCTATTAGATCCTTGTAGTGGGATCCAGGGGAATGGGAGTGGATAGTTGCAGGGCACCGAGAGAAGAGCATCCCCTTCTTTCGTTACACAGTTAGAAATGCCAGGAGATTCCAGCTCAATTGTAGAGGTTGGAGGCCCTCTAGAGCTCCTCATTGGGATACTTTTCAGATTTCTGCAGAGATGCAGAAATCTGAAAAGTATCCCAATGAGACTTTGGAAATCCCTCAGGAATAGGAAAGTCACGCTATTCATCTGGCTTACTATTCATGGAGGGATTGCAGTGAACCTATGGAGATCCAGGTTCAGGGCTGACCCTACTTGTCCTCGATGCCATTCAGCAGTTGAGTGAGTGCAACATTGCCATTGGGAGTGCACTCAGGCGAGGATGGTTTGGAAGGGTGTTGCTAGGATACTTTGCACTTTTCATAGAGCACCCTTCTTCATGACCTGGGGATCAGCTGCTTGGTTGTCACTCACTGGTCCATAGGCTTTCTTTGAGAGACATGACACAGACACAACTTTCTTTGTTCGATGACATGTTGTGGAGTCATGCTCCCTCCTGGATGTTCCGTTTACTCCATTCAGAGCTCCCCACGCTTCTGTAGACACATCTTGGGAGATTCTGGCTAGTATCTCAGCATGGCATATTTGGAGAGCCAGATGTACAGAGGCTTTGGAGGACTCCCAGGTTCACCTTTCTGAGACTATGGCCAGTATCTGGGCAGATACTATACACACTTTGATGGCCATTTGGGCGAACTTACAGGGAACCTCCAGGACTGCTACTGCTAGGAGGGTTGCTTTCCTCAGAGTCTGGAAGGATTGTCCTTTCTTCTCTGACTCTCCTTCAAGGATGAGATGGCATTTTCAGCCGCCACTTGGGATTTTTGTTTGCTCAGCTGTTTTTTTTCTCATGCTTGACATGATGTACTCCCGCACTTGAGCTTGCTCTGCGGTTTTTATTCATACTTGATGAAGTACTTTTCTTGAAAAAAAAAATGTAGAAATGTATTCCATACGGTATTTGGATTCACTGGACTAGAATCTGCAAAATCTAAACTTATAAATGGTTGTAGATGACTTGTACCGATCTATTTGAATACTTAAAGGACTTAACATGATATATATTTTTTTCCATTGCAGAACTATATTCAATACACTATTTGGATTCAGTACAACATTTTGGATGGCTTTGTTATCAAGATTCCTTCTTGGACTTTTTAATGGGTTACTTGGAACGATTAGGGTGAGTGACTATATGCTTCCACACCATGTGCATTAATTTATTAAAAAAACATAATATGAAGTATGATACAAGGTCACCATGAACTCTAGATAGTGTCTTTATTCAATTAAAAATAATATTTTTTATTACAACATTTGTGTGGATATTTTGATAGGCATTTCAAACACAACCAATGAGATGGCCTGTAAGTGACACTTCAAATCAGACTCAAAGAAAAAGGAAGGCCACAGACCCATACCCTCAAATATTAAATGTTCTCCTTGACTATGCATTTGTCTCATGAGTTGTGAAGCGGTATGTGTGATGCTTGACAAAACTCATGACATTTGTTCCAATCAATTCTATCCTCATGGAAAATGGTCTACAAACTGTACATCACCTTCCCCAAGGTGTGATACTAAAGAAACTCCCTTACAGAGTAAGAGCTGGAGGCCTGAAGGGTTGGGATGTGAAGAATCAGACAAGTTTCATAGTATTTGTAAGGAAAATGCCAAAACCAATACCTCCTTTGTTAGTATCTATAATCTTTCTAAGTAAAATCCAAAATCACTACCTGTAATGCATTAAATTCCCATGGTCTTCTGAAAGTGATGGCTGCCAAGCCATGCAAAGATTCGTTTCAAAGGTCGCTTCCAGATACTTCTCCTGTGGGTGCAAGCCACATACAGAATGTTTGAACTTCCCATCTCAATGGATTTGTTGTACTTATATGAGTCGACCGTTGCATACAACCCTAAAGTGGTTGTCATAGAATTTGTAAGGAGCTGAGGAACATGCTTCCAAATCTGACCTCTAGCTTAGAAAAGGTGGATAAGCTGGGTAAAGCTCCAAAATACCTGAACTGGTGAAATCTACAGCTCTTGTTGATTATTGCAAGGGATCAAAATATATTGCAAAAGCCAAAATGATCCTATTCTGTAGGAGTAGGTTGTTAGATAAGTTCTGCAATGTTAGAGATGTGTAAGCTAGTTAGTTTAGTTATGTTGCAACTTGGACCTTCTTGCATGGAGCTTGTAATATTGAATTAGACCTGAACGATGCCATGCTTTTCTACAAACTTGTGTTTATGTACTCTAATGAAATAGGTGCAATTGTGGACAACATAACTGGAAACTTGACCAGCTATCAATTGGTTTGAGCATGATTCTTTCTCTAGAGTGGATCAAAGAGCATCATATGCCAATAGTTGCGATTAATAGACTGACTTAATTTCCACACCTCGAAGTTACAATTCGTTTACATCTTACTGAAAATGAATGTGGTGAGTTGTTGCAGGCACAAAGACAAAGATGACATCTGGACCGAAAACTTATCTTAGTGGCAGAAGAAAACAAGGGCAGATACTTAGCGGTCATCAGGATTTGTCTTGGTGATGAGCTCACGAATTGCTAGAGCTCACATAAACTAGTCATGAAGCATGGGAAAATTGGAGAGAGAATTTGGACAGCGTTGAATAACTCAAAGGTCTTTATAAAACAAGAGGTTGAGGAACGAGCCTGAAAGTAGCCTAGCAGACATCTGAACAAGATTAGACCTTGGCAAACTGGGGGCCTGGTTGATCACAACAATGCCAAAGAAATTCTGTTGTCATCTTCTATTTGAGTTCTTAAGCATTAATTCTACCTAAGGTATCATGCAAAGGCTCAAGTTAGAAGGGATGATCGCCATGCTGCTGGATTAGGGAGCATCATCCAAAGGTGCAGCATGTGAGAAATGAACAAGTAGCCTACATTAATAAAGGGCTCAAAGTAAAGAAGTATGGTATTGTGTGTGTAACTTCTGTGAAAAGGAGGCTACATGCAAAAGAATGTCAGAAAAAGGAATCAGACAGTTATCATCAGAGATCGATTGTGAATCTTGTCAAAGCAGAAACTTGTGATGGTGCAAAACAACAGGCCACCTCTGGTTCTGCAGTGATGAAAAATGCTAATGAACATTATGTCTTTATACTTGTGTTACTTATTTGTTACAGCTCCTACATTTGGGTACTTCTTGGGTTCTGTGATGCCAGGGTGGGTGCTACAGGGATCATATTGTTCGTGTAAACTCCAAATTTCAAGGGTCAGGGCAAGATAAATGGCTTTCATTTTGCAATGGCTATGCATGCTTTTCAAGATTAAGGAGGGGTGTTGGGAGTAGGGTACTAGAGTGGTTGTATTGACAGGTGCCTACATCATCGGTATTTTGAGATATCTGTGACGTTGCGACATTGGTAATTGGCTGGAAAATATTAAAATAATCAGTCGTGAGTGTCATGAATCGGTTTAGTAGATGTTGTTATGAATTGGCACTGCTTAGCGACTCCAATCGATATGTTGATGCTGAAGTGTTGGGAGTAGGGTACTCAAGTGGTTGTATTGATGCGTGTCCACATCATTCGTATTGTGAGATTTCTGTGATGTGGCGATCGACAGGAAAATATTAAAATAATCAGCACATGAGTGTCATGCATAGGTTTAGTAGCTGTTGTTATGGATTGGCACTGCTTAGTGACTCCAATCAATATGTTGACGCTGAAACTATCTTTAAGTTCTAGACCTACACATGCATAAAAAATTTGAGCTAGTCATGTACCTTTCCTGTGTTTCCATAAATACATGCTAGATAGAATTGTGAAGTCCTGGTAAGATCATGTATCTTCTAGATATGCGGCTGCTTCCATGTAAAATTGTAGGAGTAGGTTTGTAGACTGATTGCACAATGTTAGATGTTGGTAAAGCAGTTAGTTTCTTATCTCAGCTCCATTTGTCAGAACAGATACCTGACGTGTGTCGACTTGCGAGCAGTGTAGGGCAACACACAATAGTCTAGAATCCCCAACACATCATGCATCAACTTTGGGTAGGTGTCCGGGTATGTTGGCCTCTACCTCAAAAAACATAGTCAAGAGGCCCACATACACTCACACGTCTCCAATGCCCAATCACCACATATTGCATATGCAAGTATTTTTATTAACGCCCGGCCAGCATGTCATCCACGAGGAGTGGAAGGACACACATGCCTCTCCAATAAGTACTTATAACGGGTCCTTTATCTTGTTTATAGTTTGGGTCATAGATGTTCAGGATACATATTCGAAGTTCCCCTACGCTGAGGCCAACTTATGCTGCTATACCCACAATCAACTCTCCCTCATCAAACATCTTGAAGCTAGTGAAGAGGAGCGGATAAAAATCCACACTCCCTCATTCTAGCCACCTCTTGGAGATCATATGGAAGGACAAAAGTCTAGTCAGACCTGCAAATATCTGCTGTGAAAAACATACGCTCTTGAAGCAGCAAAATGTGCAGCAGGCCGCCTACTAAGACCTCTTGTGGCTTGTGTCAAAGGATCAATCATTTGGCTGCTGCTGAGCATGATCATGAAAGCCACGCATGTTTTGTAAAGCTCACCATATTCCAACAATAGGAGAGACTGGGGGCTTACAAAAAGGACCACTTTACTTTCTAACACCCCTTTGGAATCTTCTTGACAGGCCGCCTTGGGTTCTCAGAGAGTTAACATAGGCACGGCGGGATACCAATGACTTCGACCCCGCCTGATACACCAAAACCATCAAGAGTGAATTGATAATCCCAACGTCTTGGTTGCATAAACCAAGAACCAAACTTGGCTGTACAAGTGGAACAAGCCCGTGATGCCTTGTGCAGATGGCCAAATTCTTTGCATTTAAGAAACAACACCAGACTCTAGCCACCATGACATGAGCAATGAGGTCTATGGTGCTTGCTCCAACAAATTCTCTAATAGGATCGAGTCTGGGTCTTCCAGAACCAAACGTACATTAGGCACTCCATCCATCAAAACCGAGGCCACAATCATGGATGACACAATATGACACAAAAGTGTGTCCTAAAAATAAGGAAACAGTCCTTACACTCTTTTGGTAATCGTAGAAAATGCCAAGTCGATGGGAAGCATTGCATGTGATCCTTTTGTTCCCATTTTCGAACAAGGAAGCCATGGTACGGAGTGATAACAATATCCCACGGTACCATGGTGTTGGCCTAGATATATCGGGCTCCATTGAAGAAAAAATTGTGCAATATCTGCCTAGGTGAGCTGGAGTAAGGAAAACCCCTCGCCCGTAGATGGTAACATCTTGGATTTGAACTCCCTCAAGTGTGAAATTTGTCTATAAGGCATGGCACTGTACACTCATATGGCCACTTAGAGTAGGATTTGGGGCTCTTCCTAGGGGGCTCAAGCTAGGAGAGCCTCTTTCATGAGATAGTAGGACCATGGGAAACTTCTTTTTCCCTTTTTCCAAGAGAAACGAACTACCATGGGGGCCCACAAG
The DNA here is from genome assembly GCF_047967505.1 of Dipteris shenzhenensis. Taxonomy (NCBI): domain Eukaryota; kingdom Viridiplantae; phylum Streptophyta; class Polypodiopsida; order Gleicheniales; family Dipteridaceae; genus Dipteris; species Dipteris shenzhenensis. The sequence goes on from NC_141606.1 coordinate 636,203, forward strand.
ATCCTCATGGTGTTTTTGCACACCTAATTGGTTGTGATGTTTTCATCTTTAGGCAGTTTAGGTGTAATTACACTTTGCAATGTTCTTGTCGATCACATGAGTTGCTTTTGGTTCTGATATAATTGGTCATACCTACTACTAGTGCCTTCTTTTTTGGGCAGGGGGGGGGCAAGAAATTATGCTTGAACCTCTAGCTGTATGGGGATACAGCCTGCGGATGAACCCTATAACTACCTTATCATCAAGCCTGTGAATATTGTGCTGAACTTCTTGTTTGTCCTCAAGGGGGTGGTAAACTAGAGAGTACCCACAGGGGATGGAAACAGCTAGTCCGGTGGGGTAGAGGGAGGCCATGGTGGGTAGGGGGGACGCATTGCAGAGTGCATATTAGGGGCAGAGTGAGGGGGGGAGTTGGGGGGGGAGGAATGAGGGGGGACTAGGGAGGAGCCAAAGGAGAAAGAAAGAAAGGTTTAGATGTATATAGAAGGCCAAAAAAGCCTATGAGACCAAGAAGAACATAAACACGGAAATACACCCCCCATGGGTGAGCCAGAGGTGTCTATCACACCTCCAATGAGCCAAAGAACTAGAAAAAAACTCCATGTATCAGGAGTGGATCCTATAATGTCATATCATGTGTCCTATGTCTATCACACGTGCCAATCACGAGTAACATGAGCTCTATGTGGGCCCCATTGGGGTCCTATCGAAATTCTGAGACCTATGGATGGTATCTGTGACTCCTCTGTATTGTGTACTTGAAGGTGACGTGAGGTGGCCTCACATCAACATGTTGCAAGGATAGTACCTCAAATCGAGTGAGTCCTGTGTCTAGTTTGGTGTTGAGCCAGCATATTTAGAAACCACCTAATGGGGGGGAGAGCACACAGAAAGGGGCTAGGGAGTAGAGAGCAAGCAAGGGAGGGGAGGGGATAAGACATAGCCCACTGATGGGCAACATAAGGAAGGGGGGGAAGTAGGACGTAGCACCTAGGTGGGCAATAGAAGCCCATGGAGTGGAGGGGGCTAAGTTGGAGAGCACCCATAGGGAATGGAAACACCTAGTCTGGTGGCGTAGAGGAAGCCCATGGGGGAGTAGGAGGCTGCATTGCAATTCAGGGGGGGTTGCTGATTAGCATCATGGCGGGGTCTTATTGATCGCACAAAAGCCCGCAGGTGAACGGAAGGGAATCCACAAGGGAACAAAAGCAGTGCATATTATGATAGAAGTGACGGGAGCTGGTGGGGAGGAGTGAGGGGGTGGCAAGGGAGAAAGAAAGGAAGGCTTATTAATGTCCGCAGAAGGCCAAAAAGCCTATGAGACCAAGAAGAACTGAAATCAACATGAGAGTACACCCACCATGGGGAAACCATAGGTGTTTATCACACCATGAGTGCTCGCTACGCTTGTGTCCAATCTCTTGTTGACCCAATGTATCTGGAGTCTAGGTCATGTCTCCCAATTATATCTTCTCACATGAAGAAGGATTCTGTGATCTCTTGGTGTTTAGGGCCAGATCTTGTGGCTGGCCTTATGAGAGCAAGGGCGGGATGGCAAGGGGGATTGTTGTGAGCATCGTGTAGAGCGAGGAGCAAGGAGTGCACAGGGTTGAGCTGCTTACTTTTCCCTATGCATAAGGAGGTCGACCATCTAAGCTTTGCATATGGAAAGCTTAGGAGATGGGTTTCCCTCTTTGAAGTTTTGATAGTGCTGCACATTTACATTTACATTTTCATTTTCTTCTCCTTATATATTTGTAGAATATTTTATATGGTTAATAACAAATGTTTGTTTCAATTTTTTACATATGTTAACATGATGACTTAAAATCTTTTTACATGCATGATCTAGCAGCTGAAGTGCTATTTCTTGCAGGCTTACATATCTGAGATTTGCAGTAAAGAGTATCAAGCTTTCGGAATGTCTTTGGTACACGGATTTTTACCATAAAAATGTCACCAGAAGGTTTACGTTGTGTCAATCATTGAACTCATTCAAGGATTCAATACAACCTTTGACTTTCTGTTATTTTATACTGCAGGTGGGCACAATGTGGGGTGTTGGATTGATCATAGGTCCAGCAATTGGAGGATATTTAGCCCAAGTATGTATAACCTTGTCCATATCACATCTTTGCAATGTCTTTCTTTAAGCCCCTCTCTCGTGTCTTCTTTTGTGCATTCTTGGAGATCCACAGTTTTTGTTTGGTGATTATTGAGGTCCAGCTATGTAAGTCTTGTCTGATTTCACAGCAAATATTCTTTTAATATTAGGTTTGACTTGAAGTGGATGTCTTCTTAATTATTATTATTATTCTTCAAAATGAAAGACTTCTATTAAGTATGAAAGACCCTCCCTCAGAAACCTCAAGGGAGAAAAAACATGCAATACAAGAAATTCACCCTAGATGGGTCAAAGTAAACTCCTAATCATAGCAATGAAGCAACCATGGTTGAGGCTGGAAGTGCAATCTCAACCCAGTAGGTGATTCAGGAAAAAAAGGGGAGCCCCTCCATTCCGTGACAAATACCTGTGGAAACATGCAGTTTGTGCCACGTGTCCCCCCGGAAAATGGACCGGGTGTGGGGTTCACACTGCCCAGTCCTGCCCCACAGCCACCCACAAAGCTCCACAGCCCCCCAAAAAGTCCTAGGAGGGGATAACTGTGCAAGGCTCGAGATACTAATATATTCAAGGTTCTCCAAGGGTGCTTATTGCTTATGGGATGGAAATTCTCCTTAGTACACGTGTCAGCAGTGCGGGCTTCCCTGCTTGATTTCTTTTTCCACATTAAGCCAAGCGTGCATTAAAGGGGTGAAGGCCACCACCTCCAACACCCCCCTTTGGTCGAACCCCAAAGCAACATTCAAAGCACTCACCAAACCAAAGGTCAGCACAAAACCAAGGTGACGTGGACAAACCGCACAGGTCGGCAAACCAAAACTGCCCAAAGTGCCTCAAAGTCCACGCCAACCAACAGTAGGCAAGCCAGCTAGGTATTGGCACTAATGAAAGGGTGCATAGGTGTGCCCATGAGAGGGCTGATATGAGAAAGGTCCACTGCAGGACACATGGCACCTATTGGGTGAAAACAAGTGTAAGCAGTAGGCTAGAGGGAGGGTTCTAAAGGGAGCTCGATATGGAGGTCTCTAAATGGAGAGCTCACGCGGAAAGAAAGAGAGACAAGCTCACACGAGGGGATGCCCGGCTGGTTGGCTAGCTTATTTTTAAAAAGCCCTCTTTGTTTGCAGTTGTTACACCGGTAGTATCAAAGCTACAAGTTCCAGTCATGGCAATTGCAGCAGGCCATATGTATTCAATGACTGTCGGAATGTCAACGTTTTGAGAGGGGAATGAACCTCACTTATCCTCAGAATTGGATTTTGATAGTACTAAGTGCCTTAATTGAAGTGGGTATTGAAGGCTGTTATGCTTGATGACCCCAATCCAGACTGTTCTAGGGGTTAATATCCAAGGCAAAAGAAAGGAAAGATGCCTCGAGTGACAAGCACCTCCCAAAGTGGCCCTTCAAATTCTAAAGCAGATTTAGAGTGCAGAGGAGTGAGAATTGGCCACGCGAAGCAGGAGATGTGATGCATTAGGAGCGTCTGCACTGTTTTGAATCTCACTAAAATCCGACTTTGTTCTTGAGGAAGTAGGGAATGAATCCGCAGTGATTGCTCATGACAGCCCATGGGAATAGCTAACATTTGACCAATCTGATCGCAGCCATGCCTGAGGCTGAATTACCTTTAGATGGGCACAATACTACAAGCAAAATCAAGGCAGTATCTAGATGGATCAGAGAAGCTTGAGTTGCTCCCACCTTGCTGCTGTCAACCTGTTCACCGATAAAATCAAATAGGAGTTAAAGGTTTTTGGACCCTAGTTAAAAAAGTAACGTGCCACGTCATAGTAGCCATCCAACCACTCTATACACCACTTCATACTTCCTTGATTAAATTTCTACAAAGGGTTGCTTCTTATTCCCTTTGCAGCAGAGTTTTTGTTCCAATACAAAGATCAACTATGTGAGGTTTCTGGAACTGACTTTGGATTGGGATCGAGAGGCAGCTTCCCTTATCAAAGGGGTTTGATTCGACTACAAATTTTGAATTCCAATACCTCAAACAAGTAACAGAGAAGTAGATACTGCATTTTCCTTTCTACATTTGGCTTTACTTGTTTTTGAAAAACTCGTTCCATGATATAAAAGGTCGCAAACATCATGGAGAGTTGAGGAGCTGCTGCTCCTCCCCGACCTGCTTGCTGCCCCTCCTCCTCCCCCTCCCTTAGCCCCTCCCTCTCCCTCTCCCTCTCCCTCTCCCTCAGCCCCTCCCTCTCCCTCTCCCTCAGCCCCTTCTCCCGCCTGCTCAGCTCGCCCCTCCCTCGCCCTCTCTTTCTTTCTCTCTTTCTTTCTACCTCCTCCCTCCCCCACCCTACCCCACTTCTTCCTCCCCCCTCCCCTGCCCCTCTCTCCCACCCCCTCCCCCTCCCCTCCCTGTCACCTCTCCCTCTCCTCCGCCTCCCCTCCCCCGCTACCTCTCCCTCTCCTCCGCCTCCCCTCACCCGGCTCTCTTCCTCTTTCTGCCTCCTCTCCCTCTCCCCACCTGCTCTACCTCCTCTCCCTTCTCCTAGTCTCCTCTGCCCCTCCTCTTTTGCCTCTCCCCACCCCCTCTTCCATCTCCTCTCCTATACCTCTACTCCTCCCCCCTCTCTCTCTCCCCCCCCCGCTTCCCCTCAGCCTCTCACCCTACCTCAACCTTCCCCCTTCCTATCTCTCCCCTTCTCCTCTCTCGCGCAGCTTTTGTGGGTCAGACGGAGCTTTATTGTGTTCGAATTGGCATTTTTGCCTTTATTGACGAATGGATTCCCTTTCAGTCAATCCTCTATTACTTCCACTGGCCGCGAGACAAGTCATCTGTTATAAAGACGAGTTGTAGCAGCTCAAAAAAGATGGGGAGCTTGCCACACTCACATCTTTGGGTCCCATCCTTCCAGGTTACAGGACAAGGACTGGATGCTTGCAGCGTTACCTGGAGACCTTGCACCCCATCTCACCGACGTTCGCTTTGCTAGGATGAGGTTTCTTCCAGGTGGTCTTCGATACTCCGGAGTCTATGGCCATAGTCCTTCAAGCTAACCCTCTGATGCTAGGCTCTAGGCGGATCTTTCTCTCGCCTTTCACCTTGGGCTTCAACCCTCTTGAGGAGGACAGTCAGGTCTTTTCCCTCTTCATCACATTTCTTGGCCTCTCTTAGATGGAATGCCCAGAGTTAGGGTCCTAGTCTTCGACCCTAACATCATGGATGACCATATTATCCTTCAACATCCGGATGGCTCCTTCTTTTGCTAGAGAGTCAAGATCGCAGATAAGCAGGGCCAATGCAGGATATGCATAGCACTTGGGAACTTTGCTAGGAATTGCCCAAGGAAGAAGAAAAGACCTAAGTGGTCTTCTGGTGCGGCCCCTCCTCGTACCGCTCCCTCGGCACTATCTTCTCACCTTGTACCTTGGACCACCAGGCCACCTCCGTGCCTTCCGATTCTTCAACCCCGCCAGAGATACGCCTGATCCTCCCATGGACATGACCAGTGATGATGCTCATTCTGACTCTCAGACTGGTGCTGACCCCTTTCTCTTTTGCTCCTCGTTCTACCTCCATCGGTAGAGGAAAGGGGATTGGCCCTCTATCACCCTCACCATCCTTGAGTGCTGGCATTCTTTGTACACCTCAGCCAGGCTTGATTCACAGGAACTCGTTCTCAGTATTGACAGATTTGGTGGACATCGAGGAGGAGGAGTTTGTTCCCTCCACCTTTGGGAATGCTATTCAAGGAATCCCTATTAACAAAGCATCCCCCTTCGCAGGTGTAGGGGTTCTTTCTCCAGTGGATTTTCCTCCCCTTGGCAGGAACGATCCTACTCAAGAGAGATTTGTTTTAGCTACCAAGTTGGGTAAGATATTTCATCTAACTTCCCTATGCCAATGAGGATCGTTAGTTGGAATGTGTAGGGCCTAGGTGGCATTCCACATCGTCGTCGTGACTCGTAGGCAGCTGATTCGTAATCAGCTACATGCAGATGATATTGGGGGCCCTATTGATATTATTTTTGTTTTGGAGCACAAACTAGATGCTAGAGATTGTGCCAAGCTAGGGAAACTTCTTTCAGGTCATACCTTTGGTGGGGAGCTACTTGCATTTCAGTCTCGTAGTCTTGTTTTCCCTTTGTTGTTGGACACGGAGTGATCATTCCCTCTAGAGCTTAGTGGATTATTCTCTTGATTGGGGGATGTAAGGTTGGCTTTCTTAACCTTTATGCCCCTAACAATAGAGGGGACTGTGTCCTTATATGGAAGGAGCTGCTCTCTTGGGCCTCCATTATAGATTTATGGGTGATTGGTGGTGACTCCAATATGTTGAGTTGGCTTCTGATAAAAAAAGGGGGTAGAGAGGGTGGCATTCACTCTCAGGAGAGAGGAGCTTGGGTTGGCTTCTTGTTTCGTTACAATGGGAGAGATGCTTGCATCGATGATGCCTTTCAAAATTAGACTCAATCTCTTCTATTTTTGTGGTCGAACAAGAGATAGTAGATGCCTATACATGCACGGATTTATAGATTCTATGTTGATGATTGGGATTGGGACAGAGATGTGTCAGTATACATCATTGGTGTTTCTACTTTAGACCACTTTCCCTTAGTACGGATGACTTTTGAGCCTCACTTGAGGGGTCACTTTGCTAGTATTAGGATTCTAGATGTCTTTTATGCAGAGGAGGATCTCACAGATGTAGCTTTGTTGATATGGATGTAACTATGCAGGGTGGAGTGCCATCTCCTCCACTTACGGCTGCAGCGATGACTGGTATTAGCAACTTTTATCATTCGGTCCCCAGTACTAGGAGACGGGAGATTGGTATTTGCTAGTAGTTGGCAGCAATGCAGAGGAAAGAGCAGAAAAGGCCTATAGATGCTTGGCTTTAGGAGCGCCTTGCTGTAGCAAGGGCTCAACTTCAGATATTTCTTCATCTAAGAGCAAAGTATGCCTTTCATGCAGGTGGGTGGTAGAGTCAATAAACACTTTTTTTCTACTCTTGGCTCTAGACATAGTAGATAGAGTATTTCACAACTTATTGACTCAGAGGCGATTTTGTAGATAGAACCAGATGCTGTCTTGCGCATAGCTTCAGATTATTTTGCCTCCCTTCTCATAGAAAATCTTGATACTCGGGCTACAAATGATGCTAAACATATTATTTGGCATACTATTCTTGTGTTGGTGAAACCGGATGTGCGAGTATCACTAGATGGACCCTTCACCAACGCAGAGTTCAGGACTGCCCTCTTGACCCTTCACAAGGGCAAGTGCCCAGGTTAAGATGGATTTTCTTACTCGTTCTTTATTGCTTTTTGGGATATGATTGGGGATCACAGTACCTCAGCCCTGCAGGGCGTTTGGGACTCTGGTGACATGCCTCAGAAATTTAGTGTCCCAAGGGAGGCCTATCACACTCCTAGTTACATGTTAAAAATTATGGCCAAAGCAATAAGTCTGTATTTGCAGCCCTTACTTCTTGATATTATTCATGATACGCACACTGGTTTTGTGCATGGTAGAAGCATTTTTGATAATATCTTCTCATTCTGGGAAGCTTCAGAGTGGGCCATGTAGAGCGGCCAGTGGCTGGCCATTCTAGTCTTGGATTTCGAGAAAGCTCATGACAGAGTAGATTAGGGCTTTCTAGAGGGCACCCTTCTTCATTTAGGCTTTACGGATACATGGATCAAAGGGGTATCCTCTTTATACAGATTAGCCCACAACCAAATGCTTATTGGTGGGGTAAGGGGAGAGAGTTTTCAGATCAGTCCGCCAGGGATGTCCCCTTGCTTCCTTCCTCTTTTTATTTGTGGCTAAAGCTTTGAGTATCTATATTAGATTTCAAGCTGATATTTTTGGGCTGAGACTTCCTTTGAGATGAGAAGTAGAGATTTTGGATAGTGAGATGGCAAAGGATATTGCTGTTCCTACGGATGCCACGCCACAGCTGCTTACTTCTTTCAAGACAGGATTGGATTTATTTTGCACTGCTGCGGGGGCGCATATTAATTGGCACAAATCCAATGGCTTTTGGATCAGTGAGACGAGAACACTCCGGGTTGGGGAAGTGGAGGATGCCCTAGTTTTTTATGTGCATTCGGGAGGGAGGCTGTCCAGATCTTCAGATGACAGCTTGCTAGAGAGAGCATTTCAGCCGGTCAGAATTGTAGGCTATGTGGAGATTGATTCTGACTTTCAATGGTATGTGGACCCTGACCCTCTTCTCATTTCCCTAGGATCATGGAGATAATGGCTTTATGGAGGTGTCCCCATAAAGTGCCTGCAATGGGACCCAGGAGAGTGTGAGTGAATTGACAAAGGTCACCGAGAGAAGAGCCTCCCCTTCTTTTGTCAGCAATGCTAGGAGATTTCAGCATAGTTGTAAAAGTTGCAGAGCTCTTTATTGGGATGCCTTTCACATTTTTGTTGATCTGTAGATAAAATTTTGGAGGAGACTTTGAAAATCCCACAAGAATATAAAAATCACTCTCTTTTGTGGCTTTCTATTCATGGTGGGATTGCAGTGAACCTGTGGAGGTCCAAGTTTGGGGCTGACCCTACTTATCCGAGTTGTTGTGCTGTTGTGGAGACTATTTAGCATTGTCTATGGGATTGCAGACAGGTAGGGGTTATATGGAGAGGGTTGCCAAGATTTTTCAGCTTTTTTGCTCCTTCCCCCTTCTTCGTGACTTGGGGCTCAGTTGCTTGGCTTTCCCTTTTGGGGCCTGAGTCTTCTTTGAGAGACATGACTCATCTTGGGATATAGCTATTAGACGACACTTGGTTGAGCCACGTTCTATGGATGATGTTCCTACCTCACCCTTTAGGGTTGCATGCCTTGGTGGACTCTTCTTGAGATATTAGCGAGCATTTCAGCGTGGCATATTTGGAGAGCGAGGTGCAGAGAGGCTTTGGATGGATCCCAGGTTCAACCCTCTCACAGTGTGGCGAGTACATGGACAGAGACTACACATACATTGATGGCCATTTGGATTGGCAGCTTTTGCTAGGAGGGCTGCTTTTCTCAAGGAATGGAGGGGCTCTGCCTTCTTCTTTGAGTCTTCCACAGGGTTGAGGTGGCATTTTCAGCCTCAACCTTGGTTATTTTGTACCTCTGCTTGAGGAGTCTTTTCATGCATGGCATGATGTATTACCGCCTTGAGTTATACTTAATGGAAATCTATTTTTGCCCAAAAAAAAAAAAACCTTGTTCCATGGCAAGTCCGGAGTGGGAGAGGCTAACTACAGAAAGTAGGATAAAGCGAGGAAGGAAAAGTAATTTTTGAAGAAGAGACCCATGAGGAGTCTATGGATTTGAAGGAAGAAATAAATCATGGTGATTATGGAGTTCCTTATTTAGAATTCGCAAAATTAGAAAACCCCACTCTTAATATAGAAACTCAATCAGAGGCTATCAATGAGGCATTAAATACTCTAATTGAAGGAGTTCCAAAGTTATCAGATTCTCTATCTATAACTCCAAGAGGTATATCGCCAACTCCTCCATGTCAGTTTGAAGCGTCTACCTCTTGACTTAGAGAAAACTGAAATGCCCTGAAAGAATTAAAATAACCAATTTATCATGGGGAAGAAAAAGAAAGAAATAAGGGCACTACTAATACGCTCTTATAAAAATGGCAAGATTTAGAATACACCATGAAAGCCAATCTTTCTTTGGGTAGTAAAACAAATATACAGTAACCGGCCTTCGGGATCCCCAAAGGGCAGTGAACAGATAACCACCAGCAAATACTCAATTTACAGCCACTTAGAACTTTCAACAGCAAACAAAATAAACTTAGAACAGAACACCCGAGACCTAGATCGACCCCGTCTTGCACTGGACACCAGATTGGCCCTAAACTTAGAGCCCCTTTCGGTACTTCTTTATCTTTAATTCAGAAGGCATGCAAATACAATAATGGCACCGCAGTGCATCAATCCACAGATAGCCAACTGAGTAATTTGTTCACGGGCACTTCTGTCCTGCTCTGCAATCACAGAAAAAGGCATCCCAGTACAGTGTAACAGTGCTAAGGGTTCTAACTTGGCAGTTCTGATACCCACTAGGGGAGTCCTGGCAGGAAAGAAATCAGCCCTATCTATCTTGGTAGCTCTGAATACCTGTCAAGGGAGTCCTAGCAAGACAGAAGCCGGCAAAACAACCACACTTGGCTGTTCCTGGCAAACAGAAAGGCCAGCTGCGCAAAGTAAAAGGATCTGAAGTTTGTGAGGCAGTAGGAAAGCTCCTGGAAAGCAATCAACTGAAATGAAAACTTGGGAAAACCTAGGAAAAATAGCTAGCAGGGAAAAACGAAATTCCTTGGCAAGATCTCTGGTGCCTTGCCAGATGAAAATCAACAAAGACAACCCTGGAAAACCTGCTTGAGGAGAATCGGCAATTCTGGAAGCCTCCTGGTGAAAGTCGCAATTCCTGGAAGCACCTGGTTGGCCTAGCACATGAAGAAAACCTAAAAGTGGAGTGTAGACGACCACCGGAGCAGCCCAGATCAGAGGAAAGCTGAAAGCGATTTTGCAGAAGAGCTCTCTGGCAAATTGCGCAATCCTGGAACAGGCTAGGGAGCTCCTGCAAACTGCGAATTGCTTGGAACAGCCCCGTGAACAACCAGAGCAGTGAATCGCCCTGTCTAAAAGCCGAAAACAGCCTAAAACAGTGCGCAAACTGGAAACGCATGCCCTGGCAACACCTGGATGAATTGTGACTCCTGAAATTAGCTCCCTGAAGAGCCCTGATGAATTGCGATTTCCTGTAGCAGCCTTTGGAAGATGCGATTTTGCTGTCTTGGACCAGGCAAAGCTCCTGGGTGATGGCAGATCTGACAAACAGGCTCCCAGAAGGTGTGTGGATAGCTAGGAAGCAAGAAAAACGAGATTATGAACTGAGAGAAAGCTGAACCAGCCCCAAATCCACTTGAGCCAAAAATAGCTGCCCTTACTTGCCCTGCAAGGCACTGAATTTTTACCCCTTTTAACCCTCAGATCCTTTTCCTTGACCCATGGAATTAATTGCACTGAAGTGTCCTTTACAAATTTAATCAGCTTGAGGCGAGGTCAGTCACCGTAAATTCCTAAAAATTAGAAATTCACGTCCCCCCTATGAGAAGATCCATCTATAGGAGTGCTGCCACTATCCTCCTATGGGACAGTGTGTAGTGGAGTCCTTGTGAAGTAACAACTTCTAGGGATCCAAGCTTGGGGTGAGACGTCGTACCACTAGCTTGTCGAGGAGGAAGGCTCTGCTCTGGCATCTTGGGATTCATAATGCCAAGTCCTTCCTATGCCTGTCGTAGGATCATTGTCTGCCAAGCAACCCTAGTTCTAGTGTTCGTCGTACCATCTGATTGTGCCCACAAGTAATTGCATACTAGGCGCCTAAGCTGCCCCATGCACCCTCTATGGAAACACCATCATGAGGCCATGTACCACGATGTCACCAAGAGAACTTGATTGACACCAAGGACCCTACTTGCTAGAGAAAGTTTGGCGGAACTCCAATATACAAGCTTGTGTTTGAGGCTTTTTTTCATGCACTGCATTTTGTATTCCTGCTTTGAGCTTGCTCTTTGCAGGTTTTGTCATACTTAATAGTATTCTGCATAGTGTTTCGGCTACTCCAGCTAGTCGTAAGCCTTCTCAAAATCCAGGGGAAGGATCCGATTGGTTGGTACTCCTCTCGTGCCCAATCCACGATCTCCCAAATGGTGAAGATGTTGTCTAGGATGCTGTGTTCTCGAACAAAACTGGTTTGTGTGTTGTGGATGATATAAAAAACGAGGCGAGGATGCAACTGCAAGCTCAAGACCTTGGCTAAAATCTTGTAGGCAGTGCCTAGCAAGGTAATCGTCTCCACTGGAGAATGTCAGACTTGTCCCCTCCATTCGGATCAAACGAGCCCCAGCCTCAGCTCAAGGACCGAGGAAGGGATCCAAAGTCAAAAGTCTCTTGAAAAGCCAACCGCAAGAGGTTGAGGATGTGCTCCTTGAAGCACATAAAGGATGGTGTCAACCCATCCTCCCCATAGCACTCCTAAAGAAGGAGGACCTTGAGGCCCTCCCAGAGCTTATCATTAGTTAATTGGCCTCCAATTATCTACTCGTGCTTTGAGAGACCATTGACGAGACCTCAGCTCATACTGTCTCTCGAGCTGTAAGGGCCTAGGGAGACTCCTCGGACCAAAACAACTCCCGATAAGAGTCTGTGGTTACCTCAAGTATGTTTTGCGAGTTTAAGTGCATTTTCTCTCTCATCTCGGGAGCCTCGAGCGCCACCGTGGGACGGGGCGTGGCGGCGTCGGGTTGGAGGCGTGGGTGCGCGGGGCATCGGTTGGAGGCACGGGTGCTCGAGGGCGCCACGCGTCCCGACCCGACCTGGGAGCCCGGGGTGCCACCGTGGGATGGGGGCGCGGCGGCGTTGGGTTGGAGGCATGGGTGCGCCTGGCGTCGCTGGGGGGTGCCACGTGTACCGACCCGACCTGGGAGCCCGGGGTGTCATCGTGGGACAGGGGCGCGGCGGCGTTGGGTTGGAGGCGTGGGTGCGCCTGGCGTCGTTGGGGGGCGCCACACGTACCGACCCGACCCAGGAGCCTCGGGCGTCACCGTGGGACGGGGGCACGGCGGCGTCAGGTTGGAGGCGTGGGTGCGCCTGGCGTCGTCGGGGGCGTCACGCCTCAATCGCTAGAGTTGTGTCCTTGGTGAATGTGGACCAATGGTCTGGAAGAATTGCGTGTTCATTTTGCCAACTTGCTATACCTAACGGGCTTGGGAAGAGTAGTAAGACTACTCCGTTCAACGGATCTTTGTGGTTGGAGGATCAAGTCTCGGACTCCCATAACAGTCTGCAAGCTATAGCAAGACTTTGGCCTACTTCTTGAGTCACTCTATGGAGGCCGATGTTCTCTCGTGCTCCTATAGGGAGTGCTGCTGGTTAGAGCTTGGGACTGCTAGAGCTCCTTGCTTTTCCTATGAATTGCATTTGCCACCCAAGCAGCCCACCCGTCATCGGGGGGACTCTTTGGTTACTGCTAGATCTCTAGAATAGCGTGTTGCATCTCCTCCTTGTGAAGTAGATTCTCTAGGATACCAACCCCTTTTTGGGGTAGTCCACAAGGGGGCTCCAATTGAAGCGCAATTGCATAGTGATTTGACACTGTTGTGCTTGCCAAAATACCCATGGCTTACCCTCTGTGTAACACCCAACTCCCCACATAAAACCTATCAAGGCACTTTAGCAAACCATCATGCCTCTGCTGGCTGAAGGAAAAGTAAAGGCTTTCTGGAAGTCTAGAGAAAGTCGACTCTCTCCATAGGTCATGACCATTGACCGCGAAAATAAATTGCTCCCCTGTACTCCTCCCAGCCACGAGCATCTTGAGTAGGAATCCTTCCTGCTTGTGCTCCCCAAACTCTAGATTGTTGAAGTCACCCCCAACAATCCAAGAGTCTATGCTCTTTGTCAAATGCCTCCAAAAAGCGAGGCGGTGGTGTTTCCAAGAAGGGGCATACGCATTTAGGATCAAAATCTTGGAATCCCCCATCCATAATCCCATCTAGACTTCTCGTCCTATGATAACTGACCCTGGTCAAACACATTTGGGGCCACTGCCAAAGAAACCAAAATACAGATCCTACCTACCATAGGGGACTAAATCTCAGGGCCTCTCTCCGGAAGAAGGCGGTGACAGCGTGTTTGATATCTGATGCTGAAACATACGCTGTTGAATCAAAAGAAAATCAACTGCTTGCCCCATCATAGCCCTTTGCAATTCCTAGCAAAGTATCATTTGATGACCATCGCACATGATCGTGGAGCCTGTGCATCTTGTAACTCACCATGGTCAAATTCATGGGAAGGGGGGGGAAGGTGGTGAACAAGGCCTCCTATGAGTGGGAGCTTGAACCACAACCTAGGACTTCTGTGACTTTGGAGGGGGTTTACTCCATCCATGTGACGTCACACTGGAGTCATGACAGGCTCAATGCCTACCTTCATTGCCCACTGCATTGTGAAGGAAGCCTCTACCCCTAAAACGGCTAGTGCATTGCTATAACGGCCTGTGTGTAACCTAGGAAAGTTGAACCTTTGACCCCACCCATAAAATAGCTATTGCTAAGCCAAGACCTCGTCTATCTGCCGAGAAACCCAACTAATATACAACCATGCCCCCATGGGTAATCCACAACTCCCTATCCTGGGGTCCCAGCCACTTCTCCATCATATGGAACATCTGGTCCCTCATCATGAGATCAAAAAGCACTGAGGTACACTTCTCCTCTTCTATAGAGGCAAAGTTGAACCTCCAAAACAAACGAGAGGAGGAACCAACTGCCCCTATGGAATCCCCTTTACAGGGTTGTAGGGTCACAATGGTCACCTCCAGGGTTAGGGGGTAATCATCAGGGCTATTGCTCTAGCAAGAGATGCATACTATGCTGGAAGAGGATTGGGTTGGGATGAAGCAGAAGAATTCTGAGACTAAGAGCGGGAAGTCGCATCCTTGCCTTTGCCCGAAGGCTTGGGCACGGAAAGAGACTGGAATTTTGGAAGACGAAGGCAAGAGGAGGAAACAGGAGGACCATTGCAGGAAGGAGGAGGGGGGGTGTAGGGAAAAGGAAGGCCGATGGCGGGCTATGAGAGTAATTGCAACAGGAGGGGTAGGAAGGGGCGAGGGTGCAAACAAAGACGGAGGGGGAGGAATATCTGGAGGATGGGGGGAGGAGGGCAAACAAGAGGGAGGGGACTTGGAGCGGCTGGCTCTCTTGTGTCCAACCCACTGGGCAGAGGTCTGAGTGCTCTGAGACACTACCTCTGGTGGGTCTTTTGGAAGTTCAAAGAAGACCTCGCTCTCAAGGGTCTGGGGACGTCCTGAGAGTGGGCCACTTGACTGCTCCCCTTGCATTGGAGAAGCTCCTGCATGATCTGCCATCGCCTCCTACTGTCTAATTTCAATGCGCCACTATGGTTCTTTGCGACCTGCTTGCCAGGCTTCTGTCTCTCCACCCTGGTCCAATCCCCTTCGGAAGGCTTTGAGATTCCTGTTGTTGCCTAGATGGACGCTGGCCTCTCTCTGCAAGAACCTCCCTCTGTTACCTCTGTGGAGCCTGGGAAGGGCATGGGGGGGGAAGCTCGGCCCTAACCTATTTGAGATAATCGCGGCAGGTGACCCATCTGCCCGCCACAACAAAGGCACTGACTTGGAAGGCTTGAAACCTTGATCACAAGCGCATCTCCCCTCCATCCAGCGTCTTGAGGAAGATCTCCTCTGGCAGGGTCTTTAGGCACTCTAAGTCTAGAGATCGTGTCATCTGCTACAATTGAGACTATTGAAGACAGAGGGAACTTTATCACCATGCAAGGGTGGGAGGCATCCCCATATGTTGTCTTTCCAGATACCATGCACTTTTTGAGTTGCGGGGAAGTTCTCCTTCTTGGAGACTTCAACTAGGACTGCCAACTGCTAGGTATCGATTATTGACTTAGAGCATGACTCGAATATGTTGCCTGACATTGATTTAGATGAGACAGGTATCTCCTGAATCTCTGCAGATAGTCACCTCGTATGGGCATACCTTCATAGAAATGGGCAAGATGCATGATCTGGTCATCTACAATGGTTTGGAGAGATGGCCCTCTTCCGTAGGACTCACTTCCCACATGTAAGGGGGTCCATTGTAGTTGACTATCTCATGGGATCCCCTACCTTTTCCTCTCGCTTTCGTAGCCTTCTCTATCCTCCCGTCCACTTGGAGCTGACTTTACATACCTATTTTTCAGCATATCCAATTCACTCCCACTATTGAGCACATCCCATCCCACTTATACCACTTTCTAGGAGACTCATTTTGCCTCCTACTTGCTTGAGGACCTTGATGATCCCCCCTATTAGAAGATAGAGCCACTCTTATCCCTCCCTCAGGTTTACCATCGACTCCTTCCTTTCATTGGAGCCCAAAAAAAAAAAGGGCAAAAAAAGGAGATTTATATTATCTTTGAGTAACCTTTATACGCATCATAGTTTATCCAATAGAGGTTTGCTGACCCCGGACTGGTCTAACACCTTGCAAAAAAGGCAGAAGCAGAAAAAGACAAGATACATTGGAACGCTCAGCCTTAGCAGCGTGCCCAGGCCCCCTAGTTGCGGTGCGTCCTGGACCATTAGTTAGGTCCACACTTGTTAACCGTTGGGTACCGGTTAGGTTGTTGATCCTCCTTCCATACAGGTTGACACCCCTCGTGCCCCGGACCCTCCTCAAACTCCAGCGGATGATGCTACAGAGGCCTCCGCTTTCATCCCACCAGTTGAAGATTAGGAGGGGCCTTCCGATGCTTCACCCCTGATCCTCCTGTGGATAGAACCAGTGATGATGCTCATTTTGACTCTCAGACTCATGGACCCTCTCTAGTGTAGGCCCTTGTATCTTTTGCTCCTTCTTCTACCTCCATCAATAGAGGCAAGGGTGTTTCCCCTCTATCACCCTCACCATCTTCGATTGCGGGCATTCTTCATGCTCCTCAACCAGGCTTGATTCACTGGCAGATATGGCGGACATCGGGGAGGAGGAGTTTGTTTCCTCCACCTTTGGGAATGCTGTCCTAGGAATCTATATTAACAGAGCATCCCCCTCTGCAGGTGTAGAGTTCTTTCTCTAGTGGATTTTCCTCCCCTTGGCAGGAGGGATCCTACTGAGGAGAGATTTGTTTCAGCTACTAGGTTGGGTAAGGTATTTCATCCAACTCCCCTATGCCAATGAGGATCGTTAGTTGGAGCATATAGGGCCTAGGTGGCGTTCCACATCGTCATCGTAGGCAATTGATTCGTAAATCAGCTACATGGAGATGATATTGGGGGCCCTATTGATATTATTTTTGTTCAGGAGCACAAACTGGATGCAAGAGATTGTGCCAAGTCAGGGAAAATTCTTTCAGGTTATACCTTTTGGTCACCTACCTTGGGTACTAGGGAGGTACTTGCATTACGTTTCACAGTCTTTTGTCCCCTTGGTTGTTGGACATGGAGTGATCATTCCCTCTAGAGATCAGTGGATTATTCTCTTGATTGGGGGACGTAAGGTTGGCTTTCTTAACCTTTATGGCCCCACCAATAGACGACGGGAATGTTTCCTTATGTGGGAAGAGCTGCTTTCTTGGGCCCCTATTGCAGATTCATGGGTGATTGGAGGTGGCTTCAACATGGTTGAGTTGCCTTTTGATAAAAAGGGGGGGTAGAGAGGGTGACATTCACTCTTTGGAGAGAGCAGCGTGGTATGCCTTCTTATTTCGTTTCAGTGGCAGAGATGCTTGGATTGATGATGCCTTTCACATTCAGACTCAATGTTTGGGCGAACAAGAGACAACAGATGCATACACACACACGGATTGATAGGAGTTTATATTAATGATTGGACTCATACTTAATGGAAGTCTTTTTTTGCCCCAAAAAAAGTGTTGGGGACAAATGCGTCGATGAAGAGGCTTTGATATGTAAAGAAAGTGAATCTGATAAAGAGGATTGGAATTGTAAGATGCAAGTGTCGAAGTGTGTGATGTGACGAGTGCGTAGAGCTCAAAAGACTAGTTGTTCCTTTTTGGACCACTTGCAAATTCTTCCTAGATCAAAGCTATGGCTTGCAATACTTTGATCAAGAAGAGTAGTCAAAATGGATAATGTGGCAGCTAGGTGCACATGTAGAGTATAAGAGGTGTTCTTGTGAAGCACATATGTTGATGTGTATGTGTGTGTACATGCAGTATGCAGTGTGCTTAGCAAGAGGTGTGTGCTTAGGTGGCAACTATGTGTGCCATGTGGCTGTGCTGAGGTGCTTACGCCCCACTTGGACTGACAATGTTGTGCTGGTGATGTGGCTTAGTATGTGGTTATGATGACATGGCGGTGGTTGGCCATATTGCTAATGTGAAACGTGCTGCTACATGATGCTCAACTAACCCACCCTTTGTCTAACCTTATCTGCCACATGACTAGGTATGTGAAGCTATGTGGAGCTAAAAGTAAAGATGAAAAACTCGATTTTCGGAGCTGCTTTTGCTCCCCGCCTTCCCATTGCTGCCCTCTCTCAGCCTCTCTTCGCCGCCCCTCTCTCCTCCCTCCCCTCAGCCCCCTCCCTACCTCCCCTCTCCCGCCTCCCTCAGCCCCCTCCCCGCCTCCCTACCCCCGCCCCTAACCATGCTACCCTCAGCCCCTATCCCCGCCCCCTACCCCCTCCTCCTTCAGCCTCTACCCCTACCCCCGCCCCCTCATCCCCTACCCCCGCCCCCTTTCCCCGCCCCCTCCCCCTACCTCCCTCAGCTTCTACCCGCCCCTCCCCCATCCCCCTACCTCCGCCTCCCTCAGCCCCTACCCCCGCCCCCTCAGCCCCTCTTCTCCACCTCCCTACTCCCTTCCCTTGCCTCACCTCTCCCCTCCTCCCTTAGCCCCTCTCCCTGCATCCTTTCCCCTGCCCCTCTCTAGCCCCTCCTCCCAGTCCTTTCAGCCCCCCCCGCCCCCCTTCCCCCCCCCCCCTTCTTTTGCCTCTCCTTCCTCCCTCCTAGCCTCTCTAGTCCTCCTGTCTCTACTCCTCCTCTCTCCTCCTAGCCTCTGTTCACCTCCTCACTCTACTCTTACTCTTAGCCTCACCCTCTGTCTTCACCCTCTTCTCTA
The DNA here is from genome assembly GCF_047967505.1 of Dipteris shenzhenensis. NCBI lineage: Eukaryota > Viridiplantae > Streptophyta > Polypodiopsida > Gleicheniales > Dipteridaceae > Dipteris > Dipteris shenzhenensis. Next base: position 654,978 of record NC_141606.1, read on the forward strand.
TCCTAGCACCATTTTCAGTCGGGCGGAGCTCAACAGCGTTTGAGTCGGCCTTCCCACCTCGATTGACGATGGCTCTGTCTTCAGCCAATCCTCGTTCACTTCCACCGGCCTCGAAAACCATCACATTCTCAAAAGACGAGTTGCAGCAGTCAAAAAAGATACAGAGAAGGAGACCTTGACATCGCTCTTTGCTCGCATCCATGGGTCCCACCCTTCCAGGTCACAGGTTAGGGATTGGATGCTCGCCGCTTTATCTGGAGACCTCGCAGGGCACCTCACAGATGTTCGTCTACTTGGTCAAGGTTTCTTTCAGGTTGTTTTTGATTCCCCAGATGTAGCAGGTACATTCTTCAGGCCAGTCCTTTAGCACCGAGCCCCATGAGGATTTTCTTGAAACCCTTCTCGTTGGGTTTTGACTCTGTGGAGGAGGATGGCCAGACGTTTTCACTCTTCCTCAGATTTCCCGGCCTCCCTCAAGTGTACCATCGAATTTTATCTTCCATTGGAGATGGTCACCGAGATCCCCTCCTCCCTGGGATGCCTTCTTTGGCAGCAGAGGCAGTTAGGTCGGATAGGGTACCACGTGTTAGGGTCATTGTCTCCGATCCTAAGATCAGGGATGACCACATCATGCTCTAGCGTCTAGATGGCTCATTTTTCAGACAGAAAGTTGAGATCGCTGCTGGGAGACAGGATCATTGTAGGATTTGCAGGACCCCTGGGCACTTTGCCAGAGATTGCCCAAGGAAGAGAAAAAAGAAAAGGCCTAAAAGATCCACAGGTGTAGCGCCTCATAGCACCACCTCGGCTGGACCTACTTCTCGATCTACTGCACATCCTACCACTTTTCGCCCTGTTGGACCTTCCACCTCTCGCCTAGGACCGTCGGCTACAACATCTCGTCCTGGACCTTCTTCTACGGCGCGACTAGGTCCGTCAGCACGTTCTGCTCTAGTCGTCCCCTATTGAGTGCCAGTCAGAGTTGTTGAGCATGTTTCACCTCAAGAGGCTACTGATGGCACCACGGACCCTTCCTTGCAGGTAGGAGATATTCATGTCCTAGTTCCTAGTGCTGATGTGGTTGCTCTTGTCCCCTGAAATATTCATGTGAAGGAGCTTCCATCTATGGAGCAATTTTTTGCCGAAACCCGAGCCATACTCCATGGTAATGATAATTATTTGGTCCAGCTTCATGAGCACCAGACCGAGCTTCATCAGCGCAAGGCCGAGCTCTACTAACCGAGCTCCATCAGTAGCACCCTTCTCTTCTACTCCTCTTTCCTCACCTCTTGATAGAGGCAAGGGGATTATCACTTTTACTCCACCATCCTCAGGGATCCTCCGCACTCCTACGCCAAAAGCACATTCAGCAACCCTTCCGCTACCCGATCGGGTAAGGTTTTTCATTTGGCCTCTTCCTCTACTGATGAGGATTGTCAGTTGGAACATTCAGGGCCTTGGAGATGTACCTCACCCGTCGCCGTTGGCAGCTGATTCATAACCAACTTCATTTAGGTGTTACTGGGGACCCCAATGATGTCCTCATGATTCAGGAACACAAACTGGATGTCAGGGATTGTGCCAAGTCGGGTAAGCTTCTTTCAAGGCATACTTTTTGGTCACCCGCCTTGGGCACCGGGGGAGATACTTGTATTTCTGTTTCTTCTTCTATGCTACCCTTGGTGATTGGACATGGGATCATAGTTCTCTCTAGAGCTCAATGGGTCATTCTTTTGATTAGTGGGCATAAGGTGGTTTCTTAAACCTTTATGCTTCCAATTCAAGAGGGGACCATGGCCTTTTCTGGAAGGAGTTGCTTTCTTGGTCATGCATTGCAGAGTCTTGGATCATTGGGGGTGATTTCAACATGGTTGAAATGCTCACAGACAAAAGAGGTGGTAGGGAAGGTGGCTTACATTCCCTTGAGAGAGCAGCCTGCAGAGTTTTTTATCCGGCCTCTTCATCTCGTCGATGAGGATTGTCAGTTGGAACGTTCAAGGCCTTGCAGGAGTACCTCACCGCCGCCGTAGGCAGCTGATTCGTAACCAACTTCATCCAGGTGTTACTGGGGGCCCCATTGATATTCTCATGATTCAGGAACACAAATTGGATGTCAGGGATTGTGTCAAGTCGGGTAAGCTTGTCTAAGGCCATATTTTTGGTCACCCGCCTTGGGCACTAGGGGAGGTACTTGCATTTCTGTTTCTTCTTCAATGCTACCCTTGGTGATTGGACATGGGATCATAGCTCCCTCTAGAGCTTAGTGGATCATTCTTTTGATTGGTGGGCGTAAGGTTGGTTTCTTAAACCTCTATGCCCCTAATTCAAGAGAGGACCGTGTCCTTCTATGGAAGGAGCTGCTTTCTTGGTCTTGCATTCCAAAGTCTTGGATTATTGGGGGTGATTTCAACATGGTTGAAATGCCCAAAGACAAAAGAGGAGGGCTCAGTAGCAGTCATTGTTAGATATGAGAGCAGAGTATGCCTTTCATGCTAGAGAGTCATTTTGGACTCATACGAGGGGTAGGGTCAACAAGTAGTTCTTCTCTACTCTTGGCCCGAGACATAGTAAGGAGAGCGTTTCACAGCTTGTTGACTCATACGGAGTTTTACATGCATTCAGAATTCTTGCAGGTAGCCATAGATTTCTATGCCTCCCTCTTTACAGCAAATCTTGACACACAGGCCAGAGATGATGCTCGAGTTGTTTTTTGGCAGCACTTACCTATGTTGGTGACTGGAGATATGATAGTCTCACTTGATGCACCATTCACCAACATAGAGTTCATGACTACTCTCTCTCTCCCTCTCCGCCTTGCAGCTCCCTCCCTACCCGCCCGCGCAGCTCCCTCCACGCCCGTGCAGCTCCCTCCTCTCCACTCTACCTAGCAGATTTTGAGATTCACTTGCTTCTTTATGCGGATGATGTGGTTGTTTTCACTAATAGTGAGGGTAAGATGCAACAAATGATGGATATCCTCAGCATGTTCTGTTCGGAAAGTGGGCTGGCTGTGAATGTTTCCAAAACTAAACTCATGATAGTCAAGACTATACAGCCAAGTAATCCCCCTTCAATCTCATATATGGGTCAACTTGTTGATACAGTGCACTCATTCAAATACTTAGGCATTGAAATTCCAGCCAATAACAAATGGAGCAGCTGTGTGCAACGGAGAATTGATGCAGGATGGGGAAAGTATTATCAATTTGAAAATGACTGCAGCAATACCAACACAAGAAGGTGGCAAGTACGAAACATGATTTTTGGGGCATATGTGGTACAAACAGTGCTCTATGGGGTAGAGGTGTGTGGGGGGAGTATACCATCATCAAAATGGAATGATGTAGAAAAAATGCAGAAATCTTTCATTAGAAGACACCTTGGCATCAAGGCTACCACACCCTACTCTCTCCTACTCCTAGAGACAGGATGCATACCCATAGAGTTGCATGCCTTGAAGAGAGTACTCAGATACATCACAAAGGTCAAGCGCATGAATAATGAAAGGCTGCCAAAGAGGGCATGGGTAGAAAGTCAAAAGTCCCAAAAGACGAATAAGGGTAAGATTTTGGCATGTGGATGGGCACTAGATTTAAAAAAATGGTTCCAAAAATGGGAGGTAGAGAGGTACTTGGACTACTCTCCAGAGGAGGTAGATGAGGATGCCTTTCATCATGACCTGCTGAATGCACTACACATGAAATGGCAATGTTACGCTCTAGCCGAGGTAGCATGACCTCGGAAGAATCAGTCGACATTTCCCTTAAAGGATCTATCTGTAATATAATTGTTTGCGCTTCATGTAAATGATTGGGAGGGAATTAATGTCAAGGTCCTAGGTGAGGGTTGATAGCACTAGACTAGGTAGATCTAAGGCTAAGGGCCTAATGCGAAGATTGTGCCTAGGGGCAAAGGATTTAATGCATCCCAAGAGAGGGGTGAAATGTTGCATTAGGAAGGCCCTATATGGATGACATGTGGCATCTAGATCTATCTAGGGAGATGGGGCTTGTTGAGGCTAGTGAGAGAAGAGAAGGATTTTCACGTATGTTTTACAATCGGAATTCTCTGTCTGCTTGTTAGCTTCAGCAAGGTTGGCTGGGAGGATATCCATGGTGCTGCTCCCGTGATCTGCAGTAGGAATAGATAGTAACAGTCTTTACATTTAGTATCAGAGCCCAAGGCTACGAATTGGAGGGGACTGCACGATGATGACGAACGGGATGAGTAAGGCAGCGTGAGCTCGAGGTGCAGGCCTGGACCGCCTTGGTGGCTGACGACAGATAGGCGTGGAGCGTAGGTGGCGGGTCGACCACTTGTGACCTTCACGTGATGGACAGATGGGATCGACGATAACGGGTGACGACGAACTTGGAGGGGGCTACCCGTGACGACGGGTCGCTATTGGTGGTCCTCCCGCACCGCTATCAGGACTTTGCATGGGATGAGTGAAGTGCGTGGAGCGGACGATAGGCGTGGAAAGGAAGGGATCGACTCCATGTGATGGACAGACCGTAACGAAGTTACTGACGATGCCCGTTGGCATATCTTGAGAGCCAGATGCACAGAGGCATTGGATGGAACTCAGGTTCATCCCTCTTACACATTGGCTAGTATCTGGACAAACACCATACATACTTTGATGGTCGTATGGACGAGTATGCAGGGAGACTCCCGTGCAGCCTCAGCTAGGAGGGCTTCTTTCTTTAGGGAATGGAAGGATTCTCCTTTCTTCTTTGAGACTCTTACAAGGTTGAGGTGGCACTTTCAGCCTCAGCCTTGGTTGTTTTGAACCTCATTTTGAGGGGGTTTATTTATCTACATGGTTTCATGATGTATTCCGCTTTGAGCTTGCTCTGACGGGTTTTTTCTCTTACTTAATAGAAGTCTCTTTCTTGAAAAAAAAAAAAAGCACACCATACACATTTAACTCTTTATAAGGCTTCTCACACTTGATTTTGAATCTGTTTTGCAATTATATGTATGTATTTTCCATTTCAGTGTGTGTACTTCTTTGTCATTTATGTAGGAAGGTGTTAACTAAGTAGTTCAGCAAGTTGTTCCTCCTGTTTTTTTTTGGGTTTTTGGGAAGGGCCCTGGATGTTGGCGGGGGGGGGGGGGCGGACCTATTGATATTTAAATCTATGTTATGCATCACTGCAGCCCTCAACTCAATATCCTGGCTTGTTTCCAAGTGGATCCATATTTGATCAGTAAGTCCTATTCCACAAGTGGAATGTTGAAGACTTCTTATCAAGTGTTTGAATGCAAACTTTTTTTCTGGTTATCTGCAAAAAAGGAGTGCGTCTAATTTACTTTCTTCTCACAGGTTTCCATATGCGTTGCCATGTTTATGCATATCATTATTCGCAGCCTTGTCGCTAGTTGTATCTTTTTGGATTCCGGTACAATAACTCCCCCTTGCTAATTCAGGAAGACAAAGTAATTTGTCCCTCTTGAATGTTTCCCATTCTTTGAATCAAAGATAATATTTTTGCGTGTTGAAAGAAGTGTGGATTATTAGCTGATACAACATCTTGTGTACTTACTTGAGGTATCTTGCAAAATATGTTGTAATTGATACTCATAGAGGTAATCACCCGCACCAATTACCACATCCTACACCTCATGTAATCTCGTCTAGTATACACATATGTATACATACAAGCATGATTCCTGCATACATGTACACACACATAGGTACAATACAAAGACATACTTTTTTTTGTGGGAAGAAATCTTTTATTTCTGTAGAATAATTACATTCATAGTTACTTCAAAAAATGAAGTAACTACTACTCAACTAAAGATCTCAGTATAAGCTGTATACACATCCTGATCAATCAAACGAGTCTGAAAACAATTATAGAATGATTGTTGCAGAGATCGTTTGAAAAAAAGGAAGGATGAAAATAGTGGATCACCAAAGACTCTATGATTTCTATCCATCCATAAAGTCCATACGGTCCAATATCGCACCCATACAAAAAATAAATCAAAACCCTGTCTCTGTGGATGAAAGCCAAACAGCCAAAAAAATCTGCCAAAAGTAACAGTAGGAAATCGCTGTCGAAGCCTCTGTCTGATGAGAGCAATGAGATCAGAAGTATTTGGACAGGACCAAAAGATGTGATACACTGATTCAGTAGAGTGCTGGCATCTGTGACAAACAGCTGAAGCAATATGTCTGTGTGCGAGTAACTGTCCAGATGGAAAAATGCCAAGGAGAACTCGCCATAGGAAAAGCTGTTGTCGAAGAGGGACTTTGTAATGCCAAAGGAGACGCAGCCTTTTTCTCCACCACTTCATTGGACAATCCATATGCCAAACAGTATTTGCTCTGTTGGAAATCCAAGGTGGAGGTAATAACACTTTATACAGTGATGACACTGTGATATGTGAGAGCTTCAAAGGGCAGGCGTATGAGGAAGGAGAGCGTAAAATCCAATCCTCAAGCCGATGCTGAAGTTCCAAATGAGGTACCGGCAAGTACGGTTGGAGCATTGCTGAAATTTTATGCCATAAAGGACGATAATGAGCTCCCAAGCCATATTTGCGAGCAGCCATAGAAAAAGATAGAATTGTGCCATCATCCTGAAGTACATCCGCCACAGATGAAATGCCTTTGAAGGAGAGAAAATAAGAACGTCGAGATTCTTGTATGGCCAAAGGTGGGTGGAAAACTTTAGACCAAAAGAGATTCTCTACCCTCAAGGAGTTGCCCGAGAGAGAGTCCCTGCCTTGCCATTCCAAGTGGGATAGAATGTGTTTCCAATCAAGAAGCAGAGAAGAGACAAAAGGGCATCCTCTGATCTTGCCTTGGATAGAGCCAAATAAGAAATCCCACTGAGTAGGCTACCAATTTCCAAAAGCAGATGTATGAAGATGTAATAAGAGAGAGCGGATCATGAAAGCCCAAGGCTGATCTCCTTGTATAAACTGCATCATCATTTTCCCTCTGTGAGCAAGTAAATGCATTTGAATATTGAGAATGTTCAGACCCCCGTGCATCTTTGGAGAATAGAGATGATGCATGGAGAGTAATCTGAGACTTTTCTTGCCATGTTTTGAACGCCAGAAAATTTCCATGATAGCTGACATAAATGAAACCAGATCTGCCTTAGTGAACATAGTGAGAGGCAGATAAAATTGTATGTATGCTATCAAAATGGATTGTGTAATTCGCAGACGAACATGTAATGGCCAAGTTGCAAGCTTCCAATATTCAAGTTTTGTCCGTAACTTTACTAGCACCCAATCTGTTTGTTGTGAGCGGGTGAGTCCCCAGCCTAGAGGATAACCAAGATGTCGAATGAATTGAGAGGCGGGGACAATTTCCCCAGGCCACAGAAGGTTGTGCCATTCTTGTGCATGTAAAGGCAGTAATTTTGATTTCTGAAAATTTATCCGAAGGCCAGCAGCCAATCCATATGTTGAAAGAGCATGCATAATCATGGACAGATCAGCCCGAGTATTTTTTGGAGTAAAAAATGAATCATCAGCATATGCCTGGGCAATCATGCTGCGACTGCCAAGAATCTCCAAACCGTGCAGCTGGTCAATGTCCAAGAGGTGATCCAGATATTGAAGCAGTGGATGAGTGGCTATGGCAAAAAGTAAAGCACTCAATGGACATCCTTGTCTGACAGAGCAAGCAAGAGTCCAGGATGGAGAAATATCTCCTGAAAGTATGCAGGCAGCTTCACTATCTTGATATAGCCAATTGATGAGTTGCTGCATTTTTGTGCCAAAACCCAAAGCTTGCATAGTCGATGAAATGAAATCCCACTGAACTGTATCAAAAGCTTTGGCAATATCAACTTGCAATAACAAAACATCCTGCTGTGTGTATTTGGCATATTCAATTCCAATGTAGGCATTAGCAATGTTATCTGTGATATGCCTACACGGGACAAAGCCATATTGTGCAGGATGCAACCCATCATGTAAAAACCCCTTTAGCCAATCAACAATCATTTTAGTAGTGACTTTGTAAATTACTGGCATAAGAGTGATAGGTCTCCAGTCTGCCAAAGACTCACAAATTTGTTTTTTAGGAAGGAGTTTAACAAGACCTCTCTTCCATGTGTCCGGCATTTTCTGATTTTGCCACGCAGCATTCACCATATATAGCAATGAATGCTTCAAAATAGGCCAGTATGCTAGAAAAAACTCGACTGTTAAACCATCCCATCCGGGGGATTTCCATCTGCCACATGATTTGATTGCATCTGACAGTTCCCTCTCAGTAAAAGGTTTCTCCAATTCCAAAGCTTGAGTAGGGGAAATGATTGGAGAAACATGTTGCAACAGTAAAGTTCGTGCAAGCAAAACTTGTTGCGAGGGAGGAGCTACAGAGCCAAATTGCTGAGAGAAGTGATGCACACAAATAGAGGCAAGCTGTGACCGTGAAGTAGTCCATGATCCATCGGGCAGAAGCACTCTGCAAATTTCTGTTTTGATTCTCCTCTGATGTAAACTCTTGAAAAATTCTTTGGAAGAGCAGCCTTTATCTGTGAAGGCTCTTTGTCTTGCTCTAGTCTCCCATTTTGCCAGTTTCCTGTGATCATTTAGTTTAAGACAATGTCTGGCCTGACATAGTGTTGTTTGCTCATGCATGGATTACGAACGATGATGATTGAGTTCAGTGAGGTCTTGACAAGTAGACTTGGCCTGAGCAATGGTTTCCCTCAGGGTCTTCATGTAAGACTTGCCATATGCTCTAATCACCATTTGCATTTTAGAAATAAAAGAAACCCAGGCATCATCAGCATGAAGATGGCTGTTAGAGGAAAGACAATGAGCTGCTTCAGTAACCATTGCCTTGAATTCAGCATGTTGCAAATAACTATCGGTTATGATTAGATGTCGCCGTTGTGGCAATCTATCATCTGGCATTTTATGAAAAGATAAACGCAGCCATAGTGGTGCATGCTCTGAATGCACAAAGGCATAGTCAATCCACATTTTGCATGCGAAATCCCCATTCTGTTGGGGAGCGACACTATACCAACGATCCAGTCGTGCCTGATAAGCGGAAAGAGCATTATGTTGAAAAGTGTAGCCCGGTGACAAAGTCTGCAATTCCTTCCAAAGGTCAACCAGATCCAAATGCAAAAGCAGTTGAGACCATGCATGCCTTTCAGGAGATAACATATGGTCATGTCTGGAAGTGTTGTCTCCCTATTGTGGAGCATTATTGAAATCCCCACTTATGTAGGCATGATATCTCCACGGATATTGTTGCATAGCATCCCAAATTGCAGTTCTTTCTCGAGAGGACTGAGGTGCATAAACTGAAGCAAATTCAAACACCTCTCCTCTAATAATGCATTGGAGAACAAGCCATCTGCCTTTGTTGTCATTTAATGCAATGACTAGTTGAAGCTCATGTTTGATCAGAAGGACAACCCCTGAGAAAGAGTGCTCCCCAGCATAGAAAATGTCATATCCACAGTAGTGTCCACAATACAAAAACATACATACATACGTAATTTTATATACATACACTTATGTGTAAGTTTATTTTGATGTTTCATTCTGTTTAAGAATATGTGTACATACAATGTACGAATATACGGCGTGTATAATATCTTTATGTGTGTAATAATACACACATGAAAATCCACACATACATATGTACATAAGTACAAGTCTCTCAGGATTTTAGTTTTGAGCTCTGGTTAGAGAGAGAGAGAGAGAGAGAGAGAGAGAGAGAGAGAGAGAGAGCTCCTCTGCTATCCATACTTTGGTACCCTTCAACTTGTAAGTCGAAGAAGACTGATCTTTTTATCTTTTGACGACAGTGTAAGGATTGCATGACCTTTACAATGCATAATAGAAGCTGGCCTGGAGTAGTCATCTTCCTGCTCATCATCATCCACCCATTCAATGTTGCGAAAGCTTGCTTTGATCTTTGTCAATATCTCACTATATGTGTCCTCCTCTTTGTACCAATCTTTTGGGAGTCCCCCTCTTCTAATCTTCAGCATATTATCACATCTAGCTTCGTGTTCTTGAATCTCTACTTGAATATCAGACTTACTTGCTTTGGTGTCCACTTCCACAATCACTTCCTTCTTAGCAGTTTGTACTTCAATGTGAACAAGATCTTTGACTGCACAGACTAGCTGCAGGGTAGGGGGGGATTCCTTACAAGATTTTACAGCCTTATTCATTACTGCTTGCTTACCAAGCCCTTCTAGAATGTGAAGTCGAGCCTTTACTTCTGCCAGTTCCAATTGTAGCTCTCTAATTGCCTGCTGCAGATAAAAAATCTGATCCTGTAGCCCAAGGGTGGGCCGTTTTTTGAGCCTTCTTGTTGGTAATTCCGTGCATATGGAGAGGGTGTCATGGTACAGAGTACTAGTCCTGATGGAGGTTGAAGGAGTTGAGGGGGACTTGGAGGAGAGGGTAGGCCAGTCCATAATTGGTTGTCTGTTGAACCCCCTAGCTTAACCTAACCCCCGGGTTGGGTTGGTGTTGAGCCCAACTTGGGGTTAGGGTTCGTTTGTTTGTTGCTAGCTGAGGTAACTGCTGGCTGAGGCGAAGGGCTGACGGGTTGCTAATGGGCTGACAGGCGACAGGCGACGGGCTGTACAGATGGAGAGGTACGGACTACATACAGACAGAGAGGTACGGGCTAGGTACGGATAGAGAGGTACAGGAGAGAGAGAGAGAGAGAGAGAGAGAGAGAGAGGGGGGGGGGGGAGGGAGGGAGAGAGGGAGGGAGGGAGGCTGATGGGAGGGAGGGAGGGAGAGAGAGAAATGTATTATCGTCTTCTGGAGGCCTCGCGGGCCTATGAGACCAAGTACAAAGCCAAAGACAAACCATACAAGCCCAGTGTGGGCCAAAGCAAAGGGCTTGCTAAGGCCCTTGTGCTGAGTACTAAACTAAATAAAACTAAAGAACAAAACTAGTACTCAAAACTCGGGGTCCAAATACATAGCCTGGTGCAAGGTTAGCTCTCCTATGAGCTGTGAAAATGTCTCGCATCTGTGCCTGTGGGGTCGTCTCTCTCGACGGTGGGGGACGTGGTCTCTGTGGTCTGTATCTGATGGGCCATATCGATGGTGACTCCTCTGATCGGGCGGTCCCCTCCAAATATTGATGTGATGGGCTGACCCTCCATCTTAGGTGCTTTGGTCTGCCTTTGTATCTCTGTCTGTGTCTTCGTCTCATCCCACTAACCCACTGAGCCCTCATATCCTCTATCTTCTCCTCCTTAACTCCACTAGGTCCAGGGGCAGACTCAAATGTGTAAAAGTTTGTAACATGACGCTAGGCTCGATCTAGCTCGGTCTCATGTGTCAATGTAACCTCCTTTTTGATGCGGCGTAACAAAGTCTCTCTGTGTCCTCGCATCTCCATCACATAGATACCAACACAAACCTTGGTCCTGGAAGTGGATCTGCTAGGATAGGGGCCCAAACTTGTGTCCCTCTTGAAATATTGACCTCGGGTGTCATCTCACTTTTAGAGAGAGAGAGAGAAAGAGAGAGAGAGAGAGAGAGAGAGAGAGAGAGAGAGAGAGAGAGAGAGAGAGAGAGATGCATGTATTAACATCCGCGAGAGGCCTCGTAGGCCTATGGGACAAAGTGCACACAAGAAATAGACTCATATAAGCCTCAGTGGGCTGGAGCAAAGGGTACGCTAGGGCCCTTGCTGAGTACTAATCTATACTAGCAAAGTAATAATGATCATAATCAATCAAGTACAAACTGAATCAAGTGAGTCATCACAAAGCTGAACTCAAAAACTGAAGCCCGGTATAGTGATGGCTCTCTAGTGAGCTGTGGAAATATCTCATATCTACGTATGTCAAGCTGTCTCATGTTGTGGCGGGGGACGTGGTCTCCTCGATCCCTGAACTCTTTGGGCTATGTTCAGGATGACCCCTCGTCTCTATCAATCCCCCTCGAGGAACGTTGTGATAGGTCGGACATCAATGGAATGTGCTATGGGCCCTCTCTCAGTGGTACCGTGCTGGCTCTTTTGGCTGATCCAAGCTGCCCTCATATCAGCTATATCCTCCTCCTCTACTCCGATGTTGTCTTGGAGCTAACTTAAATGTGTAGAAAGTTGTGACATGATGCTGTGTCCGGTCAGTCTCTATGTCGTGTGGTCTAGTCGCCTCCTGCTGCTCTCTAATTTGTCGTGCATCTCCATTAGATAGAGCCCAATGTAGACTTGGTCATGGAAGTGGATCAGTCCATGATAGTGGGCCAAAACCACTTGCCTCCATGTAAAGAGAGTGGTAGCGCCCCTGGATCTCATCGTAGGCTGTGCAAGTACAAAGAAAATTCTCCTCTGTCTCAACCATCTCTATCATGCATAGCATGCATATCCTTTGCTCTCTGGGTATAGCTGCGGCTCTCCTTGGCTCGATCCTCAATTGATGGGATGAACTCCTCAATTGATGGGATGAACCCCACATCTCTCAAATAGCAATTCTCAGCACATGTGAGACACCTCTATCCTCAAGGTGCTGGGGTCTGATACTGAATTCCTCCTCCAATACTCTTAGGAAGTGGTCGTGGTAGAACTTGATCTTGGTGGGAAGCTCTTGGTCCCCTCCCCAAGTCCGAGATGTATGGAGCTGGAGGAGATCTAACCGTATGATACGGTTGATCTCATCCCGTGGGATCGACTCAGGAGGCACATCCATGCTGTATTGAAAGGGGGCAAGTCTGTCCATTTGGATACCATGCCTGGCAAGCCATGTGGATATACGTGCATACCATGTGTCTGCCCGTCCCTCCACCAGTTGTCTCGATGACTCTAGGGCCAGCCTTGGAAGTCTCTAGTGAGGTAAGTCCCAGACTCTGTGAATGAATGTCACTATCTGACATATGGCATCAATTTGGAGAGGTTTCATGGTGAACTCCGCTTGTACTATCTCATGTGGGAATGAGGGCATACACCGAATCATCTTGGACCCCAGAATCACCTATAGCCACTCAAATTTCCTCCATTTTGTCTTTAGGAGATCGCATCCCCAAAATAGTGCCGCATACATGGCAATCGGCTGCACTAGCGTATTGAATAGCCAGCCCTTTGTCGCTGGATCCTAGAAGTGTGCTTGCCGAGCTAAAGCACTCCGCCCCCGTGTGAGTCTTGCCTTGGCTGCATGGGTCATCATGAAGATGGGTCCTGTGAAGACTGCTCCCAATTATGTGTAGGATTGTACTATCTCCACTAGATAGGTGAAGCTGAGTCGGCAGATTACTATGTGTGAGGTGTTGAAGACCTTAACCTTGGTCTTCCCAAGGTTGACTGTCAAGTCTCTCTTTGGAGAACACCTCTAGGGCCTCCAGATTTCTCTTCAGTCCTTCCACTGAGGATGATATAAGGACTATGTCATCAGCGTATAGTAATATCTGTATCATGAGAGTCGCCCAATAAAGACTCCTCGCCTCTTGGGTAGTGTATTAAGGATGTGATCTCATCGATGTAAAGTCCGAAGAGAGTCGGTGAGAGGAGGCGGCCCTACTTCACCCTGAGCGTGCTCTCGACCCAATCCGAAAGACCATTTGGGGCACGAACTCTGCCTCTTATTGACTCATATAGGCTCAGCACACCCCAAATTAGTGTCTCTGGAGTCTGCATCTCTTGTAGTCTCCTGATAATGCGGGATCGTGAGACTGTGTCGAAGGCCTTATGAAAGTCTACGAAGCACGTGCAGATTTTCTGGTGTCTGGACCTTGCCTCCTCAATGATAACCCTCAGAGTGAAGATGTGATCTAGAGTAGAGTGCTACCTCTTGAATGCTTCCTGCCCTAGTGCCCGCTCCCCCTATGCCTATGTATGACTGCTGATCTCCCTCTCTAGTACTGATCCATAAATCTTGGCCAGTGTGTGGCCAATCATGAGGGTGTGGTAGTTCCCAGTATCCATGGGGTCTCTTGCTTTTTGTATCGGTACAATAGTGGTGGTACTCCACACCGGTGGGAAGCCATAGCATACAACATGGTTGAACCTCTATGCTAGAACCGGGGCTAAAACCTCTTGACCATGTGCGAAATGGTAGACCCTCATGATCCTATGCTTTTTGGTTATGTAGCTGGTGTAGTGCAGCCTATACATTTTGTGTGGTGAACAAGTGATAGGTAGTGGGCCTAAGCATATAGTGCTTTACTATCTCTGCTTTTCTCTTCCTCTGAGGCATCAGAGATAAACTCTTTATTTGTTGGGGCTGCTTTGCCCTTACTAACCACTTCTTTCCATTCTTTCATCTCAGCATTCCCTTTGTCTATTTGTTTAGAAAACTCACGTTTCTCTTGGATTGTCATATGTAGGGCAGCCACCCTACCCAGACCAGCGGTGTTTGGCAGGTTTCATTCATGAGGCACTTAGACACTGCGAGAGGATACTCCGAGCATGGAGACAGGAGCAGACTTCTTCCTTGGTTGATCCCTCTCAGAGCTCTATCACGGAGTTCTTTCAGCTAGATCACATGGACCCCAATGAGATGAGGCCTCGACATGACCGTGACCCGAAGCCCGTGACCCGACAGCTTAGACAGAGGGTCGACACACAAATCACACTTGGAGACATCCCCTCCTTGTTTAGAGTTGGAGCTCGACCGACGGGGGTCACAGTAGCCCTGGTCAGACGCAGAGCTACGACCAGGAGACGTGCCAGGACCACACCTCTGAGTGGCCGACAACACTCTATTGCCGACTTCATGCCTCCACTGCCTCATCCATCCTGATATCTTACATGTTGTACTTAGGACTTAGTACTGCCATTCTGCATTTTCTGCATTTTTTGCATTTTTTGCATTTTGCATTGGTATGGACGCTCGTTTAGTAGCTCCACTACCATAGCTTGTTGTATCAGGATTTTCACAGTAATAGACCCATCGGTCTTCCGAAGACTTTATTAAACTTTCTTTCTTTCTTTCTTTCCTCTCCCTTCATCCTCATCCTCACCCTTCTTCCTCCCTTCATCCTCACCCTCCCCCTTCATCCCCTCCCTCTACCTTCATCCTCATTTCGGACCCTCCTCTGCCTTCACCCTCTTCCTAAGCAGCTTGTTACAACAGTGTTCGAATCGTCCTTTCCACCCTGATTGACGATGGCTTTGCCTTCAACCAATCCTCGCCCGGTTTCACCGGCCTCGAAAACCATCACATTCTCAAAAGGCGAGTTGCAACAACTCAAAAAAGATACAGAGCAGGAGAGCTCGACATCATTCTTAGCTCGTATCCATGGGTCCCATCCTTCCAGATTACAGGCCAGGGACTGGATGCTAGCCGCTTTACCTGGAGACCCCGCTGGGCAGATGTTCATCTGCTTGGTCGAGGTTTCTTTCAGGTTGTTTTTTATTCCTTGGATGCAGCAGGTACAGTGCTTCATGCCAGTACTTTGGCACTGAGCTCCAAGAGGATCTTCTTGTCACCTTTCTCGTTGGGCTTTGATCTTGTGAAGGAGGATGGCCGGACATTTTCACTCTTCCTCGGATTCCCTGGCCTCCCTCAGGTGTACCATCGAC
Organism: Dipteris shenzhenensis; assembly: GCF_047967505.1. NCBI lineage: Eukaryota > Viridiplantae > Streptophyta > Polypodiopsida > Gleicheniales > Dipteridaceae > Dipteris > Dipteris shenzhenensis. The sequence continues at coordinate 670,474 of NC_141606.1, forward strand.
TCTTATCTTCCATTGGAGCCGTTTTTGGGATGGTCACCGAGATTCCCCCCCTTCCTGGGATGCCTTCTTCGGTAGCAAAGGCAGTCAGATCGGACTGGGTACCACGTGTTAGGGTCGTTGTCACTGACCTTTACCTTACGGGTAACCACATCATGCTCCAGTGTCCAGATGGCTCCTTCTTCAGGTAGAGAGTCGAGATTGCTAGTCGTAGACATGGTGCAAAAAATGTACTCAATGTGTCGTGAAAATCACTGTATAAATCAACTGCGAAACATTGACTGTGCCAAGTGAAATCTGAACTGTTGGTGAAGATAGAACTGCAATGTATAGCTGCTCTCTTTGCCCTTCATAAGGGCAAGTGTCATGTTTTACACCCTCTTTCTTTATTTCATTTTGGGATCACATTACCTCAGCCCTCTAGGGCGTTTGGGACTCGGGCAAGATGCCAGACTCACTTACTGAGGGCCTCATTGATCTTATCTCTAAAGGGGGTTACTGGGATTTAGTGTCGCAGTGGAGACCAATCACTTTGTTGGGTTGGGCACTTTGCACAAAATCCTATTAAAAGCAATCAGCCTACGTCTGCAGCCCTTTCTTCCATATCTTATACATGATATGTAGACGGGTTTTGTGCATGGTAGGAGCATCTTCGATAATATTTTCTCATTCTGGGAGGCTTTTGAATGGGCCATACATAATGGCCATAGGCTTGCCATTCTACTCTTGGACTTTGAGAAAGCTTATGATAGACTAGACTGGTGTTTTCTAGACAGTACCCTCTCTCGCTCCGGATTCATAGATGCATGGATCAGAGGGGTGTCAGCTCTCTACAGATCAGCCCATAGCTAGGTTCTCATTAGTGGAGTCAGGGGAGACAGATTTCAGATTACCAGATCGGTTCGTCAGGGATGCCCTTTAGCCCCCTTTCTCTTTTTATTTGTGACTGAAGCTATGAGCTACTACCTTAGAGCTCAAGCTGATATTATAGGGCTGAGTCTTCTATTGAGGCAGGACGATGAGCTTTTGGATAGTGAGTTGGCAGATGATACGGCTGTTTTTTTGGATGCCACATCACATACACTCACCTCTTTCAGAACAGCCTTGGATTTGTTTTGCACTGTAGTAGGGGCCCATATTAATTGGAACAAATCCAATGGCTTTTGGATTAGTGATGAGGACACTCCAGACTGGGGGATTGACATAGGATTCACTTGGATTCAGAGGGGTGTTTCCATCAGGTACCTAGGATGCTAGGTTGGGGTGGGCATCTCTCCAGCACAACAATTTGCTCCCGTGTTGGAGAGCATCAGGAGGAAACTCATTTTTTGGAGTTCCGCCAGACTTGACCTTGCATCCAGAGTAGTGGTTGTGAAGCAGGTATTATTGGCTACTGCCTAGTTCGTTTGCTCTTGTTGGTGTAGATCTAGAGGTTGTATATCTCAGCTCATGAGACCTGTCAGAAACTTTCTTTGGAGTGAGTTAGATGGCACCTCAGATGTTGTAGCCAAGGTGGCTTGGGAGTCCCTCATTCTCCTTGCTAGGGAAGGAGGTCCCAATATTAGTGATCCGAATTTGTAGTGTATGGCCTTGCTCTGCAAATTTGTAGTGAGAGGATTGATGCCTGGACAGGAGCCTTGGAAGGACTTTTTCCTACGCAACATTCAGTCTTGTATACCTTCTCATGGGGGAGATTGGATGGACAGCTCTAGATTGATTTTTACTTCAGCCCATCTTAGGTCTCCCTCTTCCCCTCTCATGGCTTCCATTCTGAAAGCTTGGGGCAGCTTCAAAGACACTCTTCAGAGAGTTACACCCTCCTCTCGTGAAGAAATAGACAGGTAGCCAGTTATGTGGAATGAATCCATATTGGATGAGCATGGCAGATCACTAGGCGTGAGAGGGGACCTGCTTGCACTGTAGGTGCCTGGAAGGCCTTTAGACAGCTTCTAGAAGATCAGAGACTCTTATCAGTTGGCCACCTTAGAGGGAGTGCAGTCAACAAGATGTAGCAGATAGAGGCAGCCATACCAGTAGAGTGGATAGATACAGATGACTTACCGATGACAGAGTCCACTTGGTTGGGAGCCTTTTCGGGGACAGAGAGTAGCCGAAACGGTTGCCCATGCAGGTTTCCATTTGGCCACGTCGACCCATCTGGAAGTCTCCTCAATTACAGTTTGCATGCTTGCAATCTTTGCCTTATTAACTGGAGTGCTCTTTGGGATTGTGTGTATGGCGGTGAGCTCCTGCCGGAGCTGCGAGATATCGTGTCTGAGTCCCTAAATGAGATCATCCTGGTCCCGAATGACCCGAGCCTGCTTCTGTATGGCACGGCCCTGCTCCTGGGTGAAGTGGATCTGCTCCTGTGCGAAGCGTGTCAGCTCCACACACACACACAAAGAGAGAGAGAGAGAGAGAGAGAGAGAGAGAGAGAGAGAGAGAGAGACGTCTGCGGGAGGCCTCGCGAGCCTATGGGACAAAGGACAACAGATAGAATGGAAACTCATACAAGCCTTAAAGGGCTGGTGCACTATGGCCCTTGCTGAGTGCTATGCTGAACTAAGCTATAGATATAGCTATAGATCTTAGAAACTTAAAAAAAAAACTCAACCACCACTGATCTGAGAGTCTTGTGCTGAATAAAAAACCAAAACCCACCTGACACTGTGGCCGGTGGGCTTCAAAGATCTCCCAAATCTGCATCCCTCCTTGATTTTTCGTGTAATGACAGCCTTACCGTCTTTCATGGATGGAGAGGGAATGTTTGTTGTAGAGAGAGAGGGCGGAGTGACAAGGGATGGAAAGAGGTGGTGGTTTGTAGAAGTGGGGGAATGACAAGGGATGGAGGGAAAGGGTTGGATGAAGAGAGAGGGAGTGTAGTGACTAGGGGTGGAAAGAGAAAGTGGTTTGAAGAGAGAAGTGGTGGGAGGACAAGGGGTCGACAAAGAAGTTTTGATGTAGAGAGAGGGGGGTGGAGTGACAAGGGGTGGAAAGAGAGGGTGTGATGTAAAAGAGAGAAGGTGGAGTGACAAGTAGTGGAAAGAGAAGGTCTGATATAGAGAGAGAGGGGGAGTGACAAGGGTGGAAAGAGAAGTATGATGTAGAGAGAGAGGGAGAGTGACAAGGGGCTTACAGTGCTGCTTCTCTTTCCACCCCTTATCACTCCTCCTCTCTCTCTTACAGTGCAGCTTCTCTTTCCACCCCTTGTCACTCCCCCTCTCTCTCTACAGCAGGCCTTCTCTTTCCACCCCTTGCCACTTCACCTTCTCTCTCTTACATCGCACCTTCTCTTTCCAAGAGAAGATGGAATAAGTCCTGAAATAAGGTGGCTGGTCATTCCCTAGTGAGACACACCAGCGATCCCACAAGCGGCTGAAATTTTGAATATATGCATCAAGGGGAAAGAGAAGGTCTGATGTAGAGAGAGAGGGGGGGAGTGACAAGGGGTGGAAAGAGAAGGTGAGATGTAAGAGAGAGAGGGTGGAGTGACAAGTGGTGGAAAGAGAAGGTGCAATGTAAGAGAGAAAGAAAGAAAGAAAGAAAGTTTATTAAAGTCTTCGGGAGACCGTGAAGGTCTATGAGACTAAAGATAACTGATACAATGAGCATAACGGTGGCGGTCTCAAAACGGGCCAGTCAACCGTTTATACAGAAAAGCGGTTATGAAGGACGGTGTGTCTAGTCTTGATACAAAAAATATGTGTCTACCTCCAGATGATACAAAAAAGAAGGGGGGGGCACCAAAAATGGGGCAGAGGGGGGAGATACAATATATATGTGCAGGTGGTGATCAGAGACCAATCATAGAGGGGCTGTCAAATGGGAGGCCGGAAAAAACCCTGCGATAGATGATTGGCCTCTGACGTCACGTGGCCTCCCGTGTATGATGCAACCTCTATCGACATTACTACCTCCCTTATGTGATTGGCTTAGCTACTGGCGCACTGCAGTGGAAGAAACGTGACTTGACTTTTGCAATCCCTACTCTCCAGTTTGCGCTCTTGGATACAAAGAATATCAATAGGTCCCCCCAAACCACTTTGAATCTGATCACATATCATCTGTCTACGGCGGTGATGTGGTACACCATCTAAACCCTGAACGCTCCAGCTAAAAAGCTTCATCGATGAGATACGGTAGCCTAGAACTGCTTTCTTGACCTAGTGGTGAAAGCACTCACCCCATGTGACCTGGCAAGAGCCAGAAAATCCATTGAAGATGAGAGATCAATCCAAGGCTGAAGTTGAATGGCTTGTGGAGAATGTCTATCTGCAAAAGTAGGATCAAACTCCAAAAGGTCTCTGCAATCAGATAGGACAGTAAAATTATTATGCTGCACAAGCTGAAATGAAGAGGCATAACATGGGAGGGTGCAGAAGCCCCAACAGCTAATCTTATTCTCATCAACAAAAAATTCTAAATTTGTATGATTGGACTTATTCTAGTCTTACAAAGGTATATTTTTCTATCACCTTAGCGGACATGCAAATTCTTTGAATTTTCGTCCAAGTGGTGATCAGCTGTTCAACTACATCGTTTTATCTTATGCGGGTGCAGAAGCCCCAACAGCTAATCTTATTCTCATCAACAAAAAATTCTAAATTTGTATGATTGGACTTATTCTAGTCTTACAAAGGTATATTTTTCTATCACCTTAGCGGACATGCAAATTCTTTGAATTTTCGTCCAAGTGGTGATCAGCTGTTCAACTACATCGTTTTATCTTATGCGGGTGCAGAAGCCCCAACAGCTAATCTTATTCTCATCAACAAAAAATTCTAAATTTGTATGATTGGACTTATTCTAGTCTTACAAAGGTATATTTTTCTATCACCTTAGCGGACATGCAAATTCTTTGAATTTTCGTCCAAGTGGTGATCAGCTGTTCAACTACATCGTTTTATCTTATGCGGGTGCAGAAGCCCCAACAGCTAATCTTATTCTCATCAACAAAAAATTCTAAATTTGTATGATTGGACTTATTCTAGTCTTACAAAGGTATATTTTTCTATCACCTTAGCGGACATGCAAATTCTTTGAATTTTCGTCCAAGTGGTGATCAGCTGTTCAACTACATCGTTTTATCTTATGCGGGTGCAGAAGCCCCAACAGCTAATCTTATTCTCATCAACAAAAAATTCTAAATTTGTATGATTGGACTTATTCTAGTCTTACAAAGGTATATTTTTCTATCACCTTAGCGGACATGCAAATTCTTTGAATTTTCGTCCAAGTGGTGATCAGCTGTTCAACTACATCGTTTTATCTTATGCGGGTGCAGAAGCCCCAACAGCTAATCTTATTCTCATCAACAAAAAATTCTAAATTTGTATGATTGGACTTATTCTAGTCTTACAAAGGTATATTTTTCTATCACCTTAGCGGACATGCAAATTCTTTGAATTTTCGTCCAAGTGGTGATCAGCTGTTCAACTACATCGTTTTATCTTATGCGGGTGCAGAAGCCCCAACAGCTAATCTTATTCTCATCAACAAAAAATTCTAAATTTGTATGATTGGACTTATTCTAGTCTTACAAAGGTATATATAACATGGGAGGGCTTGACCATCATATAAAGTGGAGTGGAATGCGCTACCCTGGGTACGTCTGAGGGGATGGTCAACAAAGCGCCTTCATAAGAGAGAGAATCTGCTGATGAGCATATGGAGAGAGAGTCTTAGAAAGAGCCGGCTCGTCTTGATCAAGCCACATGAAAGGAAAGGGTCGTATTCCACAGATAAAAAATGAGCAAGGAAAACCTAATACAGATGAAGATGAACTTTGTGATAATTCAGGGCAGGATTTCGCATCACCTCTATGCCAAGACACCTTTATGGAAAATGAGATCTCTAAAAGAAAAACCCGTCCTTTTTAACATCTAGTCGAGCTCGGTCGTCTGGGGCGGCGGGTGGCCCTGTGGATGAGGGCAACGGCAACCCTAGTGGGGCGGGCAGAGAGCTGAGACGAGATGTCATGGACCCGGACGTGTGAGTCTGTCCGCGCTGGGCCCTGGCACAGTTGTCGTGGCTTTGGCTCTCGCTCACGTCCGCGTCGTCGGCTAGACCAAGGAGAGGTATCGTGTGATTGGAAGAAATCACTGATGGGCCGCTGGGTGTTCTCATGCTGTGTGTGCTGCGCGCGTGTCGCCGTGCTCGGAGAGAGGTATCTCGGTGGTGAGTCATCTCATGTAAGAAAGCGGCTAGGCATCGCTGATCCGGGAACTGCAGCATGTGCGGGAGGGGGCCGAATCCGTCGCGGAAGAGGCAGTGGTACCGGCCTCGAATGGCATAATAGATAGGACATCTAAAAGCAAAGTGCTCCTCCGACTCGATCTCCTGCAAGTCGCAAAGTCGGCAAAGGCGCCCTCTCGTGGGATACCCTCTACGCGTCCGCTCTCGATCCGTAATCGGTGCGACGAAACCCTAAACTCACCGAGGGAGATCCGGAGCGCATGTGGTAGATGAAGCTGTGTGTAACCCGGAGGTGTGATGAAGCCCTCCTGTGAGATCTGGAGGTAGTGTCGGCGGTAGAAGTCGAGCTTCACAGGAAGCTCGGAGTGAAGAAACCATGTCCGCCAGGTGTGGAGTTGGAGTAGATCCGCTCGAATGAGCCGGTTGACCTCTTGGTCAGTGGGGAAGAGGGGAGATGGTGGAGCGTCGAGGCTGTAGTGAAAAGGAGGCAATCGGTCTAAGTCGAGGCCCAGTCGGGTGAACCAACTGGAAAGACGACTATACCAGCATCGCTGGTCCCCATCAACGGATAAGGCCATAGAGGAGGATAGGGCTAGCCAAGGCAGGCAGAGGCGACCGTCCAAGGTAGGCAGAGGCGACCGTCGGCGGAGGAGCTGAAATCCCTGACTCTGTGGAGATAAGTGATAGCCTTGAAAGCCGCATCAAGCTGTAGGGGTGAGGCGCCGAACTCTGCTAGAATGATCTGGTGTGGTCTGATGGTTTGCATCGGATCATCCGAGCAAACATCAGTATCTGTAGGCGCTCGACTCGAGCCCACTCTGTGTCTGAAAGGTCGGCTCCCCACCACGGGCTACCGTACATGCCTGCTGGGCGGACCAAAGAATCAAAAAGGAGAGACTTGGTCCGCGGGTCTTGGAAGTGGGAGTGGTAGCACTGTCGCTCCAGCCTTGCAAGAGCGGCGTAGCCCCGGCTGATCCTGGCCTGCATGGCTGGGCGCATCGTGAAGATCAGGCCTGAGAAGACAACGCCCAAGTATGTGTAAGAGTCAACTATCTCAGCAGGGTCGCCGACGAAGAGGAACTGCTCTCGGTGCATAGCGGGTCTGGAAGTGTTGAAGATCATCACCTTGGTTTTCCCAAGGTTGACCTTCAAGTCATGTGTATCACAGAAGACCTGAAGTCCATCCAGGTGTCACTGAAGACCAGTAGCAGAAGAGGATAGTAGTACTACATCGTATGCGTACAGGAGAATCTGGATGACAGCCTCCGCAAGAGAGCAGCCTGCACCTCCGAGTGTCCTGATGGTGGTCTCGAGCTCGTCGATGTAGAGGCCAAATAGAGTCAGTGACAAGGGACATCCTTGTTTGACTCTGATAGTGCTCGTGATCTCTGGGGTCCAGTTGGTGCCAATCCTGACCTGGCCCGTCACCCGCTCATAGAGAGCTACTACTGCCCAGATAACCTCCGAGTTGTAGCCTAACTCCTGCAGGCGTCTGACGAGTCGGGCGCGGGGACGGTGTCGAATGCCTTGCGGAAATCCACAAAGCAACAATATACTCTCTGTCTCTTGTGTCTGGCCTCCTCAATGATCCCTCTAAGTGTAAAAATGTGATCGTAAGTCGAGTGATCCGCCCTGAAGCCGGCCTGTCCGGATGCCCTGAGCCCCTGTACCTCTGCGCGAGCACTGACCTCGCCATCTAACACTGATGCATAGATCTTGGACATAACATGTCCAATCATGATGGTTCTGTAATTCCCTGGATCCATGGGATCTCCTGCTTTGTGGATGGGTGTGATAGTGTTCAGGGTCCAGGCTCTGGGGAACCCGTGGCAGACAGCTTCATTGAACAGCGTTGCCAGGATGGGGGCTAGAGTTTTGATGCCAGAGGCAACAAACTCTGTGCATAGGCCCTCATGATCCTTAGCTCGGCCATTGTGAAGCTTAAGCGCTGCGTGGGTGACTCCCTGGGTTGTGAAGAGGGTGCAAGAAGTGGGGCGGGGGGTGGCTGAGAGGTCGGAGGAGGCTGATCAGGGATATCATAGAGTGTACGTGCATAGGAGTGCCAGAGGGAAGTGTCTGTGAGGGGGGAGGGGCATCGACATTCTAGGAATTTCCTCCAGAAATCCTTGGAGTTGCTACTAAACAGAATGTTCAGTAGCGTATCCTCATTCTGGCACAGGAAGGCTAGCTTCTTGCGACGGACTAGTTGACGATAATCCCTGGTGAGATGTGGGTTGGCCCTAGCGTTTCGCTGGGTTGTGAGTCGGAGTGTGCGGCGTAATGCTTTACACTCGTCATTATACCAGCTATTGCAAGGGGTGGAGCCAGTGGGTGGAGGGCGGGTGGACAACATGCTTGAGTAGATGAAGTAAGAAGATAATTTGAATTACATGAAACAAACACAAATGGTATATACAAGCGGGGGAGGGAATTTCCTCACTGAAGATGGTACTTCTTGACTCTTGACCCATTCACTCGGGCATGTAGGAGCTGGCCCTCCAAAGTGGCTAAGTAAAGACCCCCACTTGGAATAAGCTTGGCTATGAAAAATGGGCCTGTCCAACCAGTGATAAAATTAGGTTTGTGTTTGAGAAACTTACTTGAATACAATAGTACTAGATCACCGACTTTGAACTTTGTTTTTCCAAGGTTCCTTTCATGCCATGCTTTCTGTCTCTTCGGCCACACTTATTGAGTGAAGATTAACTTGTGTCAATGCTCTTCCAGTGCTTCAAGATTTCATAGGCGTTTAATAGTGCAGGCTTCTAAGTTGTTACCCAGCTTCACCAGCACCCGGTTTGTCTCCATATGGAGTTCATAAGACATAACTGTATCCAAGCCGTAGACCAACTCAAATGGCAAATATCGAGTACTAGCTTTGAATGCAATTTGGTAGGCAAATAGAGCAGCTAGGAGTAAAACATCCCAATTTGCTAAACAACTAAGTCATAGACGAGTGAAGATCCCACACATTGTCTGATTGAAGTTCTTGGCCAGACCATTGGCACGAGGATAATACAAAGTGGAAAATTTGTGAACTATTTGTAATATTTTGACCAGGGCAGCAATGGTGTCATTGAGGATGTGAGCTCCTCAATCACTCATTAATTCTACAAGATAGCTAAACCTGGAGACGATTGATCATATAAAAATGTGGCCACACGTGGGCTCTGCATGTTGTCACTGCCTTGGCCTCAACCCATTTGATACCATAGCCGGTGGCCACTAGACCATACCCGTTGCCTCGTCATGTCACAGGAGAGATGTGCCCTACAAAAACCAAACCCCAGCAACAGAAGGGAGGCACGATACTGAATGGTTTAAATGGAAGATACTTGCACCTTGTAGGCTTGGGGCTTGCTCGTTGTTGACATGAGTCACATTTGCACACATGACTCTAGCAATCCTATAACAACTTGGGCCCCTTGAACCTAGTGCACGTTATCTTCCAAGCAATAGCGTCCGGAGCCATATGACCTCCGATGCTAGCGTGTGCCTCCTTAAGGATAGATTTTCTCTCGTGTGGTAGCTCACACCGTCTCAAGATGTGGTCCTTTTCGAGTTTTTACAATTGTCCTCCAATCAACTTGAAGGGGGCGGTTTGAATCATCCTCTTCCATTTCTCTGTCGGGGTCATACTTAGAGGGAATCCACCCGTGGGCAACAAATGTACTATGTTGGCATACCATGGAGAGAAGCAGTCTACAGCATACAAGCATTCATGTTGGAGTGATGTCACTCAAAAAAGGCCCGCATCGGGCAATTCATCCTTGAAAAAGAAGAATCCATCTGCTTAATCTACCCCAAAGGGTGGGTTTATTAAGTAAGTGCTTGAGAGCTTGATGATTAGTGATGACTATAAACCTGTCTCCCAAGAGGTAGTGGCGGTACTTGATCATGGCATAAACCATGCCTAGACCCTCCCTTTTTGTGGTACTATAATTGGGTTCTGCTCCATAAGTTGTTGCTGGCAAAGTAGACGGTTAAATCCATCTTGTAGTCCTTGCTAGGCTGAGCCAGTATAGCACCAATGGCCCATCCACTAGGATCCACATGAACATGAATAATGATGGCCCAATCTGGTTGTCTTAGAATTGGGGCCTTAACGAGGCGGTTCTTGAGATTATCGAATGCTAGTTGTTGAGGTGGAGACCAAGGTCTTGATAGAAGTTTTGTCAGTGCCACAGTGATGTCCGCATAGGAACATATGACCCTCCTGTAATATCCCACATGCTTCAAAAAAGACTTCACCTCTTTGGTTGTACGAGGAATAGGCAAGGAGAATATCACCTCTATCTTAGCCGAATCAATAGTCATCCCTTCACAGTGGAAGGAGAATGCCTCTGAGTGGGAGAAAGAAGCACTTGTTAGGATTCAAGAACAAGAAGGCTTGTATGCACTCGTCAAAAACCCATCTTAACTTCTGTAGATGATCATTTTGTATGGCCAGATCAAGATGGGAGGTGGTTTTACCATTAAAAACAGAGAAGTCATCTAAAATGACCTCAAGAAGCTTGCCAATATTCTCTTTGAAGAGTTTGGTAACAAGTCGTTGGAATGAAGAAACTTGCCAATATTCTCTTTGAAGAGTTTGGTGACAAGTCGTTGAAATGTTGCCGGTGCACTACACAACCCAAAGGGTGTCATCTGGTAGGCGTACATCCCCCATTGAGTGAAATGTGGTCGTCGACTATCATCTTCTCTGACTCGAACTTGGTTGTACCCGCTATATCCATCCATGAATGAGTACAGAGCATGACCAGGCACCGTCTCCAACACTCTGTCGGTGAAGGGAAGGGGAAACCTATCGCATCGTGTGGCAGCATTCAAACTCCTACAATCAATACATACCCCCGTGCTTGCTCCATTTTTTGTATATCAGCTTGGACAGCCTTGCCATAGTTGGGATTCATGCGGTATGGTCCTCTAAACATTGGGTTTGCATCAGGGTATAAGTCGATGCAGTGCTCCATGAACTCAGTTGGCACGTCTTTCAAATGCTGAGGTTGGTCCTTAGTCCAATGTTGAGGTACCGCCAGTTCTGTGTCTGATCAACTTGCGGCATGCTTGGGGATGTGGGGCTACTTGTCTCACCTGTTCCCAATCCTTCATGTGCGGCAGTATCCTCATGGGGAAAATTCCCCTACAAGTCTCACAACCAAGACTATGGAAAAGCTAGCTAGGGGATAGTATTCTATTTTGTAAACACGCCCATGCCTCGGACTAATGCTTGAAGCATACAAATAGAAGACACTCCCACCTAAACTTCATTGCATATTGGGTCGGCTCACATCTTCCCCTGTCGCATTCGGTTCCTTGACAGAAAGGTAGGCTGAGCAATGAGCACCAGGGCGAGGGCATGTAGAAGCAAGTGTATCCTGCTGTGATACCACTGTTGGGTGCGGGGAGCAAAGGAATGGAGATGGAATACAAGGGAGCAAACAACAAGCTAAGGAAACGAGAGTACTTGTAAATGGATAATGAAGAAAGAACAAGATGAACACTATATGGTTCCAAAGTCAACTGGTTGACCAACACTAGGACAAAAGGTCCTAACTAGCCTACAAGGCCATACCAGGCTAAGTGCTAATGCAAGGCATCCCCTCCCTTGTCAACCAAGCCACCACGCCCCCTGTGCACCCGAGCCACAATCCGCAAAGATCCCAACTATATCCTCTATGCATTAAGCCAACCCCATAAGAAATGGGAGATTGACTCAAGAATTGTGTGAGTGCATTGGTGCCACTGGCCATCCACGTGCATTTGCTGTAGCCATGGGCCGATGGGAAGGCCCCCTAAGGACAATCAACCAAAAAGAAAGAAAGAAAGAAAGAAAGTTTATTAAAGTCTTTGGAAGACCGATGGGTCTACGAGACTGTGAAAAACCTGGTACAAACGAGCTATGGTGGTGGAGGTACTAAACGAGCATCCACACCAATGCAGAATGCAAAAAATGTAGAATGGTAGTATTAAGTCCTAAGTACAACATAGTCATGTCGGTGGTCAACTATACGAGATCTTCCACGGCCGCCAAGGAATGGACCATAGCCATTCCCAGAATCTAGCTCTGACCTCTTGAGGCATCTGTTGCGCTGCCCAATGTCTCTCTCGAAGGAGTCCAAGACGACACCTCTAGCTGAAGATGTCGTTCTATACGTGTCGTGTAAGAAAAAAAGGCCACCTCCTCCACACATTGTGTTCAGCCTTCTGTGGACGCGGCCAAAACCACTCATCCTGATCCCACTAAACCTAACGAAGGCGATATCCCTCCCAAAGCCAAAGACACCACCAATGTGCATCTTGATCTGAAATTCAAGAAGGGTCAATGGACCAATCCTTGCCCAAACGTCCCACTACCCTGATCATCTGCCAATGTGTTGGGACAAATAGTATGTTACCAAGGGGTACAAGGTTAGTGTCTGCTTGTGTGTGACCACATGGTGGTTAATGTGACCAGATTGTGGTAGAAGGTTCTAGTAGGTGTGATTGAGAGAATCATGGACCTGATTGAGAGATTAGTGGAGAAATTAGTGGATCTGGAGATGCACTCTCTTGGGCACATGCATTGTATCGGTTGCCTACGTGAGGCCACTCTACTCTTGAATAAACAAGTCTTTCCTTTCATTTTTTGTACTTGCCATGCTTCCATTGCTGTTCCATCATGTGGTATCAGAGCCACTCCACCCTCCTTGAGCTTCCATCCCACTTTGCCACGTCATCATCATCTCTCCACCTTCATCTCCTTTCTTCCTCCTTCCCAATTTTTGCTTAAGCTTGTTCTCCCTCTCCATTTCACCATTGCTTGATCCCTTTCAGCTAAAGAACCCTCTTGATGGGGAGAGCCTTTGGCTAGAAGGAATTAAGGAATGTTTGCACCCTCTGCCCGTGCCACCACAAAGAACAATCAGCGCCATTTCATGTAATGTGGCCTGCTGGAGAAATCTCTCTAATTCCTCTTACGAGATGCTAGGAGGCACCTCAAGCTATCTCCAGTTCAAATCTGAGACGAAATGGTCCAATATTTGAGGCGTATTTGCAGAAAAACCAGTCGGACTTCCACGGCCTCTCGTTGACAACGTGTCACGAATCTGTGCCTACCCTCTGGTATGTGAGTCCTTTGATATATGAGCTTCATTTTTGTTCAAAAATCCCCTTCATTGGACTAATGATTGGTGATAATTCAGCTCTCAAAGGTTGATGCTTTTCTACAACAAGTTTTGGGCATTTTGAAGCTTATGTTCATTTGATGCTTTTCTACAACAAGTTTTGGGCATTTTCTAAAGAACACTGTCATTATTGGTAAGACCTTCCCTATGGCTAGCAAAACAAAGATAGACAAGTTTGAGGGTGAGGGATTTCACACATGGTAGACCAAACTCAAGTGTGTTCTCATAAAAAAGGGGATTCGGAATATTGCTAATGGGAAAGAGAAGAAACCTCCTACTAGGGAAGGAGAAGCATAATGGTTATCTAGGAATGAAAAGGCATTGGCTATAAGTGCACTAGGGTTGAGTTATTCCTTTATTCATCACATTGATGGTTGTGAAACTGCACATGCTGCATGGAGGCACCTTGAGACTGTCTTTGGAGAACAGGGGAAATGTTCCAAGTATAGTCTGCTCATTAAGTTCTTTGATCTGAAGTTGGACAAGGGAGAATCAATATCCTTACATCTAAACTCCATGAAAAGTATATTGACTCAACTAGCTAGCATCAAATTTAATCTTGATGATGACATTGTGATTGCTATTTTGCTTAAGAGTCTACCTAATGAATATGGTACCATTGTCACTACTCTTACTAATCTACCAGAGTCCAGTTTAGTAGATATAGAGGCATCCCTCTTGGAAGAAGAAAGAAAGATCAAACAAAGTAATGGCTACATCTATAAAGAAAGTGAGGCATATCTAGTCAACAACAACTTCAAAGGATCTACAAGCAAGAGCAAGATGAAGTGCAATTTCTATGGAAAGCTTGGTCATTTTGAAAAGGAGTGATATGCAAAGAAGAGACTCTCAACAAATCTTGTGGAATAATTTTAAATTAAAAAAAAGAACCAGAGGAGACTACTGCTCTCACTGCTTTCACCTTTGAGAAGGGGGAACATGGGAACAAGAATGCCACGTCATATGACATGTCATATCACACATCGAAATATGACATAAAACTATGCTAGAAAATGAAAGAAACTAACATTTTACAGGTTTGAACTTTTCCATTTCAACTTTAAAATACCCATTTGGAATTTTGAGGAAGATTTTTTGTGTGAGGTGGAACGTTCCGAGGCTATTCTCGTTCCCCCTTGCTTCTTGGAACGCCATTCCAAACATTTCGGATGAGGTAACACCATCCCTTGGTAACTATGAGGGGTGTAAACATTCAGAATGTTGACCTTGGAGTCATCGAATCATAGACCCCACACATATTGCCCTCCTTGTAATCAACTCCCCCTGATCATACAATTCGCAACCACTGACAGAGATACAGACCCCTCGACTCTTGCCTACCACGGGGGACCATACCTTTGGGCCTCTCCTTGGGAGGGGATGACAATGGCGTCTAACATCTACTGCTAGAAACATGACTAGTCGAATAGACAAGGGACATGGAAGCTTGGCTGCTTCTATATTAGAAGAAAATCCCTTGTTCATCCTTCCACAGCCCTTTGCAACTCTTGGCAAAGTATTAGATGCTGCAGTGGCCGGTAGCACACACAGTTGTAAAGCCCGTGCACATTCCAACTTATTATGGTTCATCTCTTGAAGGGGAAGTGAGAAAGAATAGTGCCCACGTGTGAGTGGGAGCCTACACCACAACCTTTGGCTTTCACGATTTCAAGGGGGGGCTTGGAGGGAGAGTAGTATGTTTCAGTGCAGTGATGTACCAAAGGCATGACTAGCTCTATGCCTACCTTCAAGGCCCACTACATCACAAAGGATACATCTTCCCCGAACCTAGCCGCACATTGTTAAATCATCCAGTATGTCGCTTGCGTGAGCTGCTCTTCTGGACCAAGATGTATCACTCCCACTGCCTTGCCGATGCCGGGCCTATTTGCAGGAAAGCCTAGCTAAAAGGTAGCTGAGTGTTCGTGTTTGAGCCACATGTCTATCCCCTGAGCGCCCATCCAGTCCTCCATCCTGTGGTACATGTGCTCTCCCATCATGTAATCAAATAGAGAAGGGTTCCGTTTCTCCTCTCTTGTGGATGCAAAAGGTAAGCCCCAAAATGGTTGAGTACAGAAACCAACCACTCCAATGGAGCCCCTTTTCGGGGCTGCAATATCAACGCCATCATTTCTAGAACCATAGGGTACGCATCCGGAATCTCTAGATAGCTCCACGTTCCAAGCCTCCAAAACTCCCTCGGCAAGGGTTGCCTAGGGAGAAGCCTCAAACTTGGAAGCTAGGAGAACAAGCCATCGACCGTGGCTTCTTCGAAGAATTGGAATCCTTCACAGAGGGAGAGGGGGGGGAGGGCTGCAACTGAGAGGAGAAAGCCGCAGCTTGGGGGGAGGGAAACGGGTCAACCCCACCATTGCCTTAGGGCTGGGAGATTGAGTCATGTCCAAGGGTACGGCTGGAAGTGAAAGAAAGAGGCCGGTGTTGTTGCACAGGGTTGGGGAAAGGAGGGGAGCGAGGAGGCGGGGGGAGGAGGGCAGGTGGTAAGACTGACTATAATAGGGGGGCAGCTGAAACTGCTACAGATGGAAGGGGGGAGGAGGGAAGCGGGGAGGCGGTAGGACGGGGGCTAGTAGTGAGAGTAGCTGCAGCAAGGGGTGTAACCTGAGGGGGGCAAGAGGAAGTTGGGGGGGAGGATGGGGTGGAGAAGGATCCGGGCTGGACGAGGGGAGGGGCAACCGCTGCTTGGGCAGAGGGAACTATGGAATCCTGATGTTGTGAAAGTGCTTGCATGCTGAGAACCCTTGTCACCGGGGGGTATGTCAACACATTGAAGGAAGTCTCATCCTCCAGAGTTTGGGGGCAACCTAGTGGCGCATCCTCCAAATGCTCCCCGATGTTGAGGGTGCAACCGTCCTTTCTGCTCTACCGTGCTCTCGAAGTCTAGCATGACGTGAATTGGGCTATGCAAAGTGGCAACGCCTTGCCATTCTACTCTTGGATTTTGAAAAGGCATATGACAGAGTAGATTGGAGTTTTTTTGATGGTACCCTTGCATGCTTTGGATTCTCGGATGCATGGATTAGAGGGGTTTCCTCCTTATACAAATCAGCCCACAGCCAGGTGCCTATCAAAGGAGAAAGGGGTGAGAGAATTCAGATTTCTAGATCAGTCTGTCAGGGATGCTCTCTTGCTCCCTTCTTTTACTTATTTCTGGATGAAGCAATAAGGAGATTTTTGGGATCACAGGAAGACATTGTCAAGCTGAGACTTCCGCTTAGACAAGATGAGGAGCACTTGGAGAGTAAGTTGGCTGATGATACTGCTGTTTTTTTGGATGCCAATGCACATAATCTCACTTCCTTTAGAGCAGCCTTGGATTTGTTCTTCCTTGCAGCAGGTGCACACATTAAGTGGAACAAATCCAACAGCTTTTGGATTAGTGATGAGGATACTCCAGCTTGGAGGGCTAACATTGGTTTCACTTGGATCCAGAGGGGTGTCCCTTTTAGGGATCTGGGCCTGCCAGGTCAGAGTGGGCATATCTCCATTGCATTAGTTCACCCCTATGTTGGAGAGTGTCAGAAGGAAGCTTATCTTTTGGAGCTCAAACAAACATGACGTCGCTTCCAAGGTTGTGGTGGTTGCTGTCCATGGCTTGGTTTATTTGTTCATGTTGGTGCCATTCTAGGGACTGCATCACTCAGCTCAGAGGACGATACATAATTTCCTTTGGATTCCTCTAGATGGTTCGGCAGACACTAGAGCTAAGGTGGCTTGGAGGACTCTTATGCCTACCAATTGGGAGGAAGGTGGTCTTGATATTTTAGATGCTGACCTGCAGAGAAGAGCTTTATTATGCAAGGTGGTGGTTGGAGGACTCTTGACAGGGGAAGAACCTTGGAATGATTTTTTCTTAAGGTGCATACACTCTTGCACTCCTTGCAGTGGTGGAGGTGGAAATATTTTACCAGATTTTCACTTCAGCTCATGTTCAAGCTCCTTCCTCCCCTCTTATGGTTTCTGCCCTGAAAGCTTAGGCCAGCTTGAGGAGTATCCTTCAAAGAATCCCCCCCTCCTCTCGGGAAGAGATTGACAGGCAGCCAATCATGTGGAATGACAGTATCCTTGATGAGCATGGCAGACCCTTAGGTACCTCCCATTATATGTAGTGGTCTTCCTTGAACAGAGGTCTTGCTTCCTCTGTAGGCTCATGGAGGATCTTCAATTGCCTCCCAGATGATCGTGCAGATTGGATTTGGTAAGCCACCTCAAAGAAAGTGCAAGAAGAATCGAGCAGATTGATGCAACCATACCCATTCGTTCTGGGGACACATGGCTAGGAGCCTTTACGAGATCAGGGGTTCTGCTTCAGGTTGTAGGAGTATGAGGACCAGATATGGATCCTTGATTTTTGATGTTCACAAAGGGGGAAGGTTATCTAGATCGGTGGAGGGGTTTCTTCTGCATATTGCATTTCAGCGTGTCAGGCTGGTAGGTCATGTGGAGCAGAGCTTTTTGGAGTCAGGATGATATGTGGATCCTAACCCCTATCATGTCCCCTTGGGCTCATGTTGACATTAGCTTTATGGAGGTGTTCCCATAAAGTACTTGCAGTGGGATCACCGAGAGTGGGAATGGATAGATGTAGGGCACCGAGAGAAGAGCCTCCTCTTCTTTTGATACATGGTCAGTAATGCTAGGGGGTCCAAGTTCAAGGCTGATTCCACTTGTTCTCGTTGCCTCTCTATAGATGAGTCTATTCAGCATTGCTTATGGGACTGCAAACAAGCAAGGGTCATTTGGATGGGGATCGTTAGACTATTAGGCACTTTTATGTGGTCTCCTATCCTCATGACTTAGGGATCGGTAGCGTGGCTCTTGTTATCTAGGCCTCAAGTGTTCTATGAGAGATTCTTGGGCTCTTTCGATTCAACATCACTTGGTTGAGTTATGTTATCTGGACGAGGTTCCTGGCTCTCTGAAGTCTGTACAACTGTGCATGCTTGGGTGGATACTTCATGGGATATTCTTGCTAGCATAATAACGTGGCATATTTGGAGATCCATGTGTACAGAGGTCTTAGATGGTTCCTAGGTCCATCCATCACATACATTGGCTTGTATTTGGAGTGACACAGTGTACACCTTGGTAGCCATTTGGAAGACTAAGGGGGGGCCTTTGCGAGCAGCCTTTGAGGAATGTGTTCATGAGAGAGTGGAGACGTTTCCCATTCTTCTTAGAAGCCCCCATGGGGTTGAGCTGGCACTGTTAGCCTCAACTTTGGTTATTTTCTCGCTCTTTTACAGGAGCTTGATTGTATTTGGATTTACTCTCTCATGTTCCGCATGACGTATTTCTCCATTGAGCTTTGTTCTAGGAGATTCTTTCATACTTAATAGAAGTCTATTTTACAAAAAAAGAAGCAGCCTAGCATGACGCTTGCAATCCTTCAGAGTCTTCTTGCTTGGCTTCCTCCACCCTTGTTCAAGTCCCTTTTGAGGGTGCAACCAAGGGTTTGTGGGACTCCATCCTTTGACCTGTCGCATGCTAGGTTCTCACTGGACGTGTTGCTCTCTACTCGAGAAGGGGCTCTGTCTGAATCCTCTCTTGGAATCACGTGTCGAGTATCCCATATACTTGCATTGTAGGCACTGCCTTGGCAGCCCCGAAAACTCAATATGCTGCTTGAGCTCACCTCTCTCAAGAGTCTCGAGAATGATCTCCTCTAGAAGGGTCTTGGGTGTTGAGCTATGAACTTGAGGTGAGGAACACCATCATCTGCTACCATTGACGCTTTGCCTGGGGCAGAAACTCAAGCACTATCCCGAAACCCATCCCAATGGAGGCTAGGCCGGTACTCCCACGCGGCAGCCCTCGAAAACAGAGCGTCATCGGGAAGCGGGCGACTTGATGAGGCAAATTTATGTCATCTACCGTAAACCCGTGCTACTAGGAAGAAGTACACAAGGCGGTGGCCGAGAAAAAGGGGGCTCTGCACCAGAAGGGCCAAAGTGGTGTCGGGGGAGCTCAGGAAGATGCCTCTCCCTTAGATGGTGACCTCTTTGATGTGGTCACTTTCTAGTGCCAAACTCGCCCGGATCCAATCACGCACATGTCTCCTTGATGGAGTGAGACCCACAATCCGGCTCACTGCTGCTTTAAACTGAAGCACTTAAACTACTTGGTAAACCTGTTGCTTGTCCGTCAGGGAAAGAAGAACCTTAACGGCTTGGGGAGTCGAGGATGCTGCCATTAGAGCTCATTTGGCCAGACCAAAGGTCGCCAACAAGATCCTTTTCCACTGAGTCTAAGCAAAAACTCACTGCTGCTAAAGGAAGAAATGCAAAAGAAGACAGCTAGACCGGAGTTCAAGCAGAGATGAAAGCTCCAAACCCTCGAAGGACTGGCGAAAAGAAGAAAAAGCCACCAAAAGCCTCAGGCAACTGCTGTAAATCAGGGCCTTCCAACACTTCACCAAAGTGTGTAGCAAGGGGCCCCCGAACTCGAGGCCACAAGGGCTGAACATATCCTTGGAGGGCTCCTGAAAAGCAGACTGGCTTCTCCTGCAAAGTGCCAGTCCCAAGCAGATCTTAGGGAGCTAAACCAGAAGCAAAACTCTCCTGTATGGGTGCCACAAGTCACGCAGCACCCCAATCCAAGAAGCCCCAAAAGATGTTGCGAGCTACTGCAATGAGCACTCCAGGGGATCCGTGACCTGTGAGGGAGGTAGAAGGCTGGCCGCTCCAGGTGGAATTTGCACACGAGTGCCAGGGCCAGCCAAACGGGCTGGAAAACCCCTCGAATTGATGGCAGCTGCCCGAAAAGCAGCCCAGCTGCTGTGTGCAATGAGGCGCCTAACAATGGTTACGAGCACCACGGGCTGCTCCAAGACACCCAACAGCAGCAGCAGCTCCACACGAAGGCACCAGTAAAAAGGGTGAACCTGAAATGAGCAGAGGCGAGGCTAAAGAGAAGGCAGAAACACGAGTTAAGGTGTGGGGGGGGGAGAGGAGAACAAGAGCGAAGGTAGGGGGGAGCCGAGAAGATGAGGTAGGGCGGGCAGTGGGGAGCGAGCAGGGAGAAGCTCTCTACTGGAGGAGAGTTCAATGAGTTCTACAGACAACATGGCATAAAGGATAGCTGCATGTAGATATACTACTCATCAAATAGAATTGTAAAAAGAAAGAACAAAGTCATGCAAAGTCAGCTTGATGTATGCTGGATAAGAAGAATGGTCCTCATTCTTATTGTGCTTCTACATGTGAAACTATAGTCTATCTCATGAATAGAGGTCGAACAATCATCTTGCATAATATGACACTAGAAAAATCTTTCACATGTGTAAATACTTCTATCAATTTCACGTTCCAAATGAATCTGTAACAAGTTGGATATGAAATCCACCAAATTTGTCTTCATAGGCTATAGTAAAGAATCAAAGGCATTTCAGCTCTTTGATTTAGTCAAAAGAAAACTTCATTTCTAGAGATGTTGTTATTGATGGGTAAGCATCATATTTTGACGAGTTTCAATAGCACCATCCATGACTCTAACTATTTAGATAATTACCTTTGGTAAATTTCCAGCTCACTCAAAAAGTGTTTAATAATATCATGATGACATAGAGCAAAGGCCAAAAACGGTTCCTCGATACAGTTGATACAACAATCAAAATGGTCATTAGTGATATACGAGAGCTCCTTAATTGATACAAGAAGATCTTCTCTTGATTGTACGGAACCAAAGCTTGGACCTACAAAAAGAAAATTTTCATGAGAGAGAGAGAGAGAGAGAGAGCAAATCAATTGATTGACTAGCCAACTAAGCTACATAATAAGGTCAATTAATTTAATCAATCTAAGTAATTGATTAATTATATTTACCCAAACTAGAACAATTAACCAGTTGCAGTGGCTTGAACCTTAGCAGTACACGTACTTAGCAAATGAAAGGGCCTAGGCCCTTAGTCTTAGTCTTACCTTTGCTGGCCATATCTTTAGAACAACATATAAATCTGCATAGGACAATGTGGCCTTTGTAATTCCTTACAACAATAGCCAATTTAGTAAGGTCATTATAAGGACTTTGTAGCTTTTCAGAAGCACCATAAACTTCCGGTAGTAGAATTCAAAGTTAAAAGAGGCAAAAGCCTTGGGTAGATTGGCCAAAGTAATGAAACTAGAAGAACCGACATTATTCAAAAAGCTAGTGCAAGTTCCAGAATGGCAACAAGCAATGGATGAAGAGTACGATGCTCTTATCAAGATTCAAACACAGACTTGGATAGATTTACTTGAAGAGAAAATGCATGTATTTTGCAAATGGGTTTACAAAGTCAAGCTCAACTCAGACGGAGCAACTGGGAAGTACAAAACCACATTAGCTACCAAGAGATATATCCAAGAATATGCGACAAATTTTGAAGAGACCTTTGCATCAGTTGCAAAGAGGACAGCAGTCAAGAATGGGGACTACCCTTGCTTTACACTTTAATTCTATGCATCAGATGGATATGAAAAATGATTTCCTTTGGATACCTAGAAGAGAATATCAAAATGATAAAACCTGCACGGTATGTTCTCAATGGAATGGAAAAGAAAGTCGGCAAGCTGAAGAAATCACTTTATTCTTGGAAACAAGCACCATGTGCATGGAAGGCAAGAATTCACAATCACTATCGGGAGTGCAATATGGATTTGTGTGAGCTCTTAGAAAGAAAGAAAGAAAGAAATTTTATTAGAGTCTTCGGAAGACCGATGGGTCTATGAGACTGAAAGAAAACCTGATACAAATCACAGTAAGGGTGGAGCTACTAAACGAGCATCATCACCCGTGCTGAAAACCTGATACAAATCACAATAAGGGTGGAGCTACTAAACGAGCATCATCACCGGTGCTGAATCCTAAGTCTAATCATACATAATCAAAATACATCTGAGTGTGACAATGAAAAGAAAAAAGACTGGAGCGGAGCGGAATCCTCCGTATGTCATGTCGCCCTGGCTGGTGCATAGCCGGTGATGGGACGCTAGCGTCCGTCAAGGGGTGCCGTGCGTCTCGGTCTCCTGGACGAGGCTCGACGCAAGACCAGAGCCACCGTGACTCCCGTGGGACGTCTTTTGGGTCTAAACAATGACGGGAGGTCCCCCAGAGTCATCTATGTGTCCCCTCGATGTCTCGTGTGTCGTGCTGCAATCGTCGGGTCGGGGTCTCTGTCATGCTTGCGGCTAGAGAGTAGACGATCAATGTCACTCGATGGGAAGAACTCTATGATCCTGCTCTGAGAGGTGTCTGATGATGTGGCCAAGCCCCGTCGCCTGAGTAAGTACTCTCTGTGTCGGACCCCCTCGTGAATGAAGGCCGCGAGGCATCTGTGATTTGGGTAGGCGAGGAATCTGAAAAGGAGCCCGGAGCCGTCTCTGAAGAGACAGTGGTAGCAACCTTGGATCTCGTAGTACACTGGGCACCTGGAAATAAAATGCTCCTCCGACTCAACCTCCTGACAGTTGCACAATATGCATATGCGTCGCTCCCTGGGGATCCCCTCTACTCTGCCGCTCTCTGTGCGGAGATGGTGTGATGATACCTGAAACTGTCCGATGGAGATCCGTAGTGAGTGAGGCATATGAAGCTCAATGTACCCCGGTGGTGTGATGAATCCCTCCTCCGAAATATGAAGAAAGTAATCTCTGTAGAAACTCAGCTTTAGTGGAAGCTTCGACTCCAACCAAGTCCTAAAGGTGTGTAGCTGGAGAAGATTATCTCAAATGACTTGGTTGGTGCCGGCAAGTGAGCAACCGGTCCCTCCGGAAGCCCCCATGAAAGTCTCAAGCTCATCGATGTAGAGGCTAAACAGGGTTGGTGATAAGGGACAACCCTGTTTGACCCCTATGGTACTCAAGATCTCATCTGTCCAGCCTGCGCCTATCCAAACTCGGCCTGAGACTCTCTCATAAAGTGCCATGACTACCCAGATGATCTCCTGATCAAATCCCAGTGTCTGTAGGCGTGTGATGAGACGAGCTCGAGGTACTGTGTCAAAGGCTTTGCGGAAATCTACAAAGCAGAAATATACCCTCTCCTTCCGTGATCTGGCCTCCTCAATGACACTCCTGAGTGTGAGTATGTGATCCATAGTCCCATGGTCTCGCCTGAAACGAGCCTGACCCTCTGCTCTGAGCCTTCTCATCTCTGCGAGCAGGCTGACCGATGCATTTAATACAGCTGCATAGATCTTGGACATCACATGTCCAATCATGATAGTCATGTAGTTACTCGGGTCCATGGGATCCCCTGCCTTGTGGATGGGGTGATGGTGTTGAGTGTCCAAGTGCGGGGGAAGCCAAGGCAAACAGCGTCATTGAATAGCTTTGCTAGGATCGGGGCTAACATGTCGATCCCATATGCGATAAACTCTGTGCATAGCCCTCGTGATCCTTAGCTCGGCCATTGTGCAGTTTCAATGCCGCGTCCTTGACTCCCTCTCTGGTGAACAATGTGCAAGTGGTGGGGCGAGGAGTGTGTATGAGATCTGGAGTGGTGGGCTGGTGTGGGACATCATAAAGATGGTGTGCATACGTGTGCTAGACTCTCATGTCGGTGAGGGGTGATGGAGACCTACACTCAAGGAATCTCTACCAAAAATCCTTAAAGTTGTTGTTGTACAAGATGTTCAGCAGCTCCTCCTCATTTCGACGAAGAAATGCCTGCTTCTTCCGACGTACGAGACGTCGGTACTTGCGTACTGTGTTTGGTGTGTTCGGGAGGTGACATCTGGTTTCAAGTCAGAGTTAGATAGGATTTAGTTCAGTATTGATTGTTCTTTTCTAAAAGGAGCCTTTGCAAAAGTCATTAGATCCAACAGCTTGCTATAGGCTATCCAATAAAATGAGTGATGATAGCAAGAAAAGTGTCAGAAATGATGTTTGTATAGTAGAGATTCGAACTACTTTCCAATTTTAATTAGCACAAACATACTAATTCTTATGGCGTGCTCATATTTCAGGAAAGCTTACACAAACATGCTTCTGCATATGAAGCTAGCAATGTCGAGGCTTGTTGTGACAAAGAAAAACAAAAGCAGGACCAAAACGCCTCAAGGGATGAAACTTCAAAAGAAACAGAAGACCTAAAAACCTTTTCTGAAAAGGAATCTCTCCTACATAACTGGGGTTTGGTTTCTGCAATCTCACTCTACTGTATCTGGAGTCTGCACGATATGGCCTACACTGAGGTGTAATACTTTTGTCTACACTGAGGTGTAATTTGACTTTTGTCCTTCTGATTTTGAATATTCTATCAGGAAGTGAATGGAAAGGAAACTAATGACTATCCTGTGTTTAGATATTCTCTCTTTGGGCAGTAAGCCCTGGGACATATGGAGGGCTTGATTTCACAACTTCTGATGTTGGCATTGTTCTTGCTGTTTGCGGTAAGAGAATACCATTCACCAGATATACAAGTAATTCTCCTTGTATGTCTAGAAATTCTTTTGCAATTTAATAGTAATTCTCTGGTATGTCCAGAAGAAATTCTTTTGCAGTTTAATCGTGTAATTGCATATAATTTGGCTTTCTAGGTGCCGCATTGCTCTTATTCCAGCTTCTCCTTTATTCAAGGGTTCAGAAAACGTTGGGGCCTATCCAAACAGCACGGGTTTCAGCAGTAGAGATACTTCCTTATCCTAAATTCTTTCCAATTTTTTGGAATAAAGAACGTCGTGCTTGTTTGAAGTCTGAACTGTTAACAGCACACCACAAAATTTTGTTGCATGCAGCATAACACCTACTGTACCTTTTTAAGGATCAAGGATCCAACAGCTCGTATGTGTGTTTTAGATGTAATGATCACAAGAATGCTGTGTGTTGGGGTAGGCTCATGGATTTTGATCCTATAATAATAGAAATGTACAATGCAGTAAATATTTTTCAGGAAGTTGTAACTGAGATAGTTGTGACAAGAGGATGGATTTGGGTTTTGAAAATAACAGGGGAAGTATATTTGATTATCGAGTTTTGTATTGAGAAGCTTCACATGCCTGAGTAACCCTCAGCCACACTGGTTAGCGCCCTTTGCAGACTTTTCCCTAAGGACTGGGTGATCACTTATGTCTATTAACAGAAAGATTGTGTGTTGGATGAAGATGCAGTAGGACTAGACTTCATCTTCTTACAGAACACATAGCTGCAGATACACTGTCAGATCGGGCTTGAATATCATCTCCTTTGAAGCTTCCTCCATGACAGGAATAATCACTTCCTTTGCAAGAGGCTTCCGGGGAGACTTTGGTCAATGAGGTGGCCATACATGCAGTTGCATATTGTCTAGAGTTCGTAGTTTTTTTTCTTTTGCTAAACAAGAAACACCTTGGCTGCACGCTATTGCATAAGTCTAAAAAAAGATGGTCAAAGCAATATACGGAAGTGTGAAAGCAAAGAAATGATGAGAGGAAACCACAGCTATGCTTGAAAAATCAAACTAGGAAAGAGGAATGCCAAATTAGCCATGTAAGACAGTGCTGACATGATCTTGTGAGGAAAAATCATCAATCCTAGGCTGCTCTGGAGTCAGCCTGACAACCGTCTCAAATTCCATGTAAAGTCTGGATAAAATCAGTGCAAATAGATGTTTGGTCTGCCCATCTAGCATCCAAAGGTCATCCAAAGGTAACGAGCCTTCAAGATGTGCCATGCGACAAGGTTTGTAATCATCTTGCAGACTATATCCTGATGTTGTAATGGGAAAAGCTCATAGATGAAGAATATCATCTAAAGAGTTAAATGGGATATACATATTGACTTATAACCTCTCATATCTACAAGATTATGCTCTGAAAATGGCAACATTACTTGTGAATTTCAATAAAGATTCACTATATTAGGAATTAATTTTGTTAAATAGAGTGTGGCCACATAAGACCCAATCCCTTCTACAAAGAGTTGATAACGAATTTTATGGTCTAAGGAAAGATCCAAACAACAAACTTTTATTGATTCTTTGAAATAATATTTAGTGTGTGAAATAAATTCATTAGTACTTTAAATAAGGCCATTGTTATCTTGGCCACTGGATTTTTTGTTGACAAATTTAGTCCTATTTTGTATAAGATTCTTGATGTTGATGATCATAGTAGTGGTAAAAGACTGTCTTAACTCACACACATTCAAACTTTATTTGTTCAATCAAAATTGAACGAAGAGTTATAAGGATAAAGAGTGGTTTTATTGACAAGAAGATTAAGGTCACCCTTGATTAAAATATTCTTTCTTTGTCATTGAAATTATTGTGTTTTCCAATGGCGGTTTCATTGACATACTCTTAGATTTCTCTTGAAAGCAGTTACCTTATTGTATGTCTCTGTTCTCTAAGTATGTTTTGCTTTATCTACTTAAAAGACCGATATGCATGAAAAACATCTTGAAGATGAAGACATTATATTTCCTAGTAATGTTAAAATATCTCATCCTAGAAGTATTACATATGACATCTAATGGACTACCATATATATATATATATATATTTGCAAGAAAATTACTTCATTAAGTATGAATGAAAACCGCGAGAGCAAGCTCAAATGCGGGAGTACATCATGCAATGCATGAGGAAAAAAAACAGCTCAAAATGAGCTAATAAAGAACCAAGGTGGAGGCTGAAAATGCCATCTCAACCCTGAAGGAGACTCAGAGAAGAAAGGAGATCCTCTCCAAACTCTGAAAAGTTTAACTCTCCTGGCAATGGCTTCTCTGGAGGATCCCTGCATGCTTGCCCAAATGGCCATCAGAGTGTGTACTGTGTCGGTTCAAATACTGGGCGTAGTCTGGGAAGGGTGAACCTGGATACCCTCCATCGCCTCTGTACACCTGGCTCTCCAAATATGCCAAGCTGCAATGCTAGCCAAAATCTCCCAAGATGTGTCTACTGAGGCATGAGCAGCTCTGAAAGGAGTGAAGGGAACATCCTTGAGGGAACAAGACTCCATTGAGTGTCGCTATACAATGAAAGCTGGATTTGGATCATGTCCCTCGAAAAACACCTGTGCGCTAGTAAGAGATAACCAAGCCATTGAACCCTAGGTCATATAAAAAAGGTGCTGTATGAAAGATGCTGAAAATCCTAGCAACACCTTTCCAGATCGTCCTTGCCTGTTTGCACTCCCAAAGGCAATGCTGCACTGACTCAACTGCCATGTGACAATGAGGAAAAGTAGGGTCAGCCCCGAACCTGGATCTCCAGAGGTTCACTGCAATCCCTCCATGAATAGAAAGCCAAAAGAAAAGAGTGATCTTTCTATTCCTGAGGGATTTCCAGAGCCTACGCCAAAAGTTCTTCAGCACACCTGCATAAATCTGAAAACTATCCCAATGTGGCGCTCTGGAGGGCCTCCAACCTCTACTGCTGAGCTGAAATCTTCGAGCATTTCTAATTGTGTAGCGAAAGAAGGGGAAGCTCTTCTCTTGGTGTTCCTCATCAATCCATTCCCACTCCCTTGGGTCCCACTGCAAGAACCTAACAGGGGAACCACCATACAGCCAGAGTCTCCAAGACCCTAGCGCAAGGAGAATAGGATCAGGGTCAAGATACCACTGTGAGTCCCTACCCCACTTCATGAATCCTGCAATCCTGACAGGCTGAAATGCAACCTCCAAAAGCATATCATCAGAAGATCTGATAAGTCTGCCTTCGGATTGAGCGCATCAAAGACAAGGGTATCCTCATGTGCATCATGCAATGCAATGATCTATAACGGAATGCCCGTCCCTGAAAATGCTCCCTACTAAGTGGACTCTGTAAGCGGCATGTCATCTGTGTCAATCCACTTGGGCGGAATGGATGCCTGTATCTGCTGTATCTTGAGTGCACTCCCTTTGAGGTGGCCAATTGCTACAAGTCTTTGATCCTCTGGAAGTCTCATAAAGGCTTGCCAAGCGCCTACAGTAGAGGCAGGTCCGCTCTCCCATCTAGACCATTGCATATAATGTGACACTCCAAGTGGCCTGCCAAGATCATCCAAAATCAAGTCATTCCATATGACTGGCTCCCTGTGAATTTCTTCATGAGAGTTGGGTGGAACTCTGTGAAGTGTGTTTCTGAAGTAGCCCCAAGCTTTCAGAATAACAGCCATGAGAGGGGAAGGGGGAGATTTGAGATGGGTTGAAGTTAAGATCCATCTGCTGCTGTCCAACCAATCTCCCCCATGAGAAGGGGCACAAGATTGAGTGTTGCGTGAGAAAAAATCATTTCAGGGCTCCTGTCGAGGCATCAATCCACGTACTACAAACTTGCAGAGTAAGGCCATACACTGCAAGTTCGGGTCAATAATATTGAGGCCTCATTCTTCTATGGGGAGAATGAGGGTCTTCCAAGCCACCCTGACTACAACATCTAAGGTGCCATCTAAACCACTCCATAGGAAGATCCTGATAGGTCTCATGAGCTGAGTGATACAACCTCTAGATCTACATCAACATGAACAGACAAACCAGGTAGTGGCCAATAAGACCTAGTTCACAACCACAACTCTGGGTGCAAGGTCAAGTCTGGCTGAACTCTAAAAGATGAGTTTTCTCCTGATACTCTCCAACACGGGAGTGAACTGCTGTGCCAGAGAGATGCCCATCCCAATCTGGCATCCCAGATACGTGACGGAGACTCCCCTCTGAATCCAAGTGAACCTTATGTCAATTTTCTTTTGGAGTTTCCTCCTGATACTCTCCAACACGGGAGCGAACTGCTGTGCTAGAGAGATGCCCATCCCAATCTGGCATCCCAGATACTTGATGGAGACTCCCCTCTGAATCCAAGTGAACCCTATGTCAATCCCCCAAACTGGAGTGTCCTCATCACTGATCCAAAAACGATTGGATTTGTTCCAATTTATGTGTGCACTTGCCGCAATGCAAAACAAATCCAATGCCGTCCTGAAGAATTCAGTGTCTGTGGAGTGGTATCCAAGAAAACAGCCGTATCATCTGCCAACTCACTGTCTAAGAGCTCACCCTCTTGCCTCAGAGGAAGCCTGAGCCCTACAATCCCAGCTTGAGCTCTAATGTAATAGCTCATAGCCTTAGCCACAAAAAGGAATAAAAAGGAGGCTAAGGGGCATACCTGATAGACCGATCTCGTAATCTCAAACCTGTCCCCCCTGACTCAACCAATAAGAACTTGGCTATGGGCTGATTTGTAGAGGTCTGACATCCCTTTGATCCATGTGTCTGAGAATCCAAAACGAGTAAGTGTACGGTTAAGGAAGCCCCAATTTACCCTGTCATAAGCTTTCTCAAAGTCTAAGAGTAGAATGGCTAGCCTGTGGCCATTATGCATGGCCCAATCCGAAGCCTCCCAAAATGAGAAGATGTTATCAAAGATGCTCTTGCCATGCATAAAACTTGACTGCATATCATGAATAAGATCTGGTAGAAAGGGCTGCAGACGAAGGCTGATAACTTTAGCTAGGATTTTATACAAGGTACCCAGCAAGGTAATCGGTCTCCACGGAGACAGTAAATTCCTACAACCCTCTTTCAGAATCATATGAATTGGGCCTTCTGTAAGTGAGTCTGGCATCTCACTCGAGTCCCATACACCCTGTAGGGCTGAGGTAATATGATCCCCAATCTGCTCCCAAAAAGTAATAAAAAATAAGGGGGTAAGTCCATCTGAACTAGGACACTTGCCCTTGTGAAGGGCAGAGAGAGCAGTCCTGAACTCTAGGTTGGTGAAGGGTGCATTAATTAAAATAATCATATCCCCTGTCACCAACCCCGGTAACCACTCTAGCATCATCGGTGGCCTGAGTGTCAGGATCTGCTGTAAGAAGGGAGGTCTAGAAATCGGTGGCAACTTGCAAGACGGCATTTGGATGTGTTTGAAGAAATCCACCTGAGTCAACAAGCTTTGAGACGCTCTCCCTACTATGTCTGGGGCCAAGAGTAGAGAACTGCTTGTTGACCCTACCTCCCGTTTGAGTCCAAAATGACTCTCTGGCATGAAAGGAATACTTTGTTCTCTGATCTAAGAGTAACTGCTGCTGCGCCCTTGCTGCAGCAAGGCGCTCCTGAATCCAAGCATCTATAGGCCTCTTCTGCTCGTCCCTCTGGAGGGCAGCCAACTGCTAGCGGATGCCTATCTTACACCTGAGGATCTCACCTCTTTTGATACGAGCAACTGAAAGATAAAAGTCACTAATATCAGAGAGGGCTGCACCTAAGTTTGAAAGAGAAAGCTGCCCATCCTGCAAATGGATATCCAGGTCCTCAACACTGTCTTTGTAAGGCCCTCCTCTGCATAAAAGACATCTGGAATCCTAACACTGTTAGAGCGGCGCCTCACATGGGGATCTGAGATCATCAAAACCACTAGAAAATGATCCGAAGTGGACACCCCAGCTGCAATGCAAATAGTACCACCTTTGTCATCATCCACATAAAATCTGTCAATCCGTGCATGTATATGCATCTGCAATCTTCTATTCGACCAAGAAAACATGAGAGAATGTGGCTGAGTGTGAAAAGCATTATCGTGCCAAGCATCCTTGCCACTGTACTGAAAAAGGAAGGCATCCCATGCTGCTCTCTCTAGGGAGTGAATGCCACCTTCTCTACCACCCCTTTTGTCTGAGGGCATTTCAACCATGTTGATTCGCCCCCTATAATCCAAGCATCTGCAATATGTGACCAAGAGAGCAGTTCCTTCCACAAAAGAACACGGTCCCCTCTAGAATTTAGTGCATGCAGGTTTAAAAGACCAACCTTATGCCCACCGATCAAAAGTAACATACAATGAGCTCTGGAAGGGACTATGATCCCGTGTCCAATCACCAAGGGGAGTATAGAAGAAGAAACAGAAATGCAAGTACCTCCCCTGGTGCCCAAGGCGGGTGACCAAAAAGTATGGCCTGAAAGAAGCTTACCCGACTTGGCACAATCCTTGACATCCAATTTCTGTTCCTGAATCATCAGAATGTCCATGGGACCCCCAGTAACACCTGGATGAAGTTAGATGGCTATGGTGGCGGTGAGGTACACCTCCGAGGCCTTGAACGTTCCAACTGATAATCCTCATCTGCGAGAGGAGGAGGCCGGATGGAATATCCTACCCGATTTGGTTGTGGAGAAAGCGCTCTCCTGCGAAAAGTTCCTCCTATCAAGAGGAGGGAAGTCAACTGGGGATAGTACACCCACACCTGTTGAGGGGAAAACTCTATCCATAGATGTCTGAAAGATGTGCTTCCCGAGCGTAGAGGGTACAAACTCCTCCTCTGTCTCAAACTCAGCCAAGTTTGCCAGAATTGAAAATGAATTCCTGCGAAGTACCTCGGGCGCAGGAGTGCGAAGGAGCCCTGCGGAAGGAGGAGTGGAACCAATAACCCCCTTACCTCGGTCAGGTGTAGCTAGACGTGTAAAAGAAGAAGGAGGTTGTCGCTGCGTGTCCTTTGCATGAATCTTCATGACCTCAGCCACGACTTTGGCATTGTTTTCAAGTAAGGCGCGGGTCTTTGGAGAAAGGTTCTCCCTAGGTGAGCGCTTCTGTACATGAATAGGGGCAGGAGTAGTCTCATCTGCACATGGAACCAGGACAGGAATGTCTCCTGCCTGAAGAGACGGGTCCGCGGCTCCATTAGTGGTAGCCTGAGGTACTGGCTCCCCAACTCTGACAGGCACCCAATGGTGGACAACCGAAGCAAGACGTGATGGCTGTGCTGTTTGTGCTGTAGAAGTACCAGGATGAGAGGCTAATGGTCCTGGCTGTGAAGCCGAAGGTCTACCAGTGCGTGAGGCGGTAGGAACTGACCGTGATGAAGGTCCTGGTCGGGTGAAGCTATGAGGTGCAACTATGGATCTTTTTGGTCTTTTCTTTTTCCTTGGGTAATCTTTGGCAAAGTGTCCAAGGGTCTTGCAAATCCTACATTGATCTTGTCTCCGTGCAATCTCGATTCTCTATTTGAAGGAGCCATCTGGACGTTGAAGTATAATGTGGTCATCCGAGATGTTAGGGTCAGAAACAATGACCGTAACACGCGGTACCCCATTGGACCTGATTGCCTCTGCTACTGAAGTAGGCATGTCAGGGAGAGGGGGGATCTCAGTAACCACTCCAAAGGCGGCTCCAACGGAATGTAGCAGTCGATGATACACTTGAGGAAGGCCTGGAAATGTGATGAAGAGTGACGTCGTCCGGTTGTCCTTCTGGACAGGATCAAAACCCCGAAGAACAAGGGGTCCAAAAAATCCTTTTGGAGCCCAGTGCTAACGGGCTAGCCTACAGCACTGTACGTGCTACCTCCGAGGAGTCAAAAACAATATGGAAGAAACCTCGCCCAAGCAGACAAACATCTGTGAAGTGCCCTGTGAGGTCTCTAGGTAGAGTGGCGAGCATCCAGTCCTTGGCTTGAAACTTGGAAGGGTGGGACCCATGGATGTGAGCGAAGAGCGATGTCGAGCTCTCCTGCTCAGTATCTTTTTTGAGCTGCTGCAAATCGTCTTTTGAGAAAGTGGTGGTTTTCGCGGCCGGTGGAAGCGGGCGAGGATTGGCTGAAGGTTGGGCCATCTTCAATCAAGGTGTGAAGGCCGACTTGAACACAAAAAACTCCATGCGACCAACAGTGCTGCTAGGAAGGGCTAGGAAGAGGAGGAAGAGGAAAGAAAGAGAAGAAGTAGGGGGGGGGCTGAGGAAGGGTAGAGTGAGGGCTAAGGGAGAAGAGGATATCAGGGACGGAGAGGGAGAGGGTGAGGGCTAAGGGGAGAAGGGGCAGCAGGTGGAGAGGGAGAGGGTGAAGGGGGCAGCAAGAGGGAGAAGGTGAGGGCAGGAGAGGAGAGGGTGTAAGTAAGGAAGGGCGAGGAGGGAAGGGGGAGGAGAGTGTAGGCGGAGAGGGAGAGAGGGATAGGGAGGAGAGGGTAGGGCGGAGAGGCTAGGGGAGTGAGGGCGGAGAAGAGAGGGCAGGCGGGGAGGGGGCCGTATGGCTGTATGGCAAGGAGGGCAGCAAGGGAGCGGGGTAGAGAGGAGAGGCCAGCAGCAAGGTAGAGAGGAGAGGGCGGCAAGGCTGAGAGGAGCTACGGGAGGGAGAGGGGAGCGTAGAGGGGAGAGGGAGGGAGCGCAGAGGGGAGACGGAGGGAGCACAGAGGGGAGAGAGAGGGAGGGCCGTACAGTCGTACGGCTAAGGAGAGGGGGAGCAGCAGCAAGGTCGGGCAGGAGGAGTAGATGAACTCGGATTCCATATGATTCAAATGAGCATTGTTGTATGTTGTTTGACCTAGTATACCATGCAAATCATTCGTGTCCTTGGGCCGCTCCATGGAGGCCATATCTAGTCGAAGAGCACACTCTCTCTTGAAGGATTTTGTCTGTGCTACAGCTCATGAGCCTGGAATCTACACTACTCTATTGTTCATTGGCCTCACCCAACTTGCTGGAAGATGCACTATATTGACCATAATTGTGCTATGGCCTACTGGACGTCCTCCTCCTCTAGAAAAACGCATGTGGAATCCTTGCCCCTTTCTCGGATTGCTCCGTGGATTTTCCAAAATGTAACACAATAGGAGAATGGTTTGACATTGTCATGCTTGCCTGTATACCTATAGACTCTCCCCTAAGCATGGCCCGATCACTGATGCATCCAATCTGTCTAGGAGCCCTTCATGTTGGTGTTGGCTAAAGGAGTACAAGAGGCTTCCTTGCATCCTAGTAAGAGTCTCAACCATGGATGGATTAAACGAAGTGCTCCCATGTATCTCGCTTAGAGGGAGGCATTGTGAAGAAGTCAGTCTCCCTAGGCGTGTCCACAGACTCGAAATTGTTGAAGTATCGTCCAACAATCCAAGGGTCCGTATCAAGTGAACATTTTGTATGTTGTTGCCAAAGGGTGTTGTTTGGTGTTGGCAGGCAAGTGTATAAACATTCAAGCACAAGCATGCAAACATTTTGAGCAGTTAGTGAGGTCTTATTAATGGAAGGATCAAATATGGTGCATATGCACAATTTCGTTCTATAAGATAATGAGACGGTGATACCATAAACAACACTAAGGATGTGGGCATACGAAGATATTTGGGGATGGTCTACAAATTCACATGGAGTCTTGATTTATTTTCAAGGCACAAAAATAATATTTGCAACCCTTATGTATAGACATGTTGAACTTTGTGCCAGTAGCTTATGTTGATAGTAGAGATTGTAGCATATTTGGTGTGGGTAAGGTGTAGTACAATGCCAGCTAGTTCCATGTTTGATTACAAAATGTGAGAGATATGCCTAAGGGTTCACAAATGTATTATAGGGGTAGAAAATCCAAAAGTAGGCTAAAGGGCAAATAAATCCTACTTAGGGCTCAAATATGGCAACTACCCTTGAATTTTTTTAATGGATACCTTTCCTAGACTCCCATTATGTCTGCAAGAGGCCTCATGGGCCTATGAGACAAAGTAGCAACACCAAAAAAATGTCTCACTACATCTGGATATCCAGAGAGTCTGTGGAGCTCATAAAGTAGCTCATCCTCAATTCTTATACATAACTAAATTCTAGTACTATCATGCAGTGGCCTCAATAACACCAGTTTAAGACTGAGTTTTTTGAAATCTCGAATCAGAGCTTGCCCATCCTGATAAAACAGTCCATTTGCCTTCTTTACGTGCTTCGTTCACTTTATTGAGCTCGGTATGTCTTTGTTTAAGCTGAGTCGGAGTGAGCTCTTCAGATACCCAAATTATTGTACCCTTCAGCTTGTGTGTATGTCTGAGAATATTAACTCTTGCTGCCCTCTCATTGAAGTAAACATGTGCTTGTGTTCCCTTTTGAATAATACTACTTATGGCGTTTCATCCAATTCAATCTGTGGTATTTCTTTCTTAATCCATATGATATTTTCCTCTCTGAATCCCTCCTCATCTCCAAGGCATCCATCCTGCATCCCCCCGATGCTGAATATCCTCTTGTTGTGTACTCTGTTTTCCTGCTCTTTGACTTCAGTTTAAGGTCAACTTTGTTAACTTTATTGCTAACACTTGCAGCCATCTTCTGCTTGATTGAGCTCACCTGAGTAGTGATCATTTCCTTTACTGTGGATACCAGCTGAGGTGCTGGTGGAGATGAAGTACATTTGTGCAACACTTCTTGAATACTTTCCTGCTTTCCTTTCCTTCCATATCATTGTTTTTCCTTTCTAGAGATGCAATTCTAAGCTTGAGCTCACCAATTTCCTGCAAATAATAAATATGCTCTTGCGGGTCTATCATGCTCACCATTTTCTTGTGCTGCAGAAAATGTCTTTGCATATGGAGAGGATGTCTTTAAGAAGAGGGGGGGAGAGGGGGGGGGGGGGGCGTGATGAAGCTGCAATATTCAGAGTATAAGGACTTGCTTGGGTCGTGGTAAACGTCTTCACCTTAGGAAACTCCATAGTTCAAGTCTGAGATACCCCTCTGCTGAGACTAACCCCCAAGCTGGGTGGGGATTCATCCTAGCTTAGAGTGATCCGAGTGTGCCCTTGGCTTGTTGCTGCGACTTGTTGTGACTTGGACCTGCTGTATCCTAGCCACCTAGGGCTTGCTGCGTGACCCAGGGCCTTGAGCTTGCTGTACACGGTTCAAGGCATTCCTTTGCACTGTGCTGTGTCTGCTACTGTAGAAGTCAGTGCTAAGGGAGAGAGAGAGAGAGAGAGAGAGTTTCTCCCTACTCACTGCTAGCTGCTACCCCCCCCTTCCCTCGCTTCATCCCCCCCTTTTTCCATCTATCCTCCCC
This sequence comes from Dipteris shenzhenensis, assembly GCF_047967505.1. Classification (NCBI taxonomy): domain Eukaryota; kingdom Viridiplantae; phylum Streptophyta; class Polypodiopsida; order Gleicheniales; family Dipteridaceae; genus Dipteris; species Dipteris shenzhenensis. The sequence continues at coordinate 706,527 of NC_141606.1, forward strand.
CTGCCCTTCTTCTCTCCTCTCCCTCACCTTCAGTGCGGCACCCCTCAGCTGCATTTTTTCCACCCGTGTGCATGTGCGGGTCTTCGGCGGCTATCTGCCCGATGGTGGATCACCGACAGGGCCTCAGCCCCCCCCTTGGGTCGATGTGGAGCAGCTGGCAGCAGCCGCTTGGGTCGCGGCTGCCCGAGGGCAACCTGTGCGTACCCCGGGCCAACTCAGAGGCAGTGGCTCTATTTGGGAGCTGTGTTCGAGACCCCCAGGTTGCCTCATTGGTGGCGACTCCTTCAAGCAGGGCAGATCTCTCTCTTTTGACTGGCTACCGTGGCAGCTGATTCCTTTCTAGCAGCCATTGGTGGCGGTTGGCTTCACCATAGGCCCCTTCCTTGGGAGAGCCTGCTGTAAAAGGTGCCTTTGTTCCATCTTGTATTGCTCTTGTGGAGGTGTTCATGGAGCTTCAAGGCATTTTCTTTTCGGCTGTTTTCCTTGCTGCTGCACGCTCACCATTGGGAACCAGCTGCAGCTAGCCTTCCCTTCACACCCTCCATCCCTGCAGACTTTGATATGGCAGCAATTTGCCAATGGAGGAGGAGAAACTGAAGGGGGTGGGGTAGTGAAATCAGGTGAAATGGCCAAGGTTGTCATTTTTTGGAGTTTGTGGCAACTGTTTTCAGAGGGCCAGTGCCTTGTACCCTTGCTGTGAGCTCTCTCTTTCATTGGTCCCTTTCAGCCAGCCTTCGGAGGTCTTTTAGAGAGGGCCTCAATCCTCTTAGCCCCCCTTTCTTCCCTTTTTCCTTTCCTTCTTGCAGCAAAACGATTGCATTTATTCTTCTGAAGAACGAATCTTGGTGGTCGCCGTTGGTCTAGCTAGAGGGGCTCACATGGTAGCACCCTCGACTCCCCAAGCCATGAACGTTCTTCTCCCTTCAGAAGACAAACACTAGGTGAAATTCAGTCACTTCAAGATAGAGTAGTGGTGGGTAGGATAGTTGGCCTCAAGCCAACAAGGAGCTAGGTGCGTGGGATATAGGCAAGCTTAGTATTGGATGGTGACCATACTTAGGAGGCTACTATCTATGGGGGAGGGGATCCACTTGAGCTCCCCTGGCACTACCCGATCACTTGTGGAGTGGAGCCCTCTCGTCATTGGCCCACATCTTTCTATCTCACCCCTTGGTATCATAGGTTCACAGTTGAAGACATGGACTTGACACACCATGTGCCTCGCTTCCTAGTAACTCTTCGAATCCTGGGTCTCTTGCAGGAATATAGACCCATTGGAGGAGCCTTTGGCACGTTGGTGGAGTTGCACCTTAGACGGCAGCAAAACAATGGTAGCAGATGACGGAGTCCCTCGCTGATAGTTGAGTGCCCAGAGACCTTTCCAGAGGATATCTTTCTCGAGACCTTGGATGGCGATGACTTCAGTAGCACATTGAGATCTCGGGTCTGCCATGCCCAGTGTTTACGGTGCACGCAGATGGGGCACTTGGCTTGTGGCTGCAGGAGGGGTCTTGGCAGCCCCACAGCTGCACCAAGAGCAGAGGGTTTCTCGCCTAGAGAGGGCGCAGCGTGGATCAGGACAGTGGATGGAGTTCCAAACATCCTGGGTAGAGGCTTCTGGAGGGGCCTAGACTAAGGTGAAGCCGAAAAAGCCTAGTAAGCAGGCTTTAAAGAACCGTAGGCAACGTTTCAAACTCCGCGAGTGTGCGAGGGTAGAGTAGGAGGCACCTCCCTAGTCTCAAGGAAGCAGTTAGAGGATGCCTTAGCAGACTGGCCCTGCACCTCGGAGGATGAGACTTTCTTTGACGTTCAGACAAATCCACCGGGCGGCAGGGGAACATAGCACTCTTGAGCCAACTTATAGCAGGATCCTCGAGGTCCCTCAGCCTCGGCATCCGTTGCTTTTAGTTGTTTCCTTCCCTGCCTTCGTGCCGATCGTTCCCTCTCCCCCCTCGGCTATTCCGCCTCCTCCCCCCCTTTTTCATCTCCTCCTCCTCCCCCCCAATTGCAATTACTCTCACTACCCACGCCCCCCGGTTAGTTCTCCACCTCTTTCTTCTTCTCCACCTCCTCCTGTGGCTGCAACATAGACAGCTTCTTCCTCCTCCTCTCCCGCCCCCCTCCCCTTCCCCCTCTCCTCGTGCCCCTGAGCCAAAGCCCTCGAGCAAGGGCATATTAGAGCCATAGTGACCTAGACCATAGTGAGCTAGAACGTGCACGGGCTCCACAATCGGGCGCTCCAGCAGCCTTGGTACCTGATCGTCTGCCAGGAATTGTAAAGAGTGGTAGTAGGACGGGAAGTGGACTTTGTTTTGATTCAGGAGCATATGTTTTTAGCAACAAATGCTGGTCGTCGAAACCGACGTTGGGACCCATATGCCAATAGTAGTGTCTCAGAGCATGAGCAGACAGCTAGAGATTCCTTTCTCAGATGAGGAGCTATTAGAGGCCCTCAAGTCCCTCTTCACACATAAGTGCCCCGAAGAGGATGGTTTCATACCAGATTTCTTTAGGTGCTTATGGGAGGACATTTGCACCCCTCTTCGACTAGCTTTTCTGGAGATCTTCGACGCGGGCATCGTATAATAGTCTCTGAGTCGAGGATGGATATGTTTGATCCCGAAAGGGGCGGATAGAATTGACTTACGGCGGTGGAGCCCGATCACGCTATTGAACATCGCGTACAAGAGCTTCGCCAAGGTCTTGAGTCTACGACTAAGGCCCCATCTTTTTTACATCATCCATGACACACAAACAGGGTTTGTTTAGGAACAAAGTATCCTAGACAATGTCTTCATCTTTTGGGAGGGACGCATGCTCAGACAACGGACACATATTGGATGGTCATAGTGGGATAGTGGTCCCACGAGGTCTTTCAAGACTTGGAGATAGCTCCCTCTGGACGAGGAGGATAGGGAGCAAGTACTCTCGCACCTGAGGAGGGCACGCACTTGCTTGGAAGACATAGATGGGCACAATGGGACAGAAGTCTTGCGAGGTTTTTCGAGACTTGGAGACAGCTCCCTCTGGACGAGGACGACATGGAGCAAGTACTCTTGCCTCAGGAGGGGGCGTGCACTCGCTTGACAAACATAGATGCAGGGATACCGAATTCTTGGTGGGAGGGATTGAGCACTACATGGACTCCACATCTTTGGTCTATGCAGTTCTCAAGGACTGGAGTGTCTCTCAGGGTGCAGTTCCTCTAGTAATCACAGGGATTCTACTGTCCAGGTACTACGGAGTGGGATTCTACTGGCCAGGTACCATGGAGTGGGGACGAGAGGCCTTTCGTACTGAGAGAGACTGCTGGGATGAGGAGGTTGTGCATGGGCCTGTTTGACATTAGATCAGGATAGTGGGACGTTTGGGCAAGGCCTAGACTATTTACTAGGATTCTGTCCCTTCATATCGGGAGGGAGCATGCTGGAGACTCTGGTTATAGGAGGGTCGATTGCTCTGAAACATACAGTGGGATCCTGGGGAGTACTTGGTTATGGCCTGCTTGAGTAGGCCACTCAGATAGAGTTGAGGAAGTGTCCTTTTTTTTCTACATGACCCATATAGGCCATTGCCTGCAAAGACGGAGGCAATAGCCTAGGACCCCTTGAGGGATAGACACTGGGTTGAGAAAGAGGTCCCCTGAGAGGCTATCTCTTGCTTCTGATCGCATCTTTGGACTAGCGTGAGACCATGGAAGATCTCTTACTTCTTCTAGATGGTAGCTCATGGAGGCTTGCCCATCAGCCCATGCTTAGAGTAGATGCGGTTCAATGGCAGTTGCCACTGTTGCACGGACAGAGTGACATAAACGATACCACACTATCTCTACGGATGCCCAGCAGCGCTTAGGATTTGGTCAACGGCTTTGTGTAGGAACAAGAATGGAGAAGAGTTGTGAACAAGGAGAACCAGAAGTGAACACAAGTGAACTCCAACTGAAATGTTCAACCAAATGAAGTACAAGTACTTGGTATATATAGTCCAAGTACTAGAGCACACAAAAACTCTAAAATAGACTAAGTCCTAGTCTATCCTACACCACCATATTATTGTATATATCTTTACAAATCCCCCCTCAAAGATATGGCTGAAATGCTCTGGAATGATCTCAAAAGCACATGCAGAACCTAAAGTACTATGGTTGCACAAATTCATCCACATGCGGATATAGCAGAAGACAATGTCATTTTACAACCCCCCTTTACATTGTTTGAATGTCTCGTATCCCCAAGCCATGTCGATGTCGTGTGGAGAGAGGGACTGGCAGGATTCTAGTGAAGATATTTGCCACATTATGCTCCGTGGAGCAATATGTGAGATCAATGAAGCCATCTGTGATACAATCCTGCACATAAGGATAGTGATTTTCTATATGTTTCATGCGAGCATGAAATACAGGATTGTTTCCAATAGCAATGCAACTCTGATTGTCATAGAAGATCAGAGTTGCATGATGCAAGTCATTTAGAAGCTTCCTTAACCACATACATTCCATGGTGGATGAATTTGCAGCTTTGTATTTTGCTTCACTGGAGGAGAGAGACATGCGGTCTTGCTTCTTACTTAGCCATGAGAGGCATGCTGAGCCCAATGAGAAGCAATAGCCGGAAGTGGACTTGTGATCATCGATGTCCCCTGACCAATCTGAGTCAGTGAAGCCATTCAGAGAAATATCACCATTTGGAACATAATGCAGCCCATAGGAAAGTGTACCCTATACATACCTGAGAACCCTCTTCGCTGCATTCCAATGCGTGACTGTGGGACCATGCATGAATTGGCTAAGAAGCCTTGTGGCATAGGCAATGTCTGCTGTATGGAGCATATGTAGATCAAACTGCCCACCAAGTGCGTGTATAATGTGCCATCAAACTTTTTAGCTGTATCATGCTTACTTGGCTTGATTCCCTTTTCCAATGGAGTGGCCACAGGCTTACAGTTCTCCATCTTAAATTTCTGCAACAACCCCTTCGAATATTTTGTCTGTGACATAAAATCCCCTCTTGGGTTTTGCCAAAATTCAATGCCAAGATAGTAGTGTAAGAGGCTCAAATTTGTCATATCAAAAGTCTGACACAAGACGGACTGCACTGCTGCAATTTGCTGCAAATTACTGCCAGTGAGTATGATTTCATAGACCTAAAGAACAAGCATGACCAAATCTGATTTTTATTGCAGAACATATAAATTTGGCTCTGTATGAGTGTTGACAAAGCCATGGGACAGCAAGAACTGATGTATCTTATGATACCATGCACGAGGCGCTTGCTTTAATGCATACAAGGTTTTCATGAGCTTGCATACCTTGTGCTCTTGTGCTTGAATAACAAAACCCTGCGGCTGATGCACATAGACCTCCTCCTTGAGATCCCCATTGAGGAAGGCGGTCTTGACATCCATCTGGTACACAGACCAACCATAAAACGCAGAAGAGAGATGACAGAGCGAATGGTAGTCATCTTGACTACCGAAGCAAAGGTCCCTCATAATCTATCCCCTCTTCATGTGCATACCCCTCGGCAACTAAATGGTCTTTGTACTTCTCAACTATACCATCTGCATGATACTTGATTTTGTAAGATCCATTTGGTGCCAACCACACTCTTGCCAATGCGCGCATCAACCAAGTCCCATGTAGCATTCTTTTGAATGGATCTCATCTCAGCTTCCATGGCTTTCTACCATGCTGGATTGCCCTAAGCATCCTCAAAGCGTTGAGGCTCAATTTCAGCTTCCATCACTTGGGTTATGAGAGAAAAATTCACTTGCTTCTTAGCATTCTGAGTGCTGGCCCTTGTTCTCCCCAATATAGGCTGATCTTCAGCATTTGCAAGTGTCAACCTAGCCCATCTAGGAATTGAATTCTCAGCTGTTCCGTTGGGAATACTATCCTTTGCATGGTGCTGATAATACCCAAATATTGGGCTGTCCCTCCCAATGAGGTGGCTTCAAATCTGAAATATTCGAGGGAAACGATCCCTCAACATGTGGCAACCCTGCTGGAGTCTGATAGGTGGAGGGAACATCAAGTGGAGAACCCAAATCAGTATCATCCTCAAACTGAATGATGTCCAGAGGCGTATCATAATATGGAGGCCACTCCTCATCATCACATATGGGCTACATGCTATCATGCTCTGCAAACAAAACATCCCTGCTTATGATTACTTTCCTTGTGGCTGGATCATAAAGCCTAAAGCCTCGGCTTTCAGTGCTATACCCCACAAATATGCATTTAATGCTTTTATCATCAAGCTTGGAGCAATTTTCAGCTGGTACCAAAGCATATGCAACAGACCCAAAGACTTTGAAATGATTCACCTTGGGCTTGCACCCATAAAATGCCTCAAAAGGCATTCTGTCAACCAATGCTTGTATAGGGTAGGCAACAAATCTGAATATATGTGGCGTAGCAATTGCTTCACCCCAAAATACCTTTGACATTCTCTTAGATTTCAGCATACACCATCTCCATGAGAGTCCTGTTCTTCCTCTACAATCAGATTATGCTGAGGCGTGTATAGCACTATTTTGTGATGCTTTATACCATGCTCCTTCAAGTATCCCTCAAAAGCATGTGAAATATACTCTCCCCCATTGTTAGAATTAAGTGTTTCAATTCTAGAATTGGTTTGGTTCTCAGCCAATGCTTTGCATTCCTAACACCAATTGAACACTTCAGATTTGATTTTCATGAGAAAGAGCCAAGTGAACCTTGAATAATCATCAATGAATGTGACAAAATAACGATACCCTCTTGGGTTGTGACATTCATTGGTCCACAATCGTCACTATGCACAATCTACAAGACCCTGTGTGCTCTTACTGAACGTGGGCCATCCTTTTGGAACGCTAGGCGATGCAACTTTACAAGAGCACAAGCTTCACACACCTCTTGAGAAGGCTGCTGTAATTTTGGCAATCTGTGATGTGCATGACCAAACTTGGCATGCCATAAATCACCTGGAGTAGCAGAAGAGAGAGCCATAGCATGCTGATTATAGGGTTGAGCATCAAGCTTGTAAAGACCCATGCTGGCCTCATAAGAACCCGTAGCCACAATCTCATACCCTTTCTTGGATCCTCGATCCAACATTGATCATCTTGAAATTGCACAAGCATGTGCTGATCATGAGCCATTGTTACAATAGAGACACCCCAAGCAGTTGCTGTCGTCAGACGTTGACCACATGTCGACAGGCGTTGACCATGTGTCAACACATGTCAACCACATGATATCAAGCATTGACTACATGTCAATCATGCATCGACATGTGTCCACCACAGGTTCATCTAGGAGTAGCATACCCAAGGCGACCATAGGTCGACACATGGCAACCACAGGTTCACCCAAGAGTACCATGCCCAAGGTGATCTCATCAAGAGCTGTGCACGCTCCGCACATGGAGCAGTCAGGAGTATCTATAGTTGCACATAGTGAAGACGTGCACAGTGGTGTGGTGATCCATCTCACATGCACATGGAGTATTTACACCACCTTGACTAGAAGAGGCTGGCAAGTCAGGAAGTCGCCGAAGCCATGAATCCTCAATAGCTAAGGAGATGGGAGGATCACCAATCCGGGAAAAAGGGGGAGACTCTCAGCCATTGAGGGACCCTCCAAGGCACAGGGATGAGGATGAAGGAGAGGGGAAGCATTGAGCATTTGACGTTCTGCATTGAGCATTCGACATTCTGCATTGGGGAGAGAGAGAGAGAGAGAGAGAGAGAGAGAGAGAGAGAGAAGTAGAAGTAGAATTTATTAGCGTCCTCGGGGGGCCAAAAATGACCCATGGGACCCGTCTCGATACAATGTAAAAAGAGTCTCCTCAAGGAGAGAGGTCAGGAGTCTATGAGTTTTTGACGACAGGTAAAAAGACGAGTGACAAAAGATCCCAATGCTGCTGGAGAGGCAGTGGAGAGAACTGATGTCAACTGAGCGGAGTCCCCAGTATCTGCTGGTAGTCCTCCCTGATATGTGCATATCGGGGGCACTGTAGAGCTACATGTGCCTCCGTCTCAACTGTCTGCATGTCACAAAGGGTACAGACTCTAGCATGTCTAGGCTGGTGTATCCAAGCTCCCTGCTCAATGGCAAATGTATGAGATCTAGTACGAAACCTGGCGATGTTTCTGCGATATAGAAGGGGGATAGGTGTGCTAATATAAGACTGAGCATGAGTCTCTATGGACATGTATGTAGACCAACATGTGGGATTTATGTTGTCTTGGTAATATTCCAGCTTTACCCTCTTTTCACTTGTCAACCAGTGATTCCGCAAAGTGCTCAGTAAAGATAGTTGAAACTCTTGCATGTTGCCTTTTCAGGTGGCATGATCAAATATGCTTCCACTTTCCATCTGTTGAACCATTTTCTTATGTCGGTTGCCCATCTTGTGCAGATGACCTTACTTTTGTAGTTCTTTTGAAGCTTTGTGCTGGCATTCCATGCTTTATGAGGCAGCCTATCAGGTTGCATATGCTGCACCTCTATTAGGTATTGCATAACTCTGATCAATGCATGAAATTCAATCGGTCTCCTTCCCGTTTCCAACAGAAGTATTGAGTATGGAGTAGTGGGATTGACACCAAGGTGTCTCCTCAGGAAAGCTTTTTGCATTTTCTCAATATCATTCCATGTAGAGGCTGAAATGCTGCCTCCCCATACTTCCACTCCATATAATACTATCTGCACTACATATGCATCAAACAATATATTTCGAATTTTCTAGTTCCTAGTGTCGGTGTGCCTGCAATCATTCTCAAGCTGGTAGTACTTCCCCCAACCAGTGTCCATCCTTCTATGTATACATTGCCACCATCTGTGATCTGTCGGGATATCAACCCCTAAGTATTTGAAGGTGCTGACATACTCAATGATCTGTCCATCAAAGGTGATCTTAGGGGGATGTTCTGGCTGATTGGTACAGACTGCCATCATCTTTGTTTTTCCGACATTTGCTTGCAGCCCGCTTTCCCTACAAAAAGTCTTAAGCACTTGTAAAAGTTTGTGCATAGATTCCGGATCGTATGCAAAAAGAATGACATCATCTGCGTATAACAACAATAGCATTGTCCAAAGCCCCAATTGCGGTCCTTGCAACCCTTTCTCTACTGCAAATTCATTGATGAGTTCCTCTAGTTGGTCAATGCATATTCCGAACAAGGTAGGCGATAGAGGGCAGCCTTGCTTCACTCCCATATTGCTCTCAAATACATCAGACATACCTTGTGTTTCTTTGAGTTGGCATAATACCTTTTCATAGATGCGAGAGATGCCTACCCTTAAGGTCAAAGGGACTCCTATTTCTTGCATTCTCTTCCATAATCCTCCTCTTGGAACTGTGTCAAATGCTTTCTTGAAATCCACAAAACAACAAAATAAAGTGCATGCTCTCAGTCTGCATTCATCCATGAGGACCCTTAAGGTAATAAGGTGGTCGGCTGTCCTATGCTCCTTGCGAAAGCCTGCCTGTCCGGTGGCTCTTTTCTGTGCCTCTTCTGCCATTGAGCTGATTTTCATTTCAAGCATTGTACTGAAGAGCTTGGCCAATGTAGAGCTGACCATTATAGTTCTGTAATTTGTGACTGAATTTTTGTCTCCACCTTTGTGTAAAGGCTGGACCCAATTTTCTTGCCATTCCTGAGGGAAACCATGGTATAGAGCATGTGTTAGGATGTGTGAGAGCCATGTTCTTGCTTGGTCTCCTGTCCATTTCACAAATTCCGCCTGTATCTTCATGTGATCTGATGCTTTGCCATTAGCCATCTTCTTTCCAACTTCAATGTCTTTGAAGGTGAAAGGACTAGTGCATGTGACCGATAGATCCTCCTTCCCCATTTAAGTAGCAAGTGCATGATTGTACAACTTGGTAACATAATTAAGCATGGTTGCATCTGATATATCCCCTATGACCTGTTTCCGTTTGCCTTTCACTTGTTTCCAGCCCTTTCTTGGATTTTTGATGAAAGTGACCAAATCAGATTTCTCTCTTTCCAAAATATATTTTCTTTTTTTTTCCTTGTGAGGGCATTGTATGTCTTCTCCAGATGTTTATGCCTATCTGCATCGAGTATGTATTTCAGCTCTTGGCATAGTTGTTTGCATTCCTCGTCGTACCATTTCTTGTGTGGTAGGCCTTTGACCTGTTCCTTTTTTCTTGTAGTTGCTGCTCCAAATGTTTGTGTGGCTGAGGCAAGTATTGCTTCCTGCAAGGCTGTCCATGTGGGGTTGGTTATTGCTCTCAGCTTTGCAATGTCTGCCTAGAGGGGAGTTTGAGGAGAGATAGAGGCTGGAGCTATGAGCTCGCCTAGAGGAGAGTGTGTGGAGAAGATAGGGGCTTGAGCTATGAGCTTGCCTGTTGTACCTCTCTGTCCACTATGGGGATAGACCTATGTATTTTGGGTCTTGTGACTTGTGGATGTTGTTCCAGTGATATGTACTTTGGCCAACTTGGTCACTTTCTCATTCTTTCTGTTTCTTTCCTATATGGTGATTGCTCACTAGTGCATGATGATTGTCTCTTCTTGCGCTCATGTTGTGGATTTCTCATGTGACTGTCATCTAGCTTAGTGCACTCATACGATGCGGTTCACTGTAGTACAGCCTTCGATATCCGCACACCATTGTACGGTGCACTCCGCGCGATCCACTGCATTAGAGCTTACAACACTCACGCTTCTCACACTAGTGGCCTTTGGCCTCCGGTAACACCTTGTGGAGGGATAGGAACCCCCACCCCCCCCCACCCCCCTGGGACAATTTATGGTGATCAGAGTGGTACACTACTAGGTGCCACCTAATGATGCTGTCATGAAGGGGTGGTTTTTGAAAGCATTACCCCCTACCATTGCTAGAAGGGTGGTTGACAAACTCCCTGAACATGCCTCACTCCCAGACTTCCTAAAGGAAGCAATCAAGATGGAACGATCATAGTTAAGTTTTGCCTTATCATCAACTACGACCACCCAGCTCCCAAGAGAGGAGGGATAATTTGCATGGCAGCAACTCAAAAGGGAGTTTGAAGAAATCAAAGAAGGTCTCAACGATAGAGTAAAGGTGGATGGCCAATCATCATTTGAGGCCCAAATTCAAAGTGGCCTTTGGTGCACAGAATGCAAGGGTTCTAACCATGGTCACTGGGAGTGTCCCTCCAAGCGTATGGTACCTACTTCTACCTCATTTTGTTTATTTTGTGAGATCCATGGACATGATGCTGAGTGTAGGTACCCCAACGGATTAAGGAAGCTTCTTCTCGAGTATACTTTGGGGGAACCTCTAGTTGTTGTAGTCAACAGATCTTTGACTAGTAGATTTTCTATCATTGTATATATCATGGTTTGATCTCCTCATGACGTCCTTTGTTCTATTCAATTTTCATTGCCGTAACTCAAGCAAGAATGGCATTTTATTTTACAAAGTTTCATTTTTATACAATTGCTGGTATTTCTTGCACGGCCAGACACATGTTTTGTAAATTTTTCTTTTTTTCTACTGTATGGCCATATAAATGGCTTGTATTTTCTTTTTCTTTTTTCACGGGTTCTCCTCCATTTTCTATTCATCGGGATGGTGAATGATAGCGGCAGGGGAAACTGCTACAACAGAGACACCCCAAGCAGTTGTGCTATCGTCAGGCATTGACCACACGTCGACAGGCGTTGACCACATTTTGACCATGTGTCAACACATGTCAACCATATGACATCAAGCGTTGACTACATGTCAATCATGCGTCGACACGTGTCAACCACAGGTTCATCCAGGAGGGAGTACCATACCCAAGGCGACCATGTGTCGACACATGTTAACCATAGGTTGACACATCTCAACCACAGGTTCACCCAGGAGTACCATGCCCAAGGTGATCTCATCGAGAGCTGCGCACGTGGAGGGTGAGATCCGCACATGGAGCAGTTAGGAGTATTTACTGTTGCACATGGTTAAGATGTTGACAATGCTTCAGTGGTGTGGTGATCGAGCTCACATGCACATGGAGTATTTACACCACCTTGACTAGAAGAGGCTGGCGAGTCAGGAAGTCACCGAAGCCATCAAGAGAGCCAGCGGTGTAACGGCTATCCTCAACAGCTAAGGAGATAGGAGGATCACCAATCTGGGAAAAGGGGGGAGACTCTTAGCTAGGGAGAATTTATTAGCGTCCTCGGGGGGCCAAAAATGACCCATTGGAGAGAGAGAGAGAGAGAGAGAGAGAGAGAGAGAGAGAGAGAGAGAGAGAGAGAGAGAGAGGTTGGAGCTACGAGCTCGCAGAGGGGAGAGTGTGTGGAGAAGATAGGGGCTTGAGCTCTGAGCTCGCCTGTTGTACCTCTCTGTCCACTAAGGGGATAGACCTGTGTATTCTGGTTCCTGTGACTTGTGGGTACTGTTCCAGTGATATGTACTTCAGCCAACTTGGTCACTTTCTCATTCTTTCTATTTCTTTCCTATATGGGCATTGTTCACTAGTGCATGATGACTGTCTGTTCTTGCGCTTATGTTGTGGATTTCTCATGTGACTGTCACCTAGCATAGTGCACTCATATGGCGCGGTCAACTGCAGTACAACCTACGATATCCGCACACCACTACACGGTGCACTCCGCACGATCCACTGCATTAGAGCTTACAACACTCATGCTTCTCACACTAGTGGCCTTTGGCCTCCAATAACACCTTGTGAAGTGATAGGAATCGCCCTTAGACAACCATGATGGAACGGAAACAAGGTTTTTCCTCAAGTCAGGAACATACCAGACATCACGGATATACTTTTTCTTTCCTAAATCCAAAAGGATGGGAGCATCTCCCACTTGTGTGATGTCCTGAGTGGCATCATTGGCACAGGTAACTTGTCTGCCATGAAGAGGTTTGATTTCTTCAATTCATTATTTCCTGTGAGTCATGTGCTTCGATGAACTACTATCTAGATACCAAGTATCTATGGCAGAAAATGAAGAATCCCCAGATGAAGCAAGAGAAGGATCATGTGCAACTAAATCCCCTTGGCACCAAACCTGTCCAAATGCAGTAAACACATAATCGTTTCCCTCTTGTGCAAAGTTTGCATGAGATGGTGAAGCATTGGCATTTTCAGCTGGTGCGACATAATTATTACTTGTGCCTTGCTCGTTTTTCTCATTGGCAATCCTTTTTTGGCACTTTGCAATGTAATGACCAGGATGTTGCAATAATTGCATCTGCCTTTCTTCACCCTTGCACCTTTATCTGCATTCTCTACATTTGTGTTTGCATTTTCCTCCTTCATGGGCTGATAAGTATGGCTGGTCTTTTTCTGAAATGTACCCTTTCCATATGTGGTAAGTGCTTGCTCACTCTGACTAGAGGAACGGGCTGAATTGGAAGTTCGTGTTTCTTCTTGTAAGAGCAAGCCAACTAACTCCTCAAAACTGAGTGGAGCAGCCCGGAGCATAATGGTCAAGGAAGTAATAAACATATCATATGTGGGTACTAGACCATTGGGGGTGATAGAGACCAATTTCTTGTCTTCTATATTCTCATCAATAGCTACGAGCTCATCCCAAATGTCAGTAATCTTTGCAATATGAGCTGAAATAGTTTGACCTTCCTGCATGGACAAGTCATTAAGCTTATTGTGCAAGGCAATGCTTCTTGCTTCATTCTTCACATTCCGCATACTTTTTACTCTATCCCAAGCTGCCTTTGAAGTCTTGCAAGACTTTATAGTAGACTTAATGTGTGTGTTCATAGACAATGCAATCAAAGACAAAGCTTGGGAATCACTTTGATCAAACCTCCTCTGATCTTCCATGGGAGCGACATGAGTAGTGGCAGTAGAACTTGGAGTGGTAGTGGAAGATGCACTAGAGCTAGGTGCACCAGGTCTAGTCTCATCCCCATTCACAATGTCCCATAAGCCGTTTCCAACCAAGATATTCTTGAGTGTAAACGACCACAAAGGATAGTTGGGTCCATCCAACTTATCTGCCTCAGTCATGGTTCCAAAATTCTCATTGAGAGACATGATTGCAAACTCAAGAATAATTGCAAGTGTACACACAAAGGAAAAGACAGCAAATGGACAGAATAAATCTGCCCCAAAAATTATGCTCAAACCTTAATCCCTTCCGGGATACAAAATGCAATCAAGGACTGTATTTCTGCCCCAAAAAGTTGTCCTCAAACACAGCCAAACACTGGCTCAAATGCAATGTGATTCTGCCCCAAAAATCGGCTTGTATCTCAGCCAAACGATGGCTCACAATGCAATAGCAAACTCTTGCTCAATAGGCATCCAAAAGTGCATCAACTTACAGCCAACACTTGGCTTCGAAATGCACAACACCTGAGCAATGATTTGCACTTAATGTGCAGCCCAAAACTGTCCCAAATGCACTGACACGTGTGCAATGTAATTTGCAAGACACCTGTGCAATGCTATCTGCAAGAACCAATTGTTTGGGAGAGGCTGAAAATGAGCTCAAACAAAGATCAAGAGCTGGAGCAAAAGAAATAGCTGAGCTAGGAATGCAAATGGCGATCTGGAGAGGCAAATGGCGAGCTGGAGAGGCAATGGGCAGCAATGTCGAGGTGTATGGTTAGCAAGAGCTGGTCCTGGGCTGCAAAGTCGAGGTATACGGCTGTACGGATGGCGAGGCAGCTGTTTGGGGCTGTGGGCAGGCGAAATGCATGGAAATCAGTAAAATTCAGCAAAATGTAAAGGATATTACTGGTATCTCTTGATATGTTGCTCAGAATGAAATTTTGAGAGCATGAACAGCTCTGAAAGGGGGTTAAAATTGCAGTGCACTTGGTCAAAACCCCTCCAGGTTAGCTACAGGACTTCCGGTATCCAAAATTACCTGAAAAAAGTGTGCGCGCGATGCAAAACGAAGTCGCCCAGCTGAGGAGTGCTTCCTGGTCCAAAATCTTGCAACAAAACTGAAGCTTGAGATCACGCGAAGCTCGTGGAAGCTCAGGACAGCCAAAAGAGAAGCCCACCAGCAAGAACTCACTTCTTCTTCACGACAGAAGTGGAACTGGAGCACACAGGAGAACGGGGAAGCAAGTGACAGGGCTGGAAGGGTTAGCTCTGATACCACATGTAGGAACTAGAATGGAGAAGAGTTGTGAACACAAGAGAACAAGAAGTGAACACAAGTGAACTCCAATTGAAATGTTCAACCAAATGAAGTACAAGTACTTGGTATATATAGTAGTACTAGAGAACTCAAAAACTCTAAAATAGACAAAGTCCTAGTCTATCCTACACCACCATAACATTGTATATATCTCTACACTTTGAGGATAGTGGCTAGGACAGTGGTCAACGGGTTTTAGAATAATGGCTAGCACCCTACAACAGATTTGGGGGATGGTTGCATGGTTTACAGAGGGAGGCATGATTTCTCGATACTCCTACCACTCCAGCCTTCCATATCCAGGGCTAGCATGTGGCCAGATGAAGGCATATGAGGCGGCACCCCCAGTCGTGTCCGCCCTCTACCCTCGTTAGAGGATAGTGTTTGGGAGACCTTTCCCTGCATCACTGCCTAGAACATTTGGGTCGTTCATTGCAGCTTGGTGACGGAAGGCTAGTAGATTCCTCCAGCTGCCTCTCTTGTCGCCATTTGGCAAGATATCATTTACACCTTGCACGCCATTTGGGAGCGTGGGACTCTGAGTGCTAGAGAGACCGTCGAAAGGCGGGAGCACTTTTCCTGCATGCATTTTCTAAATCCTTACCGGAAGAGGTATTCGCTGGTTGTATAGTCCACCTTCTTGATTGCTAGTTCCTGTTTTGGAGACTCCCTAGGCAGTGTGCTGGGTTCTTTGGAAATAGGCTGGTCTCTCTTATGAGACAACAAAGATTCCTTTGGTTTTTCCCCATGGTCAGCAGTATAGGTTTTGCTGATTTGAATGGTTTTCTTGAAAGCATTAGGAGTTCCTTTTCACTGGAAAGAGAGAGAGAGAGAGAGAGAGAGAGAGAGAGAGGGGAGGGGGGGATGGAGAGAGGGAGGGAAGGAGAGGCGTTCAGGGTGAGAGAGAGAAAGAGAGCTTAGGTTTTCCCAAAAAATGATGGTGTGAGCCTTTTGCAAGGAGCTTTGGAGGTACCTTAGCAAGGTGATTTTTGACCGATAGGGGGAAAACTACATCTTTCCTCTTCCATCTCTTGCAACCATCATCTTCTCTCCTCTCTTTTTGCATCGCCTTGCATTCTTTCCTTTCTTTTGCAACCCTAATATGCATGCCCTTAGAGATCAAATCTGGCAACCGCCCACAATTTTTTTTGGATGAAATCCTGTTGGGGCTCAAATACGGCAACCACCCTGCAAATCTTTTATAGATACCTCTCCTAGGTTCCCATCCCACCATTTTGGTGTGAGATATTAAATGCTTAGGTTTCCCCCAAAATGATGGTGTGAGCCTTTGCAAGAAGCTTTGGAAGTACCTTAGCAAGGTGATTTCTGAGCACTAGGGGGAAAACTATGTCTTTCTTCTTCCATCTCTTGCAACCATCATCATCTCTTCTCTCCTTTTGCAGTCCCTTGCATTCTTTCCTTTCCCTTGCAACCCTAAAATCCATTTCCTCAACCCTTTGTTAGCAACCCTACAGTCCACATTCTCCTCTTTGAATTGCCTCGTTAGTTGTGCAGCTGCACCTTAGATTTCTTCTAACCTTTTGATCAAGCATTTGGTCCATCTATGGTGTATGTGGCTGAGCTAGTCAGGCATGCTAGACATAACCAGCTATGGTTGTTGTGTTGGCATCAACTCTCTTTTCCCTTCTTAGGATGGCTGCCCTTGTTGCCATGTCACCATTTCCTTTGGCACTTGCCCCTCCATAAGCTGTTGCTATGGTAGGGATCAAGTGGACATCAAAATTCATAGCATACTCCCTAGCCTACAGAAAATCATTTGGCCCTCTTCTTCATTCATGCCAAAGCTAACGGCTGGCTTGTGTGCTATAATAATGTTGTATAGAAGATATGGCTATCTTTTGTTGCACCATTTTGAGGCATTTTATATGTTGTGCCACTTCATCAAGGCTTGTTTTCTGCAGCATCATTACAATGGGTCATTGTTAGCCTATCTAGCAATGTCCATGAAATGTTTATGGATAGGCATGAGGAGGTGTCCATTGAAGACCTTGTTAGATTTGAAGTCGACACCTTGTGGTCCTTGAGAATGTCCTTGATACGTCGGACCAAGTGGACCTTCTTATTTTTCCGAGTTTGCAATTGGTCATCGCCCACATCAAATGGACCTTCATGGTTTTGTATCTCATACATGTATAGATTTGGCATGTTTAGCATGAATTGTGCCATTGTCCACTGGCATGAGGAATGTTTGTTCTGCCTAAAGCGAAGAATCACGTCAACGTCCTAACTTGAATTTTGTGGACTTAATTAATCTCGTCTATCAATATGGGGAATCCCCTAGGCATGTACATGATCAATGATGCCTTGATTAGCCTTTTGTTCAAGATGCGTAGTCTCAAGTCTAGAACTTTTTTTTAAAAACTAGAGGGGCAAAGAGTGACTTTTAATAATTAAAATATACTATAAGAGCAAGAGAAGCTCTTGGGAAAATCCCATATGAGGGATTCAAATAACTCGGCAGAATTCCTAGGTTGGTGCAGGCATTCTGGAATCTAGAAATGCCATGAAGGACCTGTGGGGTGTGTAACAAAAGCTATCCGTGGTCCACTTCCTCATAAAATATGCTCTCTTAGCTTCAGAGGTGCGGGAAAAGCCTTGAATCTTTCCCTAGATGGCCACAAGAGTATGAATAATGTCATGCCATATGATGCGACAGGCTGATAAATGGATGTTTGCGCACCTTGGTTTCTGTACGTCTGGATCACCATATCTGCAGTGCAGTGAGGCTGGATCACCATATTGTCATCCAGTGATGCTGGCAATAATCTCCCACGCCGAGTCTATGGAGGAGGAGGAGTAGGTCTGAAGGTGAGTGGTACCAATTTCAGCAAATGGCTGGGGGTTTACTCTTTGAATCAAGAGTGCAGTCTCCGAGCCTTCTCCCTCAAGAAAATATGTGGTCCTAAGTGTCAAGTATGAAATTATGCTAGGGTCTCTACAAGATTCTAATAGCTTGGGATAATCCTTTCAACCTGTAATTAATTGTTCCGATTGGATGCTCTAGGCCTGATATTGCCACTTGGCGTTGTGGCCAATGAAAACCTTATTGCCTTAAGTGAAATGGCTTCCCCCAAGAAACCTGAGATCAAGGGTACTGATATGGTTGGCACAGCTGACATGGAAATGGTGGTTGGTATGGATGGCAGGGACGACATTGGTAGGCGTAGCTGTGATGATCAGCACGATTGGAACTAGAGACAAAGTCAAAGTCGAAATTGAAGCTTAAATTCAACCAAAAATTGAACCTACCTGTACAGATGAAAACAGAGCGCCTGACTGGTATTACTAAAATTTCTAAAACATACAGGAACATGACTGAAGTACGAAATTTACCATTTCATATACTTATGAATGTATTCCAAGTTCTGCTCACCACCTCCCATCATTGTGTCACTTAAAATCCCTAAAAACCTCACGCAAAAGTTATTTATGGCATATACTTATTTGGAATCGCAGCACGTGGATATTTTGTTAGTTTGTTGATTTTTTTGAAGGCCATTCAGTATGCATAGAAGACTGACAAGGATATGGTTGTGGTATTTCTCAATTGCTAGAATGCTGAGGACAGGGTGAATGGATCTAGTTAGGAGGCATGTGTTTTATAGTCAGTCAGCAGTGGTTATAGTGGAGCTCCAGTCTGTAGCTACTGTTGCTCTAATAATAGGCTGGTGGTGGTATGAGCATCCCTTTTCCGATCTGGCCCACGTCTTTCTTTTGTTAATTGATGCTTTGGGGTCTTCTTTATGTTAGGAGCTACGGAACCTTCACCCATTAGGAGGGATGCGGAGCGACCTGATTCAGGCTTATGCAAATGATACATCTGTTTATATCAGTGGTGATTACAATCCCTTAGACCAGCCAAGGGTTGATTGATTATTATGTATGGCAAAGAGGAAGAGACTCTTTATATCATCGGCTTATAAGAGGGGATCTCAAACTAGGAGGTGAATTTACTCTCACATGGATTTCAAGAGTGACTTTAGGTGGGTCTGGACATTTCCGTTCACAATGGTTTCACCTAGTTTATGGGAGTATTAGGAGCAAGCTTGCATACGAGAGTATAGAACTCAGCTTTTCCTGGGGCATTGGCTCTGAACAATGTGGTCCTATTTGTCAGAATGTGGCATGTGGATTCTTGCTCTACTTGTTACACCTCCAATGATAAGAGGCTTACTGAAAAACTTCTGTATCAATAACGGACCTTAGGATGCAAGAGGAAGAATAGCACGAAAATCTTCTAATGTATGAGAGTGCGTATTTTGGAACCACAACCAAAAAGCAAGGACTTATTTTGACCAAAATCATGCTTATGGGTTTAATACCAAGCCTTCAGCCTCCTTCAATGCAGCTTTTTCTTCATTGTAGCAACTCCGTCTTTTCGTGGAGGAGATTGGATTGTTTATCCTCTTTTAGGATGATAAGAATCTTTCATGATCTCCCTCTTCTTCTTCCAGAGTGGAGGACAATGTTGAATTGAGTTCCATCACCAATGCCAAATGATCTCCCTCTTCTTCTTCCAGAGTGGAGGACAACGTTGAATTGAGTTCCATCACCAATGCCAGGGAGAAGATTTCCAGGCATCCTTTATTGTGAACTCCTTGATGCATCCAAGTTTTGGTGTGTTGACAGCCAGACGAGCACACTAGAATAGAGTGGTTGGTGCTTGTCTCCTAGCTGCTAATGCACTAACTCTTAGGCTCTTCACATAAGGGTAATTCCGCATGATGAGCACTGGAACAGAGTTGTGGCTCCTTGGTGTTTAGTGGGCGTCTCCTAGCTGCTCATTTGTATATGCACCAATTCTCAGGCTCTTCATGTAAGAGTGGTTCCACAAGACTGAAAACATATTTTGCAGATCCCTCCGACCAGCGCTTTGCTCTTGGGGCTTTTTTCGTACTTAATAGAAGTCTTTTTAAATACTTTATCATTGTGAATTCATACCTTTGGTTATATGTGATTACAGTTGTTGATTGTTGTGGTTAAATATCCATCTTGGAGGCAGCTTAGGAGGCTCCTCAGCATGGTTCAGAAAAGATAATCTGATGTTTTGTAGGGTATACCTTTACCAAGGCAATGATGGGATCGTGGAGACAGACAATCGTGGAGTCTACCTTCTGAAATTTTTCAATAGACTAGGAGGATTGATAGGATCCTTCAGTAGCTGATAGTCAAGAAAGAAATGTCACCTACTTTCATGAAATTACTCAGCATAGAGGCATTGTGGTGCACCCATGATTACTGGAAGGTGGAAAGGTTTGTGAGCAGTGTGGTATCTCAAACTGAGAGCATAAAGCTCTGGAGCTCTGGCTTTGTGTTTGCATACAGGCTAGCCACATCCGATTGCTGACGATTAATGATTTATTTCTGTATCTTCTCAACTTTGATCATTGTTGCTTGGGTAGGTGCCTGGTGGGCTTGAGACAGGACAATCTTTGCTTTAGGAAGTCGAACCCTTTGATTAAACCTGCTCCACTACAAGTCATGAGAAATCCCTGGCGGATCCGTGACTCTTCTTAAGTGACATGTTCCAGATACCACTTCCTCAATCTTTTTCAAGGACTATTCACTGTGGGAGATAATTTCTAGTCCCTGTCTCTATGTGCACTTTGTAGACTGTATTTATCCAACAGGCTCTGAGGAGCCAGTGACACTAGGAGATCCCTGGGCTCTCCTTATGCTGTAAATATTTGGGTTTGGGACAAGAAGCTTAAGCTATTATAGGCCCAATATCATATATTGAATGTCCTTTTAGCGTTTGTCCAGAATTTAAAACTTGGAAAATGCTTGCAAGTCCTTTTCTCATAGGATGGTGTTATCACTGTTTCATTCAATTTAAATCCATGAAAGTATGCTCTGCGTCAAATCTATCTTATGTTAGGCGTTTATACTGCAGGTTCTTTCTATACCATTGTTGGCAATTTACCCTTTGATCGCAAGACTCAGCGGCACAATACTATGGGCAGTACTCATTTGTGCGTCAATTGCAAAGAATGTATTTTCTGTAAGCTACTTCTATCACCAAATATCATACTAACCAAGTACATATAAAAAGAGAAAATGGGAGCAGAACAGTTACATATAGAAACAGGAACATCAATGTGAGCAGAAATTGCATTGCATTGTGAATAATGTAGTGACGTGAACTCCTACTTGAAGGCCAAATAGAAAACAGGACTAAAGAATAGTTTAACAAAAATGACAAGGCTGCATGATAGGATGAAAATCCTACATTGATTTTGTCATCAATCTTTCATTTTCTTTGTCCTTGATAGAATTACCTGACTGAAATTCTTGTATAATGCAGCCTGGAGGTGAGAGTACTTAAAATAATATGTTTTGTTGATTCTCTTCACGTAACTGTCGTTACAAGATTATAATAAAGTCAAATATTTTGAAGTCTTTGAAGTATAGTTGTTGGTCTAACATGAGAAGGATGATAAACAAGACAGGTCCACAAATTAGCCGCACGACGTGTAGGAACCTGAGGATCCACCTGGTGATATCAAGTTACAGTTTCTGGTTCTACCAAAACTAGTGACATATATCACATCTCAAGGCAATGAGTGTATCTACTGCACAGTACCACAAATATGTAAAACAGAGTAATACTAGGCTAAAAGAATCCATCCTGTTCTTCCAAAAGATCTCTGTCCAGAACAGGGGTGCTCTTCTTTAATAATTAATAGAAGTCTCTTTTTTGCAAAAAAAAAAAAGAAAAGAACAGGGGTGCTGTGAGGTTGGACAACATATTGCTCTATCACTTTGACCTCACTGTTCCGCCACGGAGATCAAAGCCAATTTTGAGAAGAATCACGGTACATCTACTGGACCTGACCGATGAGCTTTATCTATTGTTTTACATGATCTATCTAAAGTGATAGATAATGGTTAGGAATATTTGGGTACTCTGCCCGGGGATGTTTCCCAAAAATGAATGCAATAAATAATGTGTCTTGAGTCAATAAAGGTCTTCTGCCTTGGATTGTCCTCCTAAAATGATGTATTTCTTTTATGGTGTGTGACTCATGTTTCTAGTTAGTTCCTGGAGTCAAGAGGGGGATGTACTGTGGGAGCCATGTATTGGCATTGATAGGGTCTAGTTATCAGGCCTGACATATGAGTTCCAAGTTGTTGGTGCATTGGTCTTCTAGACCTCTGAGTTGTTCATGCATCCATGTTGAGACATGAGCCTGTGAGTCATGTTTGGCCATGTGAGTGCTCAGTCCACGACCTGTGAACCATGCTCAGACTTCAGCCTCTGAGTTGGCATGGGAGCCATGTCTGGTTCAGACATTGCACAGTTTAGTAGTCATGTCAATGTCATGTTCTGTCCTTGGTTCCATTCCAGTAATCTCTCACCTTGCCTTCATGGGGGGTGTTAGAATATGAAGCCAAGTGGAGTCATTTTGGTGTGTTCTAGTGTGAGTTCTAGTCTAGTGTGTCCTATGGATGCCACGTGTCACATTGGGAGTTATCCCATATGCATAGGTGTTCATATGTGTGTGTGCGCTCTTATATAAGATTTGTACTTGTCTAGTGTCAAATAAATCAAGTATGAAGGTACAAGCTCTTTGGTCTACATGTGAGTACTTTCATTTTGTCATTGCTTAGTCATTTCATTTCTAGTTCATTATGTCTCTCTTTGAGTATCACTATCTCTCTCCCTAGCCGACCCTTTCTCTCTCTCTCCTTCACCATGTGCCCCCATCAGCCCGCCGCCCCTCCCCGGCCCTCTCAACCCGCCTCTCCCTCCCTACCCCTTCCCTCTCAGATCACGCCCCCCTCCCCCACCATCTCAGCCCACCCTCCTTCCCCACCCCCTCAGCCCGCCTCCTCTCCCTCGCTTCCTACGCTCTCCTACCCCGCCCCTTCCCCGCTCCTACCCTGCCCCTCCCCCACCTCTTCCTTCACTTCTCGACGCCTCCTCCCCCGCTCCCTTCTGCCTCCCCTCTCCCTCCCTCCCTCTCTCTCTCAGCCCTTGCAACCCTCTCTCTCTCTCTCTCTCTCTCTCCCCCCTCCCCCCCATTTCTCCCTTTCTCCCTCCCTCCCTCTCTCCCTCATCCTCTCCATGCACTCCTCCCCTCCTTTCTCTTCAACCTTCCCCTCTCCGCCGTGGCTTCTTCTTCCCGTAGCACATTTGGATCGTATGGAGTCTCTCTCTCTCTCTCTCTCTCTCTCTCCCCCCCCCCTCCGCCTCTCCCCGCGCTCTATCTCCCCTCCTTTCTCTTCAACCTGCCCCTCTCCGCCTGGCTTCTTCTTCCCGCAGCACATTTGGATTGTACAGTGCTTATTTGTGTTCGACTCGGCCTTCCAAGCACGATTGGCGATGGATTTTTAATCAGCTAATCCTATCCCGCTTCCACCGGACGCAAAAACAATCACATTCTCAGAAAACGAGTTGCAGTAGCTCAAGAAGGATGTAGAACATGAACGTTCTACCATTTTGACCGCATGCATCTATGAGTGTCACCCTTCGGGCTCACAATCCAAAGACTGGCTGCTTGTGGCGCTTTCTTCAAACCTCGCCTCTCGACTCATTGATGTTCCCTTACTAGGGAGAGGTTTCTTCCAGGTTGTTTTTTGATTCATTGGAGGTTGCGAGCGCCGTGCTTAAAGCCGGTTACATGCACTTGGGACATAGAAAGATTTTCTTTAACCCTTTCGTGCTGGGCTTTGACCCTGTGGAGGAGGCCAAGCAGGGGTTCTCTTTGTTCGTTCGATTTCTCAGTCTCCCACAGATCTACCATCAATTACTCTTGTTGATTGGGGAGCACTTTGGTATTGTCACTTCTGAGATTCCCCCTCTCCCTGGTTTGCCCACGACGGCTGCAGAGGCAATTAGTTTTGATTGGGTTACTAGAGTTAGGATCCTTTCATTGTACCCTAGTTTATTTTTATTTTTTCATGAAAGAGACTTCTATTAAGTATGAAAAAAACCCGTGAGAGCAAGCTCAATGTGGAAATACATCATGCTGGTTATGAGAAAAAACACTTGGAAGAGTAAGCAAAAACTCAAAAAAAGCTAGAGAGAAACCAAGGTTGAGGTTGAAAATGCCACCTCAACCCTGATGTAGTCTCTGAGAAAAAAGGGGAGCCCGCTTCAGCATCCGGATGGTTCT
Source organism: Dipteris shenzhenensis (assembly GCF_047967505.1). NCBI lineage: Eukaryota > Viridiplantae > Streptophyta > Polypodiopsida > Gleicheniales > Dipteridaceae > Dipteris > Dipteris shenzhenensis. The sequence continues at coordinate 730,790 of NC_141606.1, forward strand.
GTCTTTCGATAAAGAGTGGAGATCACGGGTAGTGCAGGATCTGCAGGACCATTGGGCATTTTGCCAGGGCATGCTAAAAGAAGAAGTGGCCCATAAATCCTTCTGGTATAGCAGCTCCCCCTAGACCTCGACAGGGGGTGGTACGATTCTAGCACCCCCTCCTCGATCCCAACAAGATGTTGGTACAGTTTCAGCGCCACCTCCTCGACCTTGTTAGGGTGTTGGTACAGCTCCCTCATGTCAGAATGCTGCTTGTTACCTCTTCCTACTGTCCCGAGATGGGTTTCCGTTTGTGTGCGGCCTTCATACCCTCTAGTTCGGGAGGCCGCCATCCAGAACGCTATCCCCTATGGAGCTTTGGATATCCATGTTCTGGTTTTTTCCACCAATATTGCACATCATGAAAGGGACTGAAGGGGGAAGAAGAGCCAGAGTGAGAGAGTGAGAGAGAGAGAGAAGACTCCAGGTGTGTGGGTGTGAAGTGATGAGCCACACCACAAACTCATTTGTTTTATTAGGATTAGGTTTGCCCTATGACTGTCTTAAGACAGTCATAGGTGTCCTATCTTTAATGAAGGCTTGGCAATATTGCCTTTACCCCAACAACCTCCCACCTAAAGGCCAATGTGCCTAAAGGGGAGAAAAGAATAAAAATTACAGCAATATACAGTTACTGTATACAAGACCATAAAATAAAAATGGTCTCATCCTAATCCCATGATGTGGCGGCAATGTGCAAACCGCTCTGTAGGCAAGCTCTTAGTGAGCAAATCTGCAGGATCAGTATGCACTTTCACAAGCTCAAGTCGCTTGTCTTCCAGTACCTCCCTGATGAAATGATATTTCACTTCTATGTGCTTGGTCTTCTGATGAAAGACCGGATTCTTTGCCAACATGATAGCACTCTGACTATCACAATGCAAAACTGGCATATCTCCTGTAATGCCCAAATCTCCCACCAGCCGAGTAAGCCATATTGCTTCCTTGCAGGCCTCAGTGGCTGCAACATATTCAGCTTCAGTGGTTGACAGTGCAACGCATTTCTGCAACCGAGACACCCATGATATAGCACCTCCTGCAAATGTGAAAATATAACCGGTAGTAGACTTCCGGTTATCTGCATTCCCTGCATAGTCTGAATCTGTAAAACCATGCACCAATGCATCCTGCCTACCATAGCATATGCACAAGTCTTTGGTACCCTTGAGATACCTCAAGACACCTTTCACTGCTTCCCAGTGCCGCTTGCCTGGATTTGCCATATACCTGCTGATGACTCCCACCGCAAAAGCAATATCCGGACGAGTGGCAACCATGACATACATCAAAGATCCAACTGCAGATGCATACGGAACCTTGGCCATTTCAGCCTTATCATCATCTGATCTAGGGCTGTCCTTACTGCTGAGTTTTAAATGTGGAGGCAACGGGGTACTAATAGACTTCCCCCCCTCCATTTTAAACCTCTGCAGTACTTTGTCAATATACTCCTTTTGTGACAGAAACAAAAGTCCCTTGGACCTGTCACGAGTAATCCGCATGCCAAGAATATGATTGGCATCACCCAAGTCTTTCATATCAAAAGACTTATGCAGTTGTTTCTTCAAAGCACTAATCTCATGCTGAGATTTATTGGCAATAAGCATGTCATCCACATATAGAATGAGTAGCATCAAACTGCCATCCTTTGCCCGTTTGGTGTACAAGCAATGATCGGTCTCACACCTATGATACCCTTGGGACTGCATGAAGGCATCAAACTTCTTGTACCATTCCCTTGGCGCCTGCTTGAGTCCATACAAGCTCCTCTTGAGCTTACACACAAGCTGCTCTTTCCCTTTAACAGCATATCCCTCTGGCTGACTCATATAGATCTCATCATGGAGATCTCCGTGAAGAAAGGCTGTCTTCACATCCATCTGACATAAATCCATGTCATCATGAGCAACAAGAGCTAACACTGCTCTCAAAGTAGTCATCTTGACTACAGGGGAAAAGATCTCATCAAAGTCAATGCCCTTCTCCTGCTTAAATCCCTTGGCAACCAATCTGGCCTTATACCTAGGTAAAGCATTTGAATCCATTTTGACTTTGTAAACCCACTTGCATGGCAAAACCTTTCTGCCTGCAGGTAACTGCACCAAGTCCCATGTATCATTCTGAAGTAGGGAGTCCATTTCTGACTGCATGGCTTTCTCCCACTTCTTTTTCTCCGTTCTTCCCATAGCTTCCTTGAAGCTGGAAGGTTCACCACAATCTGTCAGCATGATAAAATCAGCCACATTATTGGCTCCTGGAACAAACCTGGCAGGAGGCCGTTGTACACGGGTGCTCCTCCTAACAAAATGTTCCGGATTAGGCTGTTGTCCAGCCTGTTCTTCATGCATGACGGGTGGCTGTACCACCATATCTGGCTGTTCTACAGCCCCATCTGCTGGCACATCCAGTGGTGCATCATTGGCAAAATTATCAGGCTGATTTTCAGCCTGTATACCCTCTTGAACAGGGTGATCTGCAGCAGCCTGCTGCTGCATATAAATGGGCATTCTTTGTTGTCCTACATCATCATAAATAACCCTCCTGTATTCCACAGGTTGCACGGGTTCCTTGTGTACACTATCCTCTTTAAAGATGACATCATTGCTGCGTATAATCTTCCGTTTAACGGGATCCCATAATCTGTACCCCATTTCACCTTCGTCACCATAACCCATAAAGATGCATCTGATAGACTTTGGATCCAGTTTGGTGTGTAGTTCTTTGCGTACATGAGCAAAGCACTCGCAGCCAAATACACGTAAGTGCTTATATGAAGGTGGCTTGCCAGACCACACCTCTTCTGGCACTTTCAACTCCAAAGCCTTGTTTGGCGACCTGTTAATAATGTGAACTGCTGTTTGCACGGCTTCTGCCCAAAAGCCATGGGGTAATGCAGCATAAGACAACATACATCGAACCTTCTCCTGAATAGTTCGATTCATACGCTCACTTGCACCATTTTGAGATGCATTATGAGGAGCTGTGAGTTCCTGTTTGATGCCCTTAGCTTGGCAAAACTGCGCAAAAGCATGTGACACATACTCACCCCCATTATCGGACCTGAGGCATTTCAGCCTGCGACCTGTCCGATTCTCAACCTGAGCAACAAACTTCTTGAAAGCATCTAAGGCATCTCCCTTATGCTTCAAGAAATAGACCCACACTTTGCGTGTGGCATCATCAATGAAAGTAATAAAATATTTTGCACCCCCTAGTGATAACTGTGGCATCTCACACAAATCAGTGTGCACTAGATCAAGTGGTGCTCTATTCTGGGGAGTTCTCCTCTTATGAGGAGTCACAGAATGCTTGCCAAATATACAATGATCACAAGTAGGCAAATCTGAAAAAGAAAGAGGCGGCAGATAACCCAAACGTGATAGTTCTTGCATTCCTTTAACAGACATGTGTCCTAACCGGCTATGCCACAATGAAACCTTTGGCAGCTCGGTTATGGCAACAACATGATTACCCACACTGGAAACATAAAGAGGGTACAAGGTATCACTCTTAAAACCCTCAGCCACTACAGTCTGGCCATCAGTAATCACCCATTTGGAATCCCCAAATGTGGTGTGGTAACCACTGTCATCCAATAAGCCAGTGCTAATCAGATTTTTCTTGATTTGCGGCACATGGCGGACACCATCAAGCATGAACATGCGTCCATCAGGAAATACTATCTGTATACTGCCAATCCCTGCAATCTGACATGCATAGTTGTTCCCAAGATGAACAACTCCATGAGTACCTGTGTAGGAAGTAAACCACTCCCTATGAGGAGTAACATGAAAAGAGGCACCTGAATCCAAGAGCCAGGTGTGCATGTCGTGACCATCAATAACCAAGGCATGTGCTATTACAGCAGAAGAGCATAAAACATCATATATGTCACTGTCACTGTCCTCTGCTGCAACATTCACTGCATCCAAATCATCTGCCTTGGCCTTGCCTTTGCCTTTGCTTGCATTTCCTGCATCCTCTGTTTCAGCCTTCTTGGCTTTCTGATCCCGTATGAACTTGAAGCACTTAGACTTCACATGTCCCTTCTTGCCACAATAAAAGCATTCAATATCCTTTTTACCACGTGATTGACTTCGGGATTTGGACTTACTAGCAGATCTCCCCTTCTGCTGAGTCCTGCCTCTATCTTGTACCTGCAAAGCATTTGAAGACTTGCTGCCCGCATTATTCTTCCTGCTCATCTCCTCCATAAGGAGAGAGCTCTCTACATCAGCATATATAAGAGTGACATTTGAATTAGACAGGGTGGTCTTGAAAGTGTCCCAACTCTCAGGGAGGGTACACAAAAGGAAAGTAGCCTTAAACTCCTCATCAAGATTCAACCCCTGTGCAATCAGCTGTGTAAAGATGGCATTGAACTCACTCAAGTGTGAGGTCATAGCTGTACCTTCCTTCATGCGAAGATCAACCAGCTTCTTCAGCCAATAAACCTTACTGGCTGAGCTCTTTTGGGCATACAATTCTTCTAGTCTTTGCCATAGACCATAAGAGGTCTTTTCAGCCTGAACATTGAACACAAGAGTGTCTGAAATAGTGAGCATGATAGCTGCCCTCGCAGACAAATCAAGCTCTTCCCAGTCATCAGCTGCCATGTCAGATGGCTTAACACCCTTCACCCTTATGGGCTTAGCAATCTTCTTTAACAGAAGTACATTCAAGCACTGTTCTGCCCATAATGCATAGTTGTGTGCTCCTTCCAGTTTCTTTATGTTCAGAATCGAAGAATCACTTCCCCCTGATGCCATATCAGATAAGGAAAGTACCTGACTCCCTGGAAGTAAAAAAGACTGAATAAAAATTCTGATTTCTTAGAAAAAGACCTGCTCTATTCAAGAGCCAGAAGCACTCTCAATGGTGCTGTTTTTACTGTCAGGAAAATCTGCAGCAAAACAGTAAATGACCCTGCAAATACTGTACCTTCTGACACACTGTACCGTGCTCAAAGAGGCATAAAAACAGTAATTTCAGACTGCTGCAGCTGCTCAACAAGTGCTTAACAGTGCATAATCATCTGACAAAGCACAAACACTGCTGTAAACACTGCTGTACTGACTGTACTGATCACTTCTCCCACCTCAGATGAGGTATTGCACTGAGTTAAATTGCATAAACCACTTGGCAAACACCCAAAAAAAATGACACTTCAGCCTGTCACAGAACCTGCAACAGAAAATGGGATAAATCCCAAGCAATTACCCTTATACCAAGGGGAGAAAATGCATCTGAAGATCTCTGTCGGTAACCCAAGTGCTATCAAACAAAGTCTGGGCAAAAGCCCCTTGATCTGACACCTGAATCAAGTGGAGAACACCTCAACACTGAGGTAGCAGGCAATATGAAAATCTCTCTGACAAAATCATCCACCAGTGTAATGCATATACTGCCCTGTGTAGAAATGACATACACAGATCCCAACGTACAAACACTCAATGAGGAACCTTTTGAGCACTGTCAACGAAGGACAGTTAGGGACCGAGTAAACTCGATGCGCCCTGGCCAAGCGTGGCTCAACTGAAGTTCTCTGAGTGTGGCACAAGAAATGTGACCTGCAAGAAAATGTCACCTCGACACTGCGGAAATCAAGACAAATGTGTGCTCTCTGGCACCACACTGCCTCAAGGCATACAATGCATCACCTTCTGGGCAAAAGCCCTATGATCTGCTCACCTGTAAACTGAGATTCAAACCCAGTAAAAGCATATGTCCTCTTGCAAAATCAAGGCATTACCTTCCCAGAACAAAATAGCTGTGCAATCAACCACACACTGTGGTTCTCTTCACCTCAAGCACGAGATGAATGAAAGTACTTGCTGTACTGTCAAGATAACACAGTTTGGTGAACTGAAAAAAGACCCTGAATCAAGAGGAATGAAGAGCAGAATGCTCTTTCACCTCTTTTTCTTCCCCAAACAAAGAAAATGTACTCCTGCTGCAAAAGTAGGAAGCAGCTCCCTGTACCTGCGCTGTGGAGATCCGTACAGATGTACGGCTCCTGTACGGAATCCCGGAAGAAGAAAAAAAAAGAGGTCGAAAAGTGTGGCGGCGTCGTCCGTACGGTTGTACGGCAGTCCGTACGACTGTACGGCAGTCCGTACGGTTGCCCTTGGAGTAGACTGCGCGACGCCTCGAGAGGCTTAGCAGCTAGTAGCAGCTGCTATGCAGCTGCTGGCTGCTGGCTTGATGTGGCGCCTCGAGCTGCAGCTAGCAGCTGCTATGCAAAAAGGCCCGCGCCCGCTAGATGACTGCGCCCGCGCCCGCTCGATGCCGCGCTAGCACCCGTGTCCTCGCCACAGCCCGCGACCGCGCCCGCGACGATCCCGTGCCCACGCGCCCTTCCGTACGGCTGTACGGACGTCGTACGTCCGTACGGCACTGTAGAGGTCGAAGGGGAGAGGCCAAGGGTAGAAGGAAAGCCTTGCTCTGATACCAGTTGAAAGGGACTGAAGGGGGAAGAAGAGCCAGAGTGAGAGAGTGAGAGAGAGAGAGAAGACTCCAGGTGTGTGGGTGTGAAGTGATGAGCCACACCACAAACTCATTTGTTTTATTAGGATTAGGTTTGCCCTATGACTGTCTTAAGACAGTCATAGGTGTCCTATCTTTAATGAAGGCTTGGCAATGTGCCTTTACCCCAACACATCACTCGGTTTAGGACGCTATTGCTCCAGTTGCAGCCCTGGCCCCTCCCCTTAGCCAAGTAGGTTTTTCTCTTGTTAGAGAGGTCCCTGCAGCCCGTTAGGATCTTGGCATTTCAGAGCAATCCCTTCCCTCAGGTCCCACTTGGATAGAGGGAAAGGGCCTGTGTACACTGTTGATCCGCTTCCCTCTTAAGGGATTCTTTGCACCCCTATGGCATGTTTGGTTCACAGGAACTCTTTTGCAGCCGTGGCTGTGATCTCACGGACTTCTTGGAGGACTTTGTGCCCTCCACTTTTGGTGAGACAGTGGTTGGGGTTCCTGCTAACAGAGTGTTTTCTTCCTCAGGTGGACGAGTTTTTCCCCCTATGGATTTTCCTCCACTTGGCTCCCTCCCTCGCTCATTGAGCAGGAGGTCTTCCCCCATTGAGGGTTTTGTTTCTGCCACTAGGTCGGGTAAGATGTTCCATGCTACTTCCTCTCGTTGATGAGGATTGTTAGTTGGAATATACAGGGAGTTGGTGGCATCCCTCATTGCCACCGCCATAGACAGTTGTTCAAGAATCAGCTTCATCCAGGTGTTACTGGTGGCTCCATTGATGTCTTATTCATTCAAGAGCACAAGTTGGATAGAGATTGCACAAAGTTAGGTAAATTGCTTTCAAGACACTTTTTGGTCACCTGCTCTAGGCACCAAGGCATGTACTTGCATTTCAGTGTCGGACTCTTTTCTCCCCCTGGTTGTTGGACACAGAGTTATCTTCCTCTCTAGAGCCCAGTGGATTCTTCTTTTGATTAGGGGACGTAAGGTTGGATTCCTCAACCTCTACGCTCCCAATAATAGAGGGGATCATGTCTTGCTCTGGAAGGAGTTGCTCTCCTAGGCCCCCATTGCAGATTCGTGGGTCATTGGAGGAGACTTCAACATGGTGGACTTGCCCTCAGACAAAAAAGAAGGCAGAGAGGGTAGCCTCCACTCCTTGGAGAGGGCAGCTCGCGTTGCATTCTTCTTCAGTTTTAGTGGCAGAGATGCTTGGTTTGATGATGCCTTTCACATCAGTCACAATCATTCCTGTTTTCCCGGTGGAAAACGGGACCGTAGATGCCTATCCATGCATGGATTGACCGTTTCTATGTTGACGATTGGGCCTTGGATAGAGGAGGTTCAGTTTGCATTGCCCCTGGAGTTTCTACTTTGGATCACTTTCCGATGGTGCTGATGATTTTTGAGCTGCACTTGAGAATTCGATCCGCCAATATTAGGATTCCTGATGCGCTTTATGCAAAGGAGGACCTCACGGAGGCAGCTTTGCAGATCTGGGTTTCTCACTTGCAGGGTGGAGTGCCTTCCCCGTCACATTTGGCACATGCCCTCTCCGATATTAGTGCCTTTACCATCTGGTTGTGAGTACCAGGAGACGCGAGATTCTTAGATGAGAGATTGGTGTTCACCAGTAGTTGGCAGCCTTGCAGAGGGAAGAGCAAAAGAGGCCACACGATGCTTGGATTTAGGAGCACCTTGTTGTAGCAAGGGCTCACTAGCAGATTTTGTTAGATCAAAGAGCAGAGTATGCCTTTCATGCACGAGAGTCCTTTTGGATCTAGATGGAAGGTAGGGTGAATAAGAGTTTCTTCTCTACTCATGATCCCAGACATAGTAGAGAGATTTTTTCTCAGCTCATTGTCTCAGACGGAGTTTTACGGTCAGATCTGGATGCCGTCATGCACATAGCTACGGATTTCTATGCTTCCCTTATCTCAGCAGATCCTGGTAGCGAGGCCACCACTGATGATGCCAAGCATGTCATATGGTAGTGTATTCCTAGGCTTGTGAAACTTGATATGAGGCTCTCTCTTGATGCACCTTTCACCAACATAGAGTAGTCTGCGCTTCTTACCCTTCACAAGGGGAAGTGCGCAAGTCCAAATGGACTTAAACCCTCTTTTTTCATGACCTTTTGGGATATGATTGGGGATCACATTACCTCACCCTTGCAAGGTGTTTGGGACTCTGATGAGATGCCCGACTCACTTACAGAGGGTCTCATACACACCTAATCCCAAAAGGAGGATGCTGAAATTTAGTGTCACAGTGGAGACCTATCACTTTATTGGGCACATGCTATAAAATCCTAGCAAAAGCAATCAGCTTGCATTTGCATCCCATACTTCCAGATCTTATTCATGGTACGCAGACGGGATTTGTTCATGGCAAAAGCATATTCTCTTTTTGGGAAGCTTCAGAGTGGGCCATCCGCAGTGGACAAAAGATAGCCATTCTTCTCTTGGACTTTGAAAAAGCATATGGCAGGGTAGATTGCGATTTCTTGGAGGGCGCCCTTCATCATTTTGGTTTTTCAGATGCATGGATAAGAGGGGTTTCAGCTTTGTACAGATCAGCCCACGGCCAGGTACTTATAGGAGGTGTTAGGGGAGTTAGATTTCAGATTTCCAGAATAGTCCGTGAGGGATGCCCTCTTACCCCCTTTCTTTTTCTTTTTGTGGCTGAAGCTATGAGCATTTTTCTTAGATCTCGACCTGACATTCTTGGGCTCAAATTACCGCTCAAACAGGAAGAGGACCTCGTCGATTGTGAGTTAGTTGATGGCATGTGGTTCCTCCAACTTGTAAAAGGATGTGTGGTCCTCATCCACGGACTCTTGCCAAGTAGGGTCCTCGTCGAACATCTTATGATGCAGTAGGGACTTTCTCGATGAGGTGCCGTTGCGACCATCTCATCCACCTTATCTAGGATAGGCAAGGGATTTCAGGTTCTTTATGAAATCTGATGGTTGGGGTGGATGGTATCCATGCTTTTGTTAGTCTTGAGCCACTGCTCAAATCTCTCCTGACATTCTCGGACTAACCGTCGTGACTTTGCCAAACGTTGCTATTCCATGGCTAGGTCGGGGTATTGATTTCGACTAACTGGGCTTACGTCCCATCTATGGGGCTGTGTTTCACCTGCCCTAACCCTATCCTCAGGCCACGACATAGCTGGATTTAAGATCAACCGTGCAAGACTTCATGATGTCGTGGTGAAGACCGTTGCGGTCTCTTCATCCAAACCACTCCGGATGACGACCCGATCTAAACCTTTCCCTACCTTAACTACACTAGCTCAGCCTTTGCCCTTAGACTGGGAGGTGATTTCCTTATCCCTATTAACTTGTTTGTGGATATCCTTACTCATGGCCTTAGTTCTAGCCCTCATGATCGCAGTCTTGATGCACAACTCGAGTGTCTGCAACAGTTTCCCCAGCCACCATCACACTGTCCCTGTGAATAGGAAATGGGAAGGAAGAAAGTGGAAAGGTAAAAGGAAAATTACAAGCCATGTCTATGGCCCTATAGCATGAAAAGAAACAAAATACATGCCATGTTTCTGGTCATTCAATAACACTAGGAGTCTGACAGCTTGTAAAACAAAATGGCTCCTGGCCTGAGATATAGTAGTGGAAATAACAATGAAACCATGGGAAGAGAAAATCATGTAATATCAACATCATGATGTATACAATGAGTGTAGAACTACATGACAAAGATCAAAAGTCGATCCTCTAGTAACAAATCTTCTCAACCAAAATGAGCGTCGCTGGACCAAAATAAAAAAGCATTTTTGTCCCAGATATCACATAGGAGGAGTGACGTCAAGAGTCTCCTTCTCTTCTTGAATCGTACCCATCACATTCCGGCTGTTCTTGTACTTCGCCTTATAGTGGTGACACGACCCCATAGCTCTTGAGAATCCAGACCTGCAAGCAAACACAAGAATAACAAGAAATGTGAGGATCTGAGCAGGTTGTTCACCATCCAACATCTACGAGAAATGATCTCGAATTATGAGATGTCCCCTCGAGCCACGAGCTGAGCTCTTGGCACAAACTCCCAACGAGATCCTCAACCAGCCTGGTATCTCATACCACCAGACGGCGCCCCAAGCAATCACTTGTCGACCATGTGTTGACCACATGTCAACCATATGTTCTCATGTGTTGATCACATGTCAACCATATGTCATCATGCGTTGACCACATGTCACCCATGTGTCGACCACATGTTCACCCAAGGAGTATCATACACAAGGGATCTCATGTCGAGCGGCACACATGGAGCAGTCAAGGCATTAACAGCTCCACATGGCAAAGCATGTCATTCGGTGGCCGCCACTGTGACAGATGCACATGAAGCAGTCATAAGCACAAGAAGTATTTACGGGGCGCCGACTAGAAGAGGTTTGCGAGTCAGGAAGTCGTCGAAGCCATTAAGAGACCGAGCGGTGCAACGGCTAAGGGAGATAGGAGGACCACCAATAAGGAGGAAGGGATGAGATTCTTAGCAAGGGGAGGGCCCGCAAGGCACTATGGATGAGGATGGAGGAGAGGAGGAGCCGTGGGGATTCATTTGGCATTCATGGGAGAGTGAGAGAGGAGAGTGTGAGGAGAGATAGAGGTAGGAGCTACGAGCTCACCCGAGAGGAGAGTATGAGGAGAGATAAAGGCTTGAGCTACAAGCTCGCCCGTTGTAGCTTTGTGTCTAGTATGGGGATGGACTTATGTACTGTGACAGTTATGGCCATCTCTTGTGACTTCGGCTATCCATTTAAGTGACTTTTGTACTTCGACTGACTTGGTCACTCTCTTGTCATTTCTATTTCCCTAACATATGAGATTGCTCATGAGTCTAGCGCACATGATGATTGTTTTTGCTTGCGTTCATTCTCTGGGCTTCTCTTCTAGACGTCACCATCACCTTGCATAGTGCAGTCATATAGCGCGAGTCACTGTATCACCGTTGCAGCCTGAGACACCAGTACATCCCTGCATAGTGCACTCATTCAACCTGATCCACTGCATTAGAGATTATGACACATGTGCTTCTCACACCGGTGGCCTTTGGTCTCCTGTGAGACCTCCGGAAGGGATAGGACCCCCCCCCCCCCTTCCCCCGACATATACGATTATACATTAGATCTCAAGATGATATCTTTGGGTTGAGACTTTCCCTCAAATGGGACAAAGATCTTCTCGATAGTGAGCTCGCAGATAATACTATTGTTTCTCTGGATGCCACGACTCATTTGCCCACTTCTTTTAGGACAGCCTTGGATTTATTTTGCACTATTGGAGGGTCACACATCAATTGGCATAAATCCAACAGCTTTTGGATCAGTGACGAGGAAACCCCAGATTGGGGGATGACATTGGCTTCACTTGGGTTCAGAGGGGGGTTCACGATAGGTGTTTGGGGTGCCAGATCGGTATGGGTATCTCCCCATCACAACAATTCGCTTCTATGTTGGAGAGTTTAAGGAGAAACCTCCTCTTTTGGAGTTTGGCCAAGCTTGTTCTTGCCTCCAGGGTATTGGTGGCTAACTAGGATTTGTTGTCCAAGGGTTGGTATGATCTTGTTGATGTCATTCTAGGGAGTGTATCACTCAGCTCAAGAAACTTATAACTTTTTATGGAGTGGACTTGACGGCACAACAAATGTTATAGCCAAGGTGGCTTGGGAGACCTTGATTCTCCCCACATAGGAAGGAGGTGTTAACATCATAGATCCAGATTTACAGCGCACGGCCTTGCTTTGCAAGCTAATGGTGAGGAGACTTATGCTTGGGCAAGATCCATGGTGGAGGTCCGAATGACTTTTTTATTTGCAGCATACAATCTTGTATGCCTATTTCATTAGGAGATTGGAGGGACAGTACCTTCTGCTCACATCAGGTCTCCCTCCTCCCCTTTTATGACGGGTATCCTAAAGGCATGGGCAGCTTCAAGACTACCCTTCAAAGAGTTTCCCCTTCCTCTCGTGAAGAGATAGATAGGCAGCTTGTCTTGTGGAACGATAGCGTACTTGATGATCATGGCAGACCACTTGGTGCCTCTCACTACATGCAGTGGTTCAAGTGGGAGAGGGGCCCTGCTTCTAGTGTGGGATCCTAGAAAGCTTTCAAAAAGCTTTTAGAGGAACGTAAGGCTAATTTAGTAAGCAATCTTAGAGGGAGTGCAGGTAGAATTCGGCAATTTGATGCAACCATTCTAGTGGATTGGATAAATACATATGATATGCCTATTTCGTGTTCCACTTGGATGGGAGCTTTCACGGTAGGAGGCATTCTTGTACAGGTTGTTGCTTTCTGTGGTTCAAATGAGGATGCACTGATCTTTGATGTCCTTGCGGGAGGTAGGCTGTTGACTGATAATGCTTTATTAGAGGTTGCATTTCAGCCTGCCAGGATTTGTGGAGCATAGTTCAAACTCAAAGTGGTATATAGACCCTCACCCACATCTTGTTACCATGGGGGCTTGGAGATTGTGGCTTTATGGGGATGTTCATATAAAGTTTTTGTAGTGGGATCCCAGGGAGTGGGAATGGATTGATGAAGGGGACTAGAAGAGCCTCCCCTTCTTTCGTTACACTCTTAGTGATGCTAAGAGATTTCAGCTGAGCTGTAGAGGTTGGAGGCGCTTCAGAGCATCCCACTGGCAGAGCTTTGAGATTTTAGTTAACCTACATAAGAACTTATGGAGGAGACTCTGGAAATCCCTCAAGAATAGAAAATCACTCTATTCTTTTGGCGTTCTATTCATGGCGGGATTGCAATGAACCTGGTGGAAATCCAGGTTCAAGGCCGAGACCCCACTTGTCCTCGTTGCCTTTTGCCTGTGGAGTGAGTTCAGCATTGCTTATGGGATTGCAGATTGGCCAAGATAATTTGTAAAGGGATAGTCCGGATTTTTCAATACTTTTATTTATCGCCCCTTTTTCATGACTTGTGGTTTAGTTGCTTGGCTATCTCTTTTGGGGCCTCAGGTCTTCTATGAGTGGTTCAGTTGTTGCTTGGCTATCTCTTTTGGGGCCTCAAGTCTTCTATGAGAGACATGACTCTTCTTGGGGTTTATTGATTCGACGCCACTTAGTTGAGCCATGCTCTATGACTAATGTTCTTGCCTCACCCTTCAGAGCTATGCATGCCTCTGTGGACTATTCTTGGGAGATACTGGTAAGTATTGCGAGAGCCAGGTGCAGAGAGGCAGTAAATGGAGATCCTAGGTCCACCCGCCGGCTCATACTTTGGCCAGATTATGGACAGACACTATACATACACTGATGGCCATTTGGGCGAGCATGCACGGGTCCTCTCGGGCAGCTTTTGCTAGGAGAGCTACGTTTTTTAGAGAGTGGAGGGGCTCCCCCTTTCTCTCTGAGACTACTACAGGGTTGAGATGGCACTTTCAACCTCAACCTTGGTTGTTTTCTATCTCTTTTTTTTCCTCATTCATTGCATGATGTATTTCCGCCTTGAGGTTGCTCTCGCGGGTTTTGGTCATACTTAATAGAAGTCTGTTTTCTGGAGAGAAAAAAGAAACACATGTACATGTTATATGCACAACATTGGCATGATCCTATTATTACACCCATAGAATTAAAACTTCAAAGTGTACAATGTTTCCACATGTTAATTTTCTTAGGGACCAGCGAAGTTAAGTAATTAAATGATCATGGCTGCTTATTTCATACTTTTACACATGCCTTCAACACAACAGAGACCATGTAGTGGTGTAAATGTAATCAAGGAGTTTTTTGGAAAGGTCATTCTAGAAGGAGTTCTTTGCTGGCTTTTTTCTTATGCATGGCATGATGTACTCCTGCATTAGAGCTTGCTCTTGCGGCTTTCATTCATACTTAATGAAGTAATCTTTTTGAGCAAAAAAAAAGGATTTCTATGCTTCTAAAAGTAACTTAAGGTATCCTTTCTAAATTTTATGCAGGTTTCAGTCATGACTGCATCATTTATTCTGATAAATAACTCCGTGGTATCTATTCTAACTTTTCACCTATTATGCATCTTTTCTATATGCACAAGCGCACGAGCGTGCACACATGCAGTCTCACATACATCCATACAAGTAGAAATATGTGTGCATGTTAAGTATGCTTGAATGCTTGAATGTATACATACATATGTGTGTGTGTGTGTGTGTGTGTGTGTGTGTGTGGAGTGATCAAAAGTGTGTGTGTGTGTGTGTGTGTGTGTGTGTGAGAGAGAAAGATAGAGGTGTGTGTGTGTATGAGGAGAGCGAGCGTGGAGCGTGAGCGTGAGCGGAGAACAGATCGCTACAGCCCCGCTTCAGCTTCCCCCGTCTGACCGTACACCTGTACGGCAGCCGTACAGGTGCCGTACGTCAGTACGGTACTTTCCCGAGTTTCTGCCTACGCATCCTGCGTGATTTCGCTCCAGCCCTCGTGTGTGTGCGTCGATATCTGCATCTCTAGGCTTCGTTTCGTTTCAGTTCGTTTCAGTTCCATCTTCCATCAGCATCTCGTCTCTCACCCGTAACCAGGCACCAACCCTCTTCCGTACGTCTGTACGGTCACCGTACGGTGTCCGTGCATACTTTTGGGGCTTTCAACCGGAGTCTTCCCTACCTGGTTTTTCAGCCAACTCCTACCTATCCTTTTGCTTTTTCCTTACCAGTTCTACACTTCCTCTTCTCTCTTGCGGGCTTCCTTTGATCTTTCTTTGGGACTGGTTTTTTTGGCTTTTACCACCCTTATACAGGTACTTCATCCTCGAGCTCCTTTTCCTACCGAGTCATGGCAGAGTATTCATATGAAAAAACATTTCAAAAGGAGCGTTCGGCTCCCTGCAAGAAACAAAAGCAGGTTGAGGGTCAGTATGACCCGAGGCATGACACGATTGAGGCTCAACTAGTATATGATGTAATGCATGAAGGATTTGCAGATACGAGAAAAGAGTGGAAAGACTCGGTTCCTTCAGTTGGCCTCATGGTTGAGGTCGATGAAATTGTGGATCCAGTCAGAGAGTATGCCAAGAATGCAGTCATTTTATTTTTTCCAGGCCGGATGCCACCTGCTGCAGAAATAGGCAACTGGCTGACACGCACATTGGCTGGCTCTTTTGTTCGTAAAGTACATTATGCAGCCAGGGGCTTTTTCGAGGTTATCATGGTGGACGAGATCCACAGACAAATGCTTTTGGAACATTCACCTCTCTTTTTTGGGCAGCAAATGGTGCATGTCTTGCCGTGGTCTCCCACAAGGGACTTTCAGGCTTTAATCCGACACAGATGCCCAGTCTGGGTTGAAGTTGTTGATTTTCCCCAATGCATGGCCTCACTTTTGCCTAAAATTGCAGCCTCTTTAGGTAAAGTGGTCTGCCCACCACGGCCAAATGGTAATTCAAACAGATTTTGCATTCTCTGGGATACTGATAATCCCACACCGGACTCTTACTCAGTCACGGTGAATAATGTGAACATGGGGAGTGCATTTTATAAACTCAAATGGGGTTTATTTGCAGGGGCCTGTTTTGAATGCAAAAAGTTTGGACACATGGCTTCACAGTGTCCACTGAACCAACATAAAATGCATCCTGTCACATTGCCAGTCCACATGCCCATTAAAGATGCTCCTACTCCAGTTGCCAACAAAAATAAAAGCAATAAACAGCATTCTGGGAGTCAGGATAAAGGCAAAGATTCAGTAGCTCCCAATGCGAATTTTACTTCACACTCATCTCCTGCTACTCAATCCTTGCCCAAAGGCAAGCAACCTTCAACTGATGGCTGGCAGAGCCCAAGAAAGGTTATTTCTGCTCGAAGAATTCCACCCCCCCGCACTTGGAATGGTGCCTCTTCTAGCGGAAACACCCCAGAGATCAACACAGGAATTGGAATTACATGGGCTGCAGTAACAGCCAGCAGAACACTCTTCCCTGAAGAAGAGGTTGCTGCTTTGCTGTCCACTTCTGAGGCGACTACTTCTCAGGGGCGAGGCCTCGACCCTGAGATAGAAATGCAAGGCTGACCTCATACATTTTGCTGCTGTACATAGTTGTTACATTACTATAAATATCTGTATATATGACTGCTCACATCACCTCTTTTACACTTAATGTCCAGGGCATATGTGACAGTAGGAAATGGAAATCTGTGTGGCTGTACATCAACAGATTTCAGCCTGACATAGTGGCATTACAAGAGCACAACCAGCATATTTATGCAGGCAAGACAGGACACTACTGTGGGTATGACATTTTCTATGCTGGGGAGCACTCTTTCTCAGGGGTTGTCCTTCTGATCAAACATGAGCTTCAACCAGTCATTGCATTAAATGACAACAAAGGCAGATGGCTTGTTCTCCAATGCATTATAAGAGGAGAGGTGTTTGAATTTGCTTCAGTTTATGCACCTCAGTCATCTCGAGACAGAACTGTAATTTGGGATGCTATGCAACAATACCCGTGGAGATCTCATGCCTACATATGTGGGGATTTCAATAATGCTCCACAACAGGGAGACAACACTTCCAGCCACGATCATATGTTATCTCCTGAAAGGCATGCCTGGTCTCAACTACTTTTGCATTTGGATCTAGTTGACCTCTGGAAGGAATTGCAGCCTCTGTCACCGGGCTACACTTTTCAACATAATGCTCTTTCCGCTTATAAGGCACGACTGGATCGTTGGTATAGTGTTGCTCCACAACAAAATGGGGATTTCGCATGCAAAATGTGGATTGACTATGCCTTTGTGCATTCAGACCATGCACCACTATGGCTGCGGTTATCTTTTCATAAGATGCCAGATGATAGATTGCCACAAAGGCGACATCTAATCATCAACAACAGTTATTTGCAACATGCTGAATTCAAGGCAATGGTTACTGAAGCAGCTCATTGTCTTTCATCTAACAACCATCTTCATGTTGATGATGCCTGGGCTTCTTTTACTTCTAAAATGCAAATGGTGATTAGAGCTTATGGCAAGTCTTACATGAAGACTCTGAGGGAAACCATTGCTCAGGCCAAGTCTACTTGTCAAGACCTCACTGAACTCAGTCATCATCGTTCGTTGTCCATGCATGAGCAAACCACATTATGTCAGGCCAGACATTGTCTTAAACTAAATGATCACAGGAAACTGGCAAAATGGGAGACTAGAGCAAGACAAAGAGCCTTCACAGATAAAGGTTGCTCTTCCAAAGAATTTTTCAAGAGTTTGCATCAGAGGAGAATCCAAACAGAAATTTGCAGAGTGCTAATGCCTGATGGATCATGGACTACTTCACGGTCACAGCTTGCCTCTGTTTGTGTGCATCACTTCTCTCAGCAATTTGGCTCTGTAGCTCCTCCCTCGCAACAGGTTTTGCTTGCACGAAATTTACTGTTGCAAAATGTTTCTCCAATCATTTCCCCTACTCAAGCTTTGGAATTGGAGGAACCTTTTACTGAGAGGGAACTATCAGATGCCATCAAATGATGCGGCAGATGGAAATCCTCTGGATGGGATGGCTTGACAGTCGAGTTTTTTCTAGCTAACTGGCCTATTTTGAAGCATCCATTACTATCTATGGTGAATGCTGCATGGCAACATCAGAAAATGCCAGACACATGGAAGAGAGGTCTTGTTAAACTCCTTCCTAAAAAACAAATTTGTGAGTCTTTGGCAGACTGGAGACCTATCACTCTTATGCCCGTAATTTACAAAGTCACTACCAAAATGATTGTTGCTCGGCTAAAGGGCTTTTTACATGATGGGTTGCATCCTGCGCAATATGGCTTTGTCCCGCGTAGGCATATCACCGATAACATTGCTAATGCCTACATTGGCATTGAATATGCCAAATACACACAGCAGGATGTTTTGTTATTGCAAGTTGATATTGCCAAAGCTTTTGATACAGTTCAGTGGGATTTTATTTCATCGACTATGCAGGCTTTGGGTTTTGGCACAAAAATGCAGCAACTCATTAATTGGCTATATCAAGATAGTGAAGCTGCCTGCATACTTTCAGGAGATATTTCTCCATCATGGACTCTTGCTTGCTCTGTCAGACAAGGATGTCCATTGAGTGCTTTACTTTTTGCCATAGCCACTCATCCACTGCTTCAATATCTGGATCACCTCTTGGACACTGACCAGCTGCACGGTTTGGAGATCCTTGGTAGTCGCAGCATGATTGCTCAAGCATATGCTGATGATTCATTCTTTACTCCAAAAAATAATCGGGCTGATCTGTCCATGATCATGCATGCTCTTTCTACATATGGTTTGGCTGCTGGCCTTCGGGTAAATTTTCAAAAATCAAAATTGTTGCCTTTACATGCACAGGACTGGCACAACCTTTTGTGGCCTGGGGAAATTGTCCCTGCTTCTCAATTCATTCGACATCTTGGTTATCCTTTAGGCTGGGGACTCACCCGTTCACAACAAACTGATTGGGTGCTAGTAAAGTTGAGGGCAAAACTTGAATACTGGAAGCTTGCAACTTGGCCATTACATGTTCGTCTGCGAATTACACAATCCATTTTGATAGCATACATACAATTTTATCTGCCTCTTACTATGTTCACTAAGGCAGATTTGGTTTCATTTATGTCAGCTATCATGGAAATTTTCTGGCGTTCAAAACATGGCAAGAAAAGTCTCAGATTACTCTCCATGCATCGTCTCTGTTCTCCAAAGATGCACGGGGGTCTGAACATTCTAAATATTCAAATGCATTTACTTGCTCATAGGGGGAAAATGATGATGCAGTTTCTACAAGGAGATCAGCCTTGGGCTTTTATGATTCGCTCTCTCTTATTACATCTTCATACATCTGCTTTTGGGAATTGGCAGCCTACTCAGTGGGAATTTTTATTTGGCTCTATCCAAGGCAAGATCAGAGGATGCCCTTTTGTCTCTTCTCTGCTTCTTGATTGGAAACACATTCTTTCCCACTTGGAATGGAAAGGCAGGGACTCTCTCTCGGGCAACTCTTTGAGGGAAGAGAATCTCTTTTGGTCTAAGGTATTCCAACCACCTTTGGCCATCCAAGAACCTCGACGTTCATATTTTCTCTCCTTCAAAGGCATTTCATCTGTGGCAGATGTACTTCAAGATGATGGCACCATTCTATCCTTTTCTTTGGCTGCTCGCAAATATGGCTTGGGAGCTCATTATCGTCCTTTATGGCATAAAATTTCAGCAATGCTCCAACCGTACTTGCCGGTACCTCATTTAGAAATTCAGCATCGGCTTGAGGATTGGATTTTACGCTCTCCTTCCTCATATGTCCGTCCTTTGAAGCTTTCACATATCACAGTGTCATCATTGTATAGAGTGTTATTACCTCCACCTTGGATTTCCAACAGAGCAAATACTGTTTGGCATATGGATCGTCCAATGAAGTGGTGGAGAAAAAGGCTGCGTCTCCTTTGGCATTACAAAGTCCCTCTTCGACAACAGCTTTTCCTATGGCGAGTTCTCCTTGGCATTTTTCCATCTGGACAGTTACTCGCACACAGACATATTGCTTCGGCAGTTTGTCACAGATGCTCGCACTCTACTGAATCAGTGATCCACATCTTTTGGTCCTGTCCAAATACTTCTGATCTCATTGCTCTCATCAGACAGAGGCTTCGACAGCGATTTCCTACTGTTACTTTTGGCAGATTTTTCTGGTTGTTTGGATTTCATCCCCAGAGACAGGGTTTTGATTTATTTTTCGTATGGGTGCGATATTGGACCCTATGGACTTTATGGATGGATAGAAATCATAGAGTCTTTGGTGATCCACTCTTTTCATCCTTCCTTTTTTTCAAACGATCTCTGCAACAATCATTCTACGATTGTTTTCAGACTCGTTTGATTGATCAGGATGTGTATACAGCCTATACTGAGATCTTTTCTTGAGTAGTAGCTACTTCGCTTTTGAAGCAGCTATGAATGTAATTATTCTATAGAAATAAAGCTTTCTTCTCACAAAAAAAAAAAAAAGTGTGTGTGGAGTGATCATGCTCCTTTATGGCTGCACATTCAGTTTGGTCAGCCCTGGGATGACATGCCCTTGCATTCCATTCGGATGAAACATATCAATAAAGGCTATTTGCAGCATGCACAATTTCAACAATTGATCCGACATGCCATAATTCCTCTTGCAGCCCATGTCCATTATGACAGTAATTTTGCATGGCAACGCCTTGTGGACAGGCTTCAGCATGCCATACATGAATATGGGAGTCATTTTATGCTTGATTGGAGAGCTAAAGTTCAGCATGCTAAAGCGGTGGTTCAGACTTTGACTGTACTTTTTCAGATGCAGCCCCTTTCTTCCCAACAAATGGACACACTCGCTCAGTCAAAAGCTCTTTTGCAAGCTAATGACCGACGCAAATTGGCCAAGTGGCAGGTTCGGGCAAGGATGACTCAATTTTTGGATAAAGGATGCTCTTCTAAATCCTTTTTTCAAGGGTTACATGCTTCCAGGAGAAAGACATCTTGCCTCAAAGTCCGTAAACGGGATGGTGAATGGACTCGGTCTTTCTCAGAGCTTCAACATGAATGCTTTTCTTACTTTCAGAAGCTGTTTGCACCCCCTAATACTACTTCTTTGCAAGAATTACAAGCTCGGGAGACTCTTTTGCATCATGTGCATCCCATTATCAACCCACAGGAAGCTCTCAAACTGGATATGCCTTTCACTGATAAGGAGCTTGATGATGCCTTGTCTCATCTTAGCCCTGGTAAGGCACCGGGGTATGATGGTCTCACAGTGGAGTTTTTCCTACACTTTTGGGAGGATCTTAAAGGTGTCATCCTACAAATGATTAATTACTCTTGGCACACAGGAGTACTCCCCTCCTCATGGAAGCATGGCATAGTTAAACTCATTCCCAAGAGGAAATTGTGTGAGCATCTCATGGATTGGAGGCCCATCACATTGATCCCTGTTGTTTACAAACTCTTTGCTAAAATGCTAGTGCACCGTCTTCATCAAGTGCTTTATGAGGGTTTGCATCCTTTGCAATATGGTTTCGTCCCTCGGAGGCAGATTCATGATAATATTGGCAATGCTCTCATGGCTATTGAATATGCAAAATATTCTGAACAGGATGTTTTTATTATGCAAGTGGACTTTGCCAAAGCTTTTGACACGGTCAACTGGGATTTTATCTCACAAACAATGGCTAAGATGGGCTTCGGGCCAAAAATGGCTAATGTCATCTACTGCTTATATGCTGGCTCTACAGCCCAATGTATCCTTGGAAATCATCTCTCGCAATCTTGGTCCTTGGGTCGTTCGGTTCGACAAGGATGTCCACTCAGTGCCCTGTTATATGCCATTGCTACTCACCCACTTCTCTCATACTTGGATCATCTTACCGCACAAGGTCTTCTCACTGGTCTTCAGATTCCTGGAGCCCCTTCCTTTATCGCTCAGGCTTATGCAGATGATTCTTTTTTTATGCAACATAATTCTCCACAGCAGTTGAAGACTATTATGGACACTCTTTCTTCATATGGCTTGGCTGCTGGCCTGAATGTTAATTTTGATAAATCTAGCCTCATACCTTTGCATTCATATGATTGGCATGCTCTTCTATGGCCTGGGCACATTATGCAGCCCTATGATGTGGTCCGCCATCTTGGTCACCCTATTGGCTGGCACATCACTAGGAAACAACAGCTAAAGTGGATTTTTGACAAGCTTCATGCCAAACTCCATTATTGGAAGCTCTCCACTTGGCCACTCCATGTTAGGCTCCGGATTGTCCAGTCGATTATCATGGCTTATGTTCAATATTATTTGCCTTTGATGCATTGGACTTCTCAAGACATTTCTGTCTTTATGTCTCACGCTATGGAACTGTTATGGAAAACAAAGTCTTCTGCTAAAGCTCTAAGACTTATGAGGATGGCAAAAGTCTGTTCCCCAAGGATGCATGGTGGATTGAATGTGCTGAATATTGCGCACCATGTCTTGGCCAGGAAAATTCCTCTTCTATTCACCTTTTTTCGTCAGAAGCAGCCATGGACTCATATGCTTGCAACCATGTGCACGTCCTTACGTACTACTGCACATGGTGCATGGATCACTGATTTTTGGGAGGTCATTTTGGGCAGATTTGTAGGCTCTATCCCGGGTTGCCCTTTTGCTACTTCACTTATTAGCGATTGGAAACAAGTCCTTTCGCATGCTCATTGGGCCCCTTCCGTTTTGTCTCATGCCAATTCCCTTCAGCAAGAAAGTATTTACTGGAGTGCTGTTTTTGATCCTCCATTGGCCCTCCAAGAGCCGATTCGGGCATATAATCTCAGCAAATTGGGGATCAGGTGTATAAATGACGTTGTTGATGCTACTGGTCAAATGCTTTCCTTCCCTCAAGCCATGGCTTCTTATCCACTAGCCATGCATCACAGGTTTATTTGGGGAAAAATTGCTGAATTGCTGCAGCCTTTTCTTCCCATCCCTCCTTTATCTAACAGGGACCGATTACACGATTGGCAGTTACACCCGGTGGGCTACACCCGGTGGGCTCAAATTCTCTTTCTGACCTAATGGTTAGGACGACATACTCTTTCCTCCAGCCGTCACCATGGATTCACTTACATGCTAATTCTCTTTGGCATATGGCAAAATCACTTGCTTGGTGGCGAAAGAATCTCCGCAATTTATGGAGGAGCAAATTGCCTCTCAAGCAAAAGCTTTTCCTATGGCGTTGTCTTACAGGAACCTTATCCGTGGGGGTCACTCTGGCTCAACGAAGGATTGCATCTGCTTCTTGTCTTTGATGCATGGCCCCTTCTGAAACGGTGCCTCATTTGTTTTGGATGTGCTCCAGTACTAAGACCTTCATATGCAAAATTTCCATGTTGCTTCGCCTTCGTTTCCCTAACTCTCCTTTTGGGAAACATTTTTGGCTTTTTGGCAGACTTCCTACAACCTTGGTCCATTACTCTTTATTTTTGTACTGGGTCAGATATTGGGCTTTTTGGACCATATGGCAGGATCACAACATGAGATATTCAAGGAATCTGTTCTTACAATCTTATGAATATTTCAGACTCTCCCTACGGCAATCTATCTATGATGCTTTCCATCAAGGAGATCTTCCTCAGTCATGCCTGGAAATAGTTTCTCTTTGCTTTTGATTTCCTGTTGAGGCTCTCTGTTTTTTGAGACCCTCATGTAAATCTTGCTGATAATATACCTCTCATGGGTTTACCAAAAAAAAAAAAAAAGTGTGTGTGTGTGGAGTGTGTGAGAGAGTGCGGCCTCTGCTCTCCAGCCTGGATCCACTTACTACATACTGGGCAAGGCTTGACAGATGGTATTTGTTCTACCCACAACAATATGCAGATTTTAGCCCTCATCTCCTCGTAGATTTCTCATTGGGCTTGTCAGCAGATCATGCCCCATTATGGATGAATCTGCACCTTGGTATGCCACTGGATGATTTGCCACCCCTTTCCAGTAGATTATTACATGTTAATCAGGCTTATTTCCGACATCGCTATTTTCAGCAAATGATCAAACTAGCGATTCATCCCTTACCTTTGCATGCCCAGGAGGACATGGATTATGCTTGGGACAGCCTTGTCTCTCGTATACAGAATGCCATTAGGGAGTATGGAAACTGGCATATGACTAAATGGAGGAATGAGGTTAAATGGGCTAAAAGGACAGCACAACAATGGACTGAATTTTCACATTTGAGGCCTCTCTCTGAATCAGAAAATGATTCCCTTTCACATGCTCGGATTAAATTGACTGCTAATGATTAGAGGAAATTGGACAAATGGTAGATTAGAGCAAGAATGAAGCCCCTCATGGATAAGGGCTGCTCATCAAAAGCCTTTTTCCAGGGCCTGCATGCGACTCGAAAGAGAAACTCATGTCTAAGGGTAAGGAAGCTAGATGGCTCTTGGATGCACTCTTTCTCTGATCTCCAAGATGAATGCCAAAATTATTTCCAGAAACTGTTCTATGCTCCTGGTTCCCCATCAAAATCAAATGACTGATGCGAGGACTGAATTCCTCCAATATGTTTCTGAAATAGTGGAAATGGATGATGCTCTTACCTTGGAGAGGCCTTTTACTGATACAGAACTTGATAATGCATTGTTCCACCTCAGCAAATACAAGTCCCCTGGCTGGGATGGCCTTACGATGGAATTTTATATTTCTTTTTGGGATGATTTGAAAGATATCCTCTTGCAAATGATCAATGTTGTGTGGCAAGAAAATCAGTTACCGCACTCTTGGAAGCATGGCATAGTCAAACTTGCGCCCAAAAAACATTTATGTGACCATATGTCAGATTGGAGGCCTATTACTTTGATGCCTGCAGTTTACGAACTCATTGCCAAAATGATTGTGTATAGGCTTCACGGGATACTGAATGCGGGCCTTCATCCTCATCAGTATGGGTTTGTGCCGCGAAGATAAATCCATGACAATATCTCCAATGTATTGACTGCAATTGAATATGCCAAGTACTCGCATCAAGATGTGCTCATATTGCAGGTAGATATTGGTAAGGCATTTGACACTGTTCAATGGGATTTTATCTCTCAAATCATGACAAAGTTGGGCTTTGGTCCAAAGATAGCAAATGCAGTTTACTGGCTTTATTCTGGCTCTACTTCTCAGTGTATTCTTGGGGGTCATCTATCGCGGTCATGGACATTGGGTAGATCAGTTAGTCAGGGATGCCCTCTTAGTGCTCTCTTCTATGCCATTGCAACCCATCCCCTCTTAATGTATCTTGATCATCTTACAAACACAGGACAGATGACTGGTCTTAAAATCCCTGGGGCTGCATCTTTTTTGGCACAAGCATATGCTGATGATTCCTTCTTTATGCCACAGAATTCTCCCCGGGAAGTTCACATGCTTATGACCACTCTATCATTGTATGGATTGGCAGCGGGATTACATATCAATTTTGACAAATCCAAATTGCTTCCCCTGAAACAATGTGACTGGCATTCTATTCTTTGGCGAAGTCAGGTGGTGCAGTCCAAAGATGTAGTCAGACATTTGGGATATCCTATAGGATGGCATATCACCAGGAAGCAGCAATTAAAATGGATCTTCCAAAGACTTCAACATAAACTGGAATACTAGAAAATTTCTACTTGGCCACTTCATGTCAGGCTCAGAATAGTACAATCCATTGTAATGTCCTACTTTCTAAGGTCAAATGGGCTCCTGACAATTGCTCTCGGGGACAAACTCAATGAGGAAAGAAAGTAATCATTGGAGTGCCATCTTTGACATTCCACTAGCTTTATAGGAACCTGTTCGGGCATACAATCTCATGAAATTGGGAATTAGATATATACATGATGTAGTAGATAATCAGGGCTATGTCTTATCTTTTCCTCAGGCCACTGCTTCCTATGCATTGGGAATGCACCATAGGTCGATATGGAAGACAATTGCTGATTTGTTACATCCTTTTCTACCTGTTCCCCCTGTGGCTGACACAGACAGGCTTATGGATTGGCAATTGCAACCCTGTGCTACATGCTCTCATCCTGTTCCTCTACCTGCCTTGACAGATTTGGGAAACATTTCTGGCTATTTGGCAGATTTATGAGGTCTTTGTCTCAATACTCACTATTTCTCTCTTGGGTGAGATATTGGGCTCTTTCGACAATCTGGAGTGAGCATAATTTGGCATACTTGGGTCGGCAGATTCACAAGTCATATGAATCTTTCCGAGCCTCATTGCAGCAATCCTTATATGATGCCTTCCATGAGGGTGATATAGATGCTTCTTGCATAGAGCTTCATGTTTCTGATATTTGGGATACTCTCTATTTTGGAGACTTCCCATCTTGTAAATTTATGAGCATATAAATACAGCACTGGATATTACCAAAAAAAAATGTGTGTGTGTGTGTGAACACTAGCTGGCTCGTTTGTTCGTAAGGTACACTATGCAGCCAGAGGCTTTTTTGAGGTCATCATGGTAGATGAATGCAGGACAAGAAAGGATGCGGACAAATTGGCTTCTCTTTATCAGATTCGCAATGAGGCACGTGTTGCATATTGAAGTAGGCAATTGTAGGAAGTCAGCATGAATGAAGGTGACTCTATGGATGCATACTCCTAGCTTCCTACATCCAGCTTCCTACTTCTAGGACGTGCTCCCTACTCCTAGCTTACTACTTCCAGCTCTAGCTCCCGCACTTCAGCTCCATCGTCAAGCTCAGCTATTGGACGTCCCGCACAACTCCGACGCGACCCCGCGACTTGCTGTCCGTACGATTTCCATACAGCCATACGGATTTCCATACGGCGGGTCAGCTCGTCCATATAGTTTGTATGGATTTTCCGTACTGCCAATGTGACTTCACCAGGAGGACGAGGCTGCATGTTATCAACCTTGACGTAGCTAATTAAGCAGGTTGAAAAGACTAACTAGCTTGCAATAGCTCACGCAATTGGAAAGGCAATGAGCAGGAGCAATGGAGCGTAGGCAGCTGCAAATGGTTTCGAGGGAAAAAGGGCAGCTGCAAATGATGCGGCAGAGAGGGTAAAGGTAATAGAGAGATGGTGCGGCAAAGAGGGTAAAGGTAACAGAGAATCCTAGTTATGGCGGAGTCATGAGGTTTGGGTGCGGATTTTGATGACATGAGCAGCAGCAATAGACGGCATCAGATGGCACAACAATTGAGGCTGTTTGGTACGGATAGTTGAGCTGGCTGTACGTGCAGCAGAGCAGGTTGTTCGGACAGTACGGCAGAAGTGTGCGGGCAGGCAGGTACCGCAGATCAACAGGCTGGTATGGGTAGGCGGGCACTCTGGTACGGCGCACGAGTCCGTACAGTTTGTACGGTTGGCTGTAAGGTTGATTAGCTGCTAAAGGAGCAGCCGATGGCGAGGCATAGGTTTGGGATGAAGGGGTAGATGATGGCGACACATTCCAGGCTGATGGTCGATGTAGATCACCTCCTCCAAAAGCTCCAAACAATGGTGAGGGTTGGTAGGGAGCTCTACCTTTGAGGAGAGGTAGAGTGAGAAGAAGGGGAAAGTGGAAACGAGGCTCTGATACCACATGAAGGCACATGGTGGAGAAGGGAAAGAGAAAGGGTAGGCTAAGGAGAGAGATAGTGATACTCAAAGAGAGACATAATGAACTGGAAATGAAATGACTAAGCAATGAGCAAAATGAGAGTACTCACATGTAGACCAAAGAGCGTACCTTGATGCTTGATTGATTTGACACTAGACAAGTACAGCTCTTATATAGAGCACACATACACATATGAACACCAATGCATATGGGATAACTCCCAATGTGACACGTGGCATCCATAGGACATACTAGACTAGAACTCACAGTAGAACACACCAAACTGACTCAACTTGGCTTCATATTCTAACACTTTAGACCCTTACTGCTTTTAGGATAGCCTCAGATTTATCTTACCTCGCAAACAGGATCCCAAAATACATGGCACAAATCCAACCTTTTTTGGATCAATGATGAGGACTCTTCTTATTGGGGTTCACATTTTGGCTTTACTTGTATCCAGAGAGGTTTCTCTGCTAGGTAATCGGGATGTCAGATTGGCATTGACATTTCTCTTACACAATAGTTTGCTCGTATGTTAGAAAGTATCATGAGGAAACTCATCTTTTGGAGTTTACTAGGCTAGGTCTTGCCTCTAGAGTTGTAGGCAATTAACTAAGATTCATTGACCATTGCCTGCTTTGTTTGTTTTGTTGGCACGTCACTCTAGAGACCGCATTGCGCAGGTTGAGAGGCTTATCAAAAAATTTGAAAGTAGACTTGATGGGTCCATAAATACCAGAGCAAAGTGCCTTGGGAGACTTTGATTCTTGTGACCTAGGAGGGAGGGTTTAAGATCATTGATCCAGTCTCTTAGTGTAGGTCTTTTCTTTAAGCTCGTGGTTAGGGGATTCATGCCATTTCAGGAGTCATGGAGTGATTTCTGTAGGAGTAAAGATCCACCTAGTGCTGTCCAACCTGAGGGGATTGCTCCCTTAGGTTGTGAGCAGTTGGATAGCACTAGGTGGATCTTTACTCATACAGATATCTAGATGTCTTCTTCACCACTTATGGATGCTTTTGTTAGAGGTTGGCACATTTTCGGAAGTCTGTTGATTCTCCCCATATTGTAGGATGAGATTGATAAGCACTCAGTCATCTAGAATTTGGATGACCATAGTAGACCTCTTGGTGCTTCTGGTTTCATGCAGTGCTCCAAATGGGAGAAAGGTCCCAGTTCTTTTGTGGAAGCTTGGAGGGCTTCTAAGGACCTCCGTAAGAACACATAACTCTATATGGTTACTCACCTTAGAGGGAGTGGTAGAAGAATTTCTCAAATAGATGCAGCTATCTCTTTGGATTGGGCTACTAGAGATGGGGGATAGCATAGATTCGTTAGGTGGATGGGGGCTTTTTTCGGCACCGGTGTTCATTTGTAGGTCATTGGGCATGTGGGGCAGAGGTGGAGATATCATGGTTTTCACGGTGCAGTCACAGGCAGATTGGTTGGATCTTTAGATGAGGATGTAATTTTGGGTACACACCTTGAGTGATTCAAAGTCATGGTCCATGTGGAGCAATGCTTTTGTGCTACTGGATAATACATTGACCCTTTCCCCTTCGCTTCCTGCCATTCAACCCTTAGCAAAAGGACAGAAACCTCCAATTGATGGATGGCAAAGTCCAAGAAAAGTTATTTCTGTTTGACGACCTCCACCCCCTTGCACTTGGAATGGCATCTCCCAATGGAAACTCTCCCGGAGAAATTGGGATCACATGGGCTGCAGTGACAGCTAGCAGAACCCTCTTCCCTGAAGAAGAGGTTGTTGCTTTGCTGTCCACTCCTCAGGCGGATGTTTCTTCTCAGGGAAGAGGCTGTTGGGGTAAAGGCACATTGCCACCCTTTTATTAAAGATATGACACCTATGACTGTCTTAAGACAGTCATAGGGTGAAAAACCTAATCCTAATAAAACCTATGAGTTTGTGGTGTGGCTCAACACTTCACACCCACATCTTTTGTGTCTCCCCTTCTCTCACTCTCTCTCCGCTCTCCACTCCCCCCATTCTTTCCCTCTCAACTGGTATCAGAGCCTTCACCTCTCCCTCTCCCTCTCCACTCCGCTCTACCCCTCCCTATCCCCTCGGGCCTCGTGCCCTCAGCAGCGGCAGCAGCGAGCTCTGCAGCGCGGGCAGAGCAAGGCGGTGGGCAGCGCGCAGTCAGCGCGGGCAGCGAGGGCAGAGCAAGGCGGCGCGCAGGCGCGCGCGCAGGCAGAGCAGGGCAGCCTTAGCCGCAGCAGCAGCTAGCTGCTGCTAGCTGCGTGTGCGCAGCCAGGTTGCGCACCGTACAGTCGTCGTACGGTGTGGTACGGACGTTCGTACCGCCGTACGGACACCGTACAGGCGGCCGTACCGTACGGATGCCGCCGTACGGTCGCTGCATCAGGGAAGGTGCATTTCGAATTTTTGTTTTGGGATTTGTACCCTGCACAGGTACAGTAGGTACAGCAAGTACAACCGGTACAACAGGTACAGCAAGTACAGCAGGTACAACAGGTTTTTTTTTTGGGGAAGAAGAAAAAGAGAGAGCACTCTGCTCTACATTCCCGCTTGTTCAGTTCTCACAACTGTGTGTTGAAGGTACAGCAAGTACCCTCGTGTCCCTCGTGCTTGAGGTGACTAGTACCACAGTGTGTGGTGGTTGCACAGTTATCTTGTTTCGGGAAGGTCAAATGCCTTGATTTTGCAGAGGGCTTTTATGCTTTTGCTGAGTGCAAATCTCAGCTTTTGGGTGACAATTTCATAGGGCTCTTTCCTGGAAGTGTATGCAGTGTATGCCTTGAGGCAGTGTGGAGCCAGGGTGCCCACATTGGTCTTGTTTCCGCAGTGTATTCAGTGACATTTCTTGCAGGTCACATTCTGTGTACGACACTTTGAAAATCTCAGTTGAGCCACGCTTGGCCAGGGCGCATCGAGTTTACTCGATCCCTAACTGTCCATCGTTGACAGTGCTCAAAAGATTTCCTCTTCAGTGTACGTACTTTGGGATCTGTGTTGTTACTGTGTACACAGGGCCGTGTATGCATCACATTGTCAGGTGAAAGTACCAGGAGAGCGCTGTATTTTTTTTTATGCTACCTCAGTGTTGAGGTGTTTTTCACTTGGTACAGGTGTCAAATCAAGGGGCTTTTGCCCAGATTTTGCTTGTGAGCACTTGAGTTACTGTTTGAGACCTTCAGATGCCTTTTATCCCCTTGGCAGAAGGGTGATTGCTTGGGATTTGTCCCATTCTTGTGACAGGCTGAAGTGTCTGGAGCCTCTTTTCAGTGAACAAAACAGTGTATGACAAGTGGTTTATGCATATAAAATCAGTGCAATACCTCATCTGAGGTGGGAGAAGTGTCCAGGACAGCAGTGTTTTGTGCTTCGTCAGCTGATGATGCACTGATAAAGCACTTGTGGAACAGCTGCAGCATTCTGAAATTACTGTTTTATGCCTATTTGAGCACGGTACAGTGTGTCAGAAGGTACAGTAACTGGAGGGAAAATTTTTCTGTTTTGCTGCATATTTTCTTGACAGTAAAAACAGCACTATTGTGAGTGCTCCTGGCTCTTGATAGAGCAGGTTTTTCTGAGAAATCAGATTTTTATTTAGTCATTTTTTGACTTACAGGGAGTCAGGTACTTTCCTTATGTGATATGGCATCAGGGGGAAGTGAATCATCAATTTTGAACATAAAGAAATTGGAAGGGGCACACAATTATGCATTATGGGCAGAACAGTGTTTGAATGTACTTCTGCTAAAGAAGATTTCTAAGCCCATAAGGGTGAAGGGTGTCAAGCCATCTGGGATGTCAGATGATGAGTGGGAGGAGCTAGATTTGTCCGCTAGGGCTGCTATCATGCTTACTCTCAGTGATTCTCTTGTGTTCAATGTTCAGGCTGAAAAGACCTCTTATGGCCTGTGGCAGAGGCTAGCAGAGTTGTATGCCCAAAAGAGTTCAGCCAGTAAGGTTTATTGGTTGAAGAAGCTGGTTGATCTTCGCATGAAGGAAGGTACAGCTATGACCTCACACTTGAGTGAGTTCAATGCCATCTTTACACAGCTGATTGCACAAGGGTTGAACCTTGATGAGGAGTTCAAGGCTACCTTCTTGTTGTGTACCCTCCCTGAGAGTTGGGACACTTTCAAGACCACCGTGTCTAATTCAAATGTCACTCTTATGTATGCTGATGTAGAGAGCTCTCTCCTTATGGAGGAGATGAGCATGAAGAATAATGCAGGCAGCAAATCTTCAAATGCTTTGCAGGTACAGGAAAGAGGCAGGACTCAGCAGAAGGGGAGATCTGTCGGCAAGTCCAAATCCCGCAGTCAGTCCCGTGGCAAAAAGGATATTGAATGCTTTTACTGTGGCAAGAAGGGACATGTGAAGTCTAAGTGCTTCAAGTTTATACGGGATCAGAAAGCCAAGAAGGCTGATGCAAAGGATGTAGGCAGTGGAAGCAAAGGCAAAGGCAAGGCCAAGGCAGATGACTTGGATGCAGTGAATGTTGCAGCAGAGGACAATGAAAGTGACAGACATGATGTTTTATGCTCTTCTGCTGTAATTGCACATACATTGGTTATTGATGGCCATGACATGCACACCTGGCTCTTGGATTCAGGTGCTTCTTTTCATGTTACTCCTCATAGGGAGTGGTTTACTTCCTATACAAGTACTCATGGAGTTGTTCACCTTGGGAACAACTATGCATGTCAGATTGCAGGGATTGGCAGTATACAGATAGTATTCCCTGATGGACGCATATTTATGCTTGATGGTGTTCGCCATGTGCCGCAAATCAAGAAAAATATGATTAGCACTGGCTTGCTGGATGACAGTGGTTACCACACCACATTTGGGGATTCCAAATGGGTGATTACTGATGGCCAGGTTGTAGTGGCTGAGGGTTATAAGAGTGATACCTTGTACCCTCTTTATGTTTCCAGTGTAGGTAATCATGTTGTTGCCATAACCGAGCTGCCAAAGGTTTCATTGTGGCATAGCCGGTTGGGACACATGTCCGTTAAAGGAATGCAAGAACTGTCACGTTTGGGTTATCTGCCGTCTCTTTCATTTTCAGATTTGCCTACTTGTGATCATTGCATATTTGGCAAGCATTCTATGACTCCTCATAAGAGGAGAACTCCCCAAAATAGAGCACCGCTTGATCTAGTGCACACTGATTTGTGTGAGATGCCACAACTATCACTAGGGGGTGCAAAGTATTTCATTACTTTTATTGATGATGCCACACGCAAGGTGTGGGTCTATTTCTTGAAGCATGCCCTCTCAGTGCTTTACTGTATGCCATTGCTACTCATCCTATGCTGCAATATATTGATTATCTTGTGGCTACAAGATCACTTCATGGCTTGGAATTGGATGCTAATCGCAGCATGGTTGCTGAAGCTTATGCTAATAATTCTTTCTTTACCCCCAAAGAATACGCCGCATGATCTTGGTGCCTTAATGCAGGCCCTCTCTGTTTATGGTTTGGCAGCTGGTCTTAATGTTAATTTTTAGAAGTCTAAGCTGCTCCCTTTGCATTCCAAAGACTGGGATAGTCTATTATGGCCTGGGGATATCATTCCACCCACTCAGTTTGTTCGTCATCTTGGTTACCCTTTGGGGTGGGAACTCACTTGCTGACAACAAACTGATTGGGTTTTGGCTAAGCTTCAGAAAAAAACTTGAGTATTGGAAACTGGCAACCTGGCCTTTGCACGTTCATCTTCGAATAGTGCAGTCCATCCTTGTGGCATATATTCAATTTTACTTGCCATTGATCATGTTCACTAAGGCAGATCTTACATCTTTCATGTCTGTCTTTATGGAAATCTTCTAGCGATCCAAACATTGCAGAAAAAGTCTTAGGCTACTTTCGATGCATCACATTTGGTCTCCCAAGATGCATGGTGGATTGAACATCACGGATATTCATGTGCATATTCTTGCCCACAGGGGAAAATGTTGCTGCAATTTCCGCAAGGTGATCAGCCTTGGGCTCTTATGATTAGGACTCTGGTCACTCGTATCAGTATTTCTGCATTTGGTCATTGGCAACTCGATCAATGGGATTTCTTTTTTGGCTGCACTGATGGCACTTTGCTTGGCTGCCCTTTTGCCTCCCGCTTGCTTCTTGATTGGAAGCATGTTCTTTCTTATCTGGAATGGAGTGGACGGCAATCTTTGCTTGGGAATTCTTTGAGAGTTGAAAGCATTCACTGGTTGAAAGTCTTTCAGCCTCCCTTGGCTTTACAAGAACCTCGACGTTTCTACTTTGTCTCGTTTAAAGGCATCACCTCGGTTGCTGATGTTATAGATGATGCTGGTACTGTGCTCCCCTTTTCTCTAGCAGCCACTACATATGGATTGGGCTCTCATTATTGTCCTTTGTGGCAACAAATTACTTCTATGCTTTCGCCTTTTGTTCCGATTCCTCCTTTGGAACTCCAGGAGCGGCTGGAAGATTTGACTTTGACTTCTCCAGGGTCCTCTTCTCGTCCTTTGAGGCTATCTCAAATTACTGTACCTGCATTGTATAAAATCCTTTTACCTCAACCTTGGGTTTCAAAGAGAGGCGATTCTGTTTGGTGAATGCATCACCCAGCCAAGTGGTGGAGGAAAAGATTACAGCAACTTTGGACCTATAAAGTACCGCTTCGGCAACAGGTTTTCTTTTGGCGAGTTCTTTTGGGAGTGTTTCCATCTGGACAGCTATTAGCTCATCAACACATTGCTCTTGCACTTCGCCACAGATGTTCTGCTTCTTCAAAGACTGTGCCTCACTTGTTTTGGCATTGTCCGTGCTCTCGTGAGTTTTTTTATCTGCTTCGACAGCACCTGCGAGTGAGATTCCCATCTGTTCCGTTTGGGAAGTTATTCTGGCTATTTGGGTTTCATCCATCTAGACCGGAGTTTCATATTTTCTTCGTTTGGGTCCGCCACTGGGCACTATGGACTTTATGGACATATAGGAATTGTAAAGTCTTTGGTGATCCTACTTTCTCTCTGTTTGGCTTTTTTAGGCGTTCTATGCAGCAATCTTTCTTTGATTGCTTGCAGACCCGCTGCATAGATCATGAGGTCTTTTTGACATATACTGAAATTTTCAGTTCATGTAATTGTAAAAAGTGTGTGTATTACTCTCAGTACTTGGCATATATGCAAGCTGTCTCAAGATGTGATTGCTCTCCTTCTTGGAGACAACTTCTGCTAATATAATTATCTAGATTTCACAAAAAAAAAAGAAGCGCGCGCGTGTGTGTGTGTGAGAGAGAGAGAGAGAGAGAGAGAGTTGATTTGATTATAATAAAGTCCGCATAAGACCGTTTAGGATCTATGGGACGAGTGATCCCTTACATCCAGTGATAGAAAATATTACAAACTTGTTATATATTGAGCTTGTTGGGCTAGATTGTGTGCTAGACCCAATACCGTGTGCAAAGTTCCAAAAAGTAACTTCCTAGCTTTTTGGTTTGCTGCTCCAACAGATTTTTTAGATCTCTGTTGTAGAAAGAGAGCTATTATAGTAATTCTCTATGATTTTAAGGAGAAGGGATGTATTCTCATGCTCATGAAAAAGTCAAGATATACACAAGACCCCTACCTTGCATACATATTTTTCATGTTTTCTTTGCTTTTACAAGGGAAAAGCAAACAGAAGCGGTATTTTTAAATGTACATAATTTTATTTATTTTGCAAATTTGTGATCCGGTTGATGATAGAAAAGCGCACAACGTGGAGTAGCCAACGGAATCTCTATGTCGTTCATGTCTCTTTTCAAAGCTGTTGGACCTGCATGTGCAGGATTATTGTAAGTTTCCATACTTATATGAGAAACCAATTCAAGATGATTAACCTATTGTAGAAAGGCATCTTCTTCAGATTTTCAATTAAGGAAATAGGTTCTCATTTGATCTTGCTCTTGGCTTGTTTTAGAATCATAGTAGGATATGGTCAACATTATTATAGCAGGTTCATTTATTTGTTTTTCAGTCCTATCACCTATGTTTTTGTACTTGCAAATGCAAATGCATATGCATGTGATGCACGCAAGTACATGGAGAGAGAGAGAGAGAGAGAGAGAGAGAGAGAGAGATTTACATCTTTGAGAGGCCTCGCGGGCCTACGAGACAATGAAACCAAGGGTAACTCATACAAGCCATTGTGGGGTGAGGCAAAGGGCTCGCTAGGCCCTTGCTGAGTGCTATGCTAAAAAGCTCAAAAATTCAAAACTCAAAACTGGCAATGTGTCCTCTGTGTGTGTGTGTGTGTGTGTGTGTGTGAATGCTGGAATTCCCCTTACGTTTCCTTTGGCTGCTGCCAAATTTGGCCTTGGAATGCATTATCGTCCACTTTGGCATAAGATTACTTTGTCTCATAGACCTGTGAGGTCTTCCGTAGACATTAATAGATCCTCCATTGCATCTACAGGATCGTCTTCAAGGCTGGACACTTTCTTCTGTGGGCTTTTCAGACTGTCCTCTGCAGTTTGCACATATTACTGTCTCTTCTCTATATAAAGTTCTACTTTCTCCGCCATTTATCTCACAAAAGGCAAGTCAGCTTTGGCATCTTAATCGTCCTATGAAATGGTGGCGGAAACGTTTGAGACAGATTTGGCATTCTAAGATTCCTCTCCGTTAGGTTTTCTAGTGGAGAGCTTTGTTGGTTGTTCTTCCTCATGGACAGCTCTTGGCATATTGCTTCCTCTATTTGTCGCAGATGTCTGGGTCCGAGAGAGACTGTGCCTCATCTCTTTTGGCATTGTCCTTCCTCTCGTGCTTTCTTGGACTTCCTTGGGCAGATTTTGAGAGCGCGGTTTCCTCAGATTGCTTTTGGCAAGTTCTTATGGCTTTTTGGTGTACATCCATCCAGACATTAGTTTGATTTCTTGGTTCGGTACTGGGCACTCTGGACTTTCCGAAAGGATCATAATCATAGAGTCTTTGGTGATCCTGTTTTTTCCACTTTCTCTTTCTTCAGACACTCTTTGCAGCAATCGCTTTTTGATTGCTTGCAATTTCGTTCTTTGATCATGATGTATATTTGTCCTACACTGAGATTTTCTCTTGATGTATTATAGCTCTTCCTTTCTGGGATAGCTTTTTTTTGTAATATAAGGACTCAGATTCTCCCAAAAAAAAAAAAAGTGTGTGCGTGTGAGCTCGTTATTGGCACTTTGGACTTTATGGACAGACTGCAATTGTAAAGTCTTTAGTGATCCGAAATTTTCTTTATTTGCTTTTTTAAAGCGTTCTCTGCAGTAATCTTTCTTTGATTGCTTGCAGACTCGCTAGATAGATTAGGATGTATATTTGGCTTATACCGAGATCTTCAGTTGATGTATTTTCTAGTGCCTCTTTTCTGAGGTATATGTGTGTGTGTGTGAGAGAGAGAGAGAGAGAGAGAGAGAGAGAGATGTATTACTGTCTTCGGGAGGCCTCACGGGCTTATGAGACCAAGCACAATCATATAGTTAACTCATACAAGCCACTGTGAGCTGAAGAAAAGAGCTTACTAAGGCCCTTTTTGGCTAAACTAAACTCAAAATAAAAAAGTCAAAACTAGTACTCAATGTAAGACATTACAAAGATATGGTGTTGTAGGCATAAATTCAATCCTATGGTTGACCAGTAGTACTTGGGTACTATAGATACCAAGTACTTGTATTGTTTCATTTGAACATGTCTATTGGAGCTTTCTTGTGTGTGCACTCTTGCTCACTTGTGTTCACAACCTGTCTCCAGTTAGTTCCTACATTTGGTATGAGAGCGCTTCCATCTCTAGAGCCTATTCCCGCGCTTGCTTCCAGACTCCCACAAGCTTGGTGCTCCAATGCACGTTCTTGGTTCTCACATTCAGCTCTCCAAGTTTCGTTTGAGGTAGCTCCAACATTCAGCTCCTCCTCTAGTTCAGTCCGGTGCCTCATTTCGTCGCCAGAAACTTGTTTTAGAGCAGGAAAAAAAAAAAAAAACAGTCCAGCGGCTGTTTTTTGACCTTTTGAGGTCTGATTTCGACGTTTTTCAAAATTTTTGAGTTGCCCGCATACAAACAAACTTGTCCCACACCATTTCAGGCAATTTTTTTTGGTTTTTTTGTCCATACAGTTGTACAGACGTCCGTATGGCTCCGTTTGTACAGCTGCGCGTTGTTAGAAGGTGATTTCGAGTCCGTACGACTTGTTAGAAGGCGATTCGAGCAGTTTTTGACATTTTGGCTCAGATCTGGACTCTTTTCAGCTCCAGCCTCTCCCGGGTGTGTTCCAGCAGCTCTAGGCATCTCCATACTTCTCCAGGCTCTTCCCTACACGTGTATTGTGTTCAGAAGTACTCCTGATAGCTTCATTCAGCTCCAAACAGCTCACTTCAGGTCCTTTGTCATCTCTAGCTTGCCCACATAGTCAATGGACTGTTTTGCAGGTGGTTCCGGCCAAGATGCACTTTCAGTAAGTGCTTTGAGCTGTGTATTTCACTTCGGGACTTTTTTGCAGCCCATACTCTTGCACTCTCAGGTGCATTTGCAGATACTTTGCATTGTTGGGTGCATTTGTAGTTACCTTATAGTTGTGGATGCCTTTGAGCTCCGTTGGATGCATTTGAGCACTCGTGGGTGCACTATTTCAGATTTGGGTTATGCATTTTCAGTTTGGGATTGCACTTTAGATTGCAGTAGAGTGCAGTGATTGGTTGATGCCATTTTTGCAGTGATTGCATTGCGCAGTCAGTGGCATTTCAGAGCAGCCAGTCGTACTTTGCATTTGGAGTCAGTATTAGATTGGGATATGCAGACACGTTTGCAGCCAGTTGCACTTTTGGGACTTTTGCAGGTACATTTGCAGCTTGTGGGTATCCCATTTTGCATCATG
This sequence comes from Dipteris shenzhenensis, assembly GCF_047967505.1. Classification (NCBI taxonomy): domain Eukaryota; kingdom Viridiplantae; phylum Streptophyta; class Polypodiopsida; order Gleicheniales; family Dipteridaceae; genus Dipteris; species Dipteris shenzhenensis. Next base: position 769,222 of record NC_141606.1, read on the forward strand.
TCGACTCTTTCAGACAGTTTTGGCAATTTGTCCGAGGGTGACAAGCTGGATGGACCAAACTATGCCTTGTGGACCATTCATGCTTAAGAACATCTTGGTTGGTAAGGGCTTGTGGGATATTGTCAGTGGGGATGAGGTGAGGCCAGCAGGCTCATCTACATCCAGCACAGCTTCTTCGGGTCAGACTACAGGCAGACAGAAGTCTGCTACAGCCCCTCCTGCTAGTCCCATAGCATCGACGGAGGAGCATAAGAAGTTTGACCGCCTGCCCAAACGATGTTTTTTATTGTCTCAAATGTCAAGAGGCACATTATGACGACTATCAAGTCGTGCAAGGATGCAAAGGCAGCATGGGAAAGATTAGCAAACATGTATTATGTTAAGAATGAGGCAAGGGCCATTGCCTTGACAAATCAGCTCAAGGATCTCAACATGCAGGAAGGCAAACATGTATCATGTTAAGAATGAGGCCAGGGCCATTGCCTTGACAAATCAGCTCAAGGATCTTAACATGCAGGAAGGCCAGGCCATCACTGATCATATTGCGAGGATCACTGATCTACGTGATCAACTCACAAGTATTGATGAGGAAATAGAAGACAAGAAGCTGAGGGTACACCTGAGACATTTCCAGGATACTTTCAGCCATATCTTTGAGGGGGGATTTGTAAGACATTACAAAGATATGGTGTTGTAGGCATAAAGTCAACCCTATGGTTGACCTACTGTACTTGGGTACTATGTATACCAAGTACTTGTATTGTTTCATTTGAACATTTCTATTGGAGCTTTCTTGTGTGTGCACTCTTGCTCACTTGTGTTCACAACGTGTCTCCACTTTGTTCCTACACTCAAACTTGAGTCAAAATACATAACCCGATGCCAAGGTGGCTCTCCTACGAGCTGCAAAAAATATTTGTTCTGCCGGGTGGACTTTCTCTATGACGGCTGCGATGGCATGGTCTCCATAATCTTTGTATTTGGCGGGCCATATCGAGAGTGATGCCTTTGATTGGGCGGTCCCCTCGAATATAGTTGTGATGGGTTGAACCTCCATCGTGTGTGCCCAGGTTTGTCTCTGCATCTTGTGTAGCTCTTGCATTTGGTCTCCTACGAGCTGCAAAAAATGTTTTTTCTACTGGGTGGACTTTCTTTGCGGCGGCGGCGGCGGCATGGTCTCCGTAATCTTTATATCAAGCGGGCCATATCGAGAGTGATGCCTCTGGTCAGGCGGTTCCCTCGAATATAGTTGTGATGGGCTGAACCTCCATCGTGTGTGCCCTGCTCTCTATCTCTGCATCTTGTGTACCTCCTGCATCTGTCCTCGTCATCTTTTCATCCCACTTATCCATGCTGACCTCATATCATCTATCTCCTCCTCCACTTGCGCTATGTATAGTGGCAGACTCAAATGTGTAAAAATTTGTTATATGTCCTTAGGCTCGATCCATCTGAGTCTCATGTGTCACTATCTCCTCTTGCTCTTTGATCCGACGCAACAAGGTCTCTTTATTCCATTGCATCTCTATCAGATAGAGACCAATGCAAACTTGGTCCTAGAAGTGAATCACTTGGGAGAGAGGCAAAAAATCGTGCCCCTCTTGAAATAGGCAATGATATTGCCCTTGGATCTCATAGTAAACAAGGCAAGTACATAGGAAGTGTTCCTCTGTCTCCACCGCCTCCAACATGCATAGTCTACAAATCCGTTGCTCTTTGGGTGTACTTGTGTGGCTCTTTTTGCCTTAATCCTCAGTCAGCTAATGGGATGAGACCCGCATGTATTCGATGACGATTCTCAAGGCGTGTGAGACTCGTCTATCCTCCAGGTATTGGGGGTATGATAATCACTCTATCCTCCGATATTCTCAGGAAGTGCTCACGGTGGAAGTGGATCTTGGTGGGAAACTTTTGATGCCCCCCTAGTCCATGACGTATAGAGCTGAAGTAGGTCCAACCATATAATACGGTTGATCTCATCTCGTGGTTTCAAAGGATCAAGTGCATCTAAGCTGTATTGAAAGGGGGGGAGACGGTCCATATAAATGCCCTCGCTGCGAAACCATTTGGATATGCGTGTGTATAAAGCCAGGCTAACCCCACTCTCAACTAGTTGTATAGATGACTCTAGTGCCAATCTTGGTAGTCTCTCTCTAGGTAAGGTCCAGACCCTGTGAAGCTAAGAGACCGTCTGGAAGATGGCATCAACCTGGAGCAGTGTGATGCCAAACTCTGTCTGTTTGATTTTGGGTTCTAATCCCATAGTTACCTGCACAACAGAGTGAGTACTTAATTGGGCTGGCTTGTGTGCCAGTCCTAGTACCTTGTTGTGGTGTTCCAAAACCTCTTTTAAATATCTTCCTAACTTTTTGGTTGGCTGCTCCAATTGTCTTCGTTTCTTCATAACCTTCTTTGATATGTGTATAGGCTCTACACCTTAGGAGTATATGTTCTACCTCCCTTGTGGGGCATATTTTGTAGGTCTTTTCTTCTTTGGGTGTGCACGTGCCACTCTCCACCTCCAGATCATGTGACGTGGTTTTGATTTTGCATAATAGATGCCTTTTAAACATAGATATGTCTTTTTTAGGATTTTGTTTTTTGCATTCTGTAGCTATCCATTGACTTAATTTCCTCTTCGTAGAATCGCATTTGTCCCCCAGTTTTGCTATAGTTTTTGTTGCATTTTCTGCATCACTATCTCCTTACTTTCACATGCAGTATATCAGTAGCTGTTATACCCCATGATGCCATCCCTTCTGTTCCCTCTCTGTGCCATCCCGTGATTTGCGTAGCTTTCATTGCCTTGTGTAGTATGCTACGGGCGCCCATCTTCTCAACTTTGTTGAGGTAAGCCATGAATTGACATAATGCCTTCCCTTCTAGAGGTATCATACCTATCTTAGCCAGTAGGATGGGGTAGGGTGTCTATGCCTTAATCCCTAACTCCCCTATTTCGAAATATTTTTATGTAAAGTTTCTATTCTTTCCTAGAGAGTCCGGGTGCCCAAGCTAGGCACATGTAAAGGTTTACTGTTTGCACAACCATAGTGTATAGAAACATTTCCTAATTCCACAGATGCATCCTCCTGCATTGATTTTGGAAGCTATGTAAAGCTTTCAAGCTTCCTAGAATCCTCTTCTGCACACATGCATTCCATTTGTAATTGTCTGTAAATTCCAGTCCTAGATATTTATATGAGCTGACTGTTTCCAAGGGCTCTCCGTCGAAGGTGACATCAATCTGGTTTATTACGTATCCCAATCACCATTCCTGTGTGTGCAGAATTCTCTCAGCTATCTTCGTAGATAAGCAGTAGCAAAGCATATCTTACAATCCGGACACCCTTCTTGCCGTGTATTCTCATCCGCCCTTCCAAATCATTGATAAAGAGGCCGAAAAGAGAGCTGGCAAGAGGGGGAAGCCTTGCTTGACCCCTATGTCGTTGGGGGAAGCCTTACTTGACCCATATGTCACTGCTTATGATAGCTTTCCCCTTGGAGCATGATCTGTCCACTAGCGGCTATGCTAACTTCACTAGGACTCTCTCATAGAGTTAGTATGTGGCCTCTAAAGTTCTTGAGGGACTTCAAGCTTTTCCAATCTTTCCCAAGCTTTCCAATCTTTCCCAATAGCTTTCTTGAAATCTACAAAGCAACAGTTATGGCAACTGATTGATCCACTGTTAGGTGTTTGGGATGAAACCCTGCTTGGGTTGGGTGCCTTGACGACCTATTCCTCCCCCCATTTGATGATTTCTGCTCAAGGATAGTGCCATGTAGCTTTAGCCATTAGGCTTCTCACCATGATTATCCGATAGTTCTTTGCCATCTTCCTATCTTTCCCCTTGTGGATCGGTACAATCCTAGTAAGCTGCCATTTTGAGGGAAATCCTTCCTCTAGAGCCATATTCATAAGCCTGGTAAGCATTTTCTGTCTTCTCTCCTCCCCATGTTAACATTTCTGCTACCAGCCCTTGTATGTTTGGAGCCTTCCCATTATCTAGAGCCATATTCATAAGCTTGGTAAGCATTTTCTTTGTCTTCTCTCCTCTCCATGCTAACATTTCTGCTACCAGCCCTTGTATGTCTGGAGCCTTCCCATTAGCTAGCTTTTTCAAGCCTTTACTCGCACCTTCTTCAGTTATGATGCCGTTTTCTGCCTTGACAATATAGTCATGGTTGACTTTCTCTTCCCCATCTCTTTTGTAGAGTCTTCTGGCAAACCGTACCATGTCTTCCCATTGTGCTTTCCTCTCTGGAGGTTTGTTGCTATGCAATTTCTGGAAAAACTTTTTTGGGGCTTTGTTTGAGCTCCTTAGGACCCCCAATCTGTTTTCTCTTGAGAATTATCCTTTTTTTTGTTCCTTACCACATCTTTACATGCCCGTGCTTTGTCCTCTCTCTTGGCTGTGTCTGCTGTTTTCCACGCTCTATTTGCATCCTTACAATCCTGGTCATACCAATGATTAGATTGCATTCCCTCGCTTCTCCCCTTGCTTTAGTGAAGCACTTTTGGGCTGTTAACAGCAGCATATCTGTTATGTATTTCTTCATTTCGTGACATGTAGAAGGCATCAGCCCCCTTGCCATTTCTGTCACTATTTCCCTCTCATGAATATCAGCCTTAAATAGTCCATTCTTAGCCCGGAAAGTGTGGTAATTTTCTGTTTTTTCACAGCATTACTTGCCCCCATAACGCCTAGAGACATTGCCTTGTGGTTGGACTCCAGGGACGACTCCTCAATCTTGATACATGCAATCATGTGCCTTGCATGCAGGTTTGTGATCACATAATCAACTACACTTGATCCTTGAGTGGGCATGTCTATCTTCCCATGTTTCAGAATACATGGTGCCATTACAAATTTGCAGCCCAAAGCATCTGCACAGTGTGAGGAGTTGCCTTCCCATATGAGTGTTCTCCTTGGCATCTTTTGATGTTCTTTTCCAGCCTCTTCTTTCTTTGATGTCTTCTTCCATTTCTCCCACCCATATGGGGTCTATCCCCTCCGTTGTGACGATGCCTTGCATTGATCTTGTTAGTACATTAAAATCCCCTGCGAGAATAATTGTATTCGTTTTAGACAACGTGGCTATATCCTCCTGTAAATGCATGAGGGGATCTCCTCGGGATATGTGGCTGTTATTTTTGTAGATGGGTGAGTGTGGGGGTGCAAACTATTTCTAACCACATATAGTGTTTATGCGGATCTTCTTTTACAACCTTTGCTGTTTTTTCCCAAGCCATTCTGATGTAGCATGTATCCCACCAAACCCCCCGTCCTCCTATGCGTGCTTTTGCATTCCACATGAATGTTTTCAAGAAACCTTGAATTTCAAGGGATTCACTCCCCTCATGCTCCCATGTCTCCAAAACTATAACTATGTCTGTCTCAGCTATTTCCTCTTCAGGTGTGATGGTCTTGTCCAAGGTCCATCTTCCTATGTTCCATACTTTTATCCTGAGGGTCTCGAGTGGCTATGCTTGCTTCCCTTGCCCTTACTTTTTTCCTGTAATGACAGCTTTTCCATCCTTCATGTAGCGTGTATGCCTTCCTTTTTTGCCTTTCATATTGTTTCAAGCTCCTTGAGCTTATGCTTGTGGGTGAGCACTTTGAGGAGGGATTGAGTGTCCTGAAACTTTACAAGTATTTGCCTTGGCTTTCTTCTTTCCTGCCTACCGGAAGGGCTTCCTGCCATGTAGCGGCTGATATATGCATTGTTTTTTGAAAAACGTGGGTGAGGACTTTCTCCATGTTCTCATCCTCACTCCTTCTATTCCCACAATCCAGATATTAAGTGCTTTTTCCTTATGCTCTTGCTGTAAAAGCTATCTCATCCATTTTGCTCTTGAATAGATCATGTTTCTGTGACCCTTCCGGAGTTTGCATTTGACCCTTCTCTCTCTACAATTCGCCCCGCATGTGCTATTCCATTTTTATTCCATGCTATTTAGTTTGGCATAGTCTGTCTCTATTTTCTTCTCTGTTTCAAGCATTCTGTGGTGCATCTCATGCATTTTGTCTTCCATCTACTTTGCTTCTTGGATTAGCACTGTATATTCATTCTGTAATTGTACTGTTGCCCCGCTTCTTTGATGATCTGTAGAAACTAGGATAGGGTGACATAATAGTGATCGGGATCCTCTTAGGGGTGAACATCATTCCCAGCCTGTATTGCAACTGAAATAGCAGTGTGTCTATCTTACCAGGTTATTACTTTTCTTTGAGCAAATCTGTCACAGATTTAGTCGTAGAATATATGTTTCAGACCCAACATTTTAGCGCAGAGAGAGACACAGAGAGAGAGAGAGAGAGAGAGAGAGAGAGAGAGAGAGAGAGAGAGAGATGATATGATATTATCAACGTCCACAATTGGATCTAGGGTAAAGGGATGGTCTTGCATCAAAGATTACAAGTTGTAGCTATGTATTTTTAGCTGTCAACAGCATAATTTTCTTGTGGTTGTGCTCCCAATCAGAATTGCCAGTGTGTGATTCTTATGTGTGATTCTTATCCAGGATCTTAGTATGGGTTCCCAAGGCTTCCTTAGCATAGAATCATACTATTATGAGGAGTGTGAGATATTCATCCTCAGTTTCGGCATATTCGTAGAACTCTCTATTCTCTTCCAATGTTCCCTTGTAAGTTGTGGCATCCTAGAATCAGCATCTGTACCACTGGCGTTTTTTCATGTCTCAATTCCAGATGTGTGATTATTTGTAGGTATGCGTGGACTGTAGACCCAGATATTCATGAAATTTATACCTTTTCACGACATTATGTCCTTGCCCACTCATCCAGTTCATCAATAAATAGGCCAAATAAATTTGAGGAGAAGGGGCATCCTTGTTTGACACCAATATCACTGTGTAGAATGACTATATCATTTGAGTTTGAGCCATTGCCAGTTCAGCTCACACTCTCTCCTATGCCTTGAATAGATTTTCTTTCAGGTTTTGGGGGCTACCAGCCTTGTTATTCATGGCCCTTCTGCTACTGCTAGATGGTCCAGTGTGGAGTGTATTGGTATGAGACCTGCTTGAGAATCGAGATGCCGATCCAGCACTGCTACTTTTTTGCCAGTGTGCTGATTTTCTGCCTTGAAAGTGTGCCATATAACTAGGCCATCAATCTGCTTACCATAGTTGTGTGCATCTTTACTGTTCCCTCCTTTGAATATGGGAACTATTTGGTCAGTTTGCCTCTATTTCCCTGTTCATTTTTGTTTCGAGGATCTTACTAAGATAATAGAAATGTTATAAACATATAGAGCCAAAATAAGGAACCAAACAACTAGAGATAACTACTGTGACAAAATGAGTGCAAGGACAAAGATGATTCGGTAAGACAACCAAATAGCCTGGATACAGTAGCTTTGCATTGCACTCTACACACCCCAATATACTATGTTGTAGGAACGTGTCACGATCTATGACGTATTCCTTTCTCTATACCTTAGACTTATGGACGGTTTGATGCATGGGCACTTGTGGAAGGGTATGCCCTTTTGAGGGGACATTTCCTATGAGGCACAACCCTTCACTAGAGACACATCCTATTGAAGAGACACTACCATTGTAATGTACCCTCTCATCAAGCGTCACCCTTCACAAGGGGTACACACCTCTTCATGCACATACACTTTGGAGTACACACCTTTTCATGCGTGACTCTTCACTCTCTATATAAGAGAGGCTCAACTATATGGATGACACGCTACAGACAATCAAGCAATGAAAATATATCCTCCTCTTCCGACAGTAGCTTCTTACCCTTTCTTGGATCCATGGACTCTGCAACCAACTTCTTTCCTCTCAAGAGCGGTAACACCCACTTTGGCATCACCAGTGTTACCTCCTTCAGGACCTCCTCTGCTAGATTTCCACATGTGGTTCCATCCTACCTCGCCTGCCCCATCCAGCATGAGCAATCTCAGAGAGCAGCCCGGATCTTCCTCCAGGAAGCTATCGATCCCTAGATCATGTAAGAAAGGAGAATGCATAAAGGTGCTTATAAACTAGCAATCCCTTTCTAGATGGTCATTGCCTGTCTACATTCCCATAAGCAATGCTAGTCTCTTCAGAAGAAAAGCAATGAATACAAGTAGAATCTGCCCAAAACACAGACTTGCACCTCAGGCTCACTGTGATCCCTCTATGAATACAAAGCCAAAAGAAAAGAGTGATTTTTCTAACCATGAGGGATTTTCAGAATATCTTGCAAAGAACTTTTCCAAGTCAACAAAAATCTGAAAATTCTCCCAATGAGGATCTTTGGTGGGCTTCCAGCATCTAAGGCTGAGCTAGAACTTCCTGGCATTATTGACTGTGTAACAAAAGAACGGGAGGATCTTCTCTCCGTACCATGCGCAAGGATATTAAGTTCCTATTCCTGCAAGAACACCATGTTTCAGAGTCTTGTACAGCCAGGTATGGGAGGATCCTTTGAGAATAGAGTAGAACATATATGGGCTCTCGTAATAGGAGAGGGAGCACAGAAGGGAGAGTGTGCATCTGCATTGTGCAGCCTTGGAAACATGCGGTACAGGATAGGGGCATTCTAGTCCCAAGTAGAGTACTCTGGCTTACAGAGGGGTTTGCTAACGCTTTAGGAGGACATTTGTCCTTTTATGCCCTAATGAAGCAACAAGCAGAACGGACTTTTGGATCGTCATGCGTCAAACTCTGCTAGTACCTGATCATTGGTGTATTAGAGGTAACTTCAATATGTTAGAGATACAGACGACAGTATGGGAATAGGAGAGGCAGACATTCTTAGAGCAGAGGAGTAGGCAGCTTGGTACGAGCTTATTTTCCATGTTAGAGGACAGGATCCCTGGCATTTACATGAGTTTGGTCGCTCCCCAGAATCTCTTCTCTTCTCTAAACCGGACAGCTACTTGGATGACTACAGTTTCTCGAGGATAAACCTGTTCTATGTGGATGAGTGGGCATGCGATAAGAGAGGGATGATAGGCATTGTTTTGAGTATTGCCTTCTCCGATCATCCTCCCACACAGATCATCCTTTTGTAGCAGCAAAGAGGGGAGCCTTCAGCTATCGGGATTCTTGATTTCTTATGCCGGGAGGTTTCTCTTAGAGGGCCCATCAAGGATATTTGGAGATCAAGAACCTTTCAAAGCAGATCAGCAGCTTAGGATATAGACACCACTGCTTACAGAGATCAGTTCGCTTCTCTTGGAGAAGTACAAGGAGATTGCTCACAAAGGAGATGAGTACTAGTCTTATGACACCTTTCTATACCGATGAGCTTGAGAGACCGATTACAGCTCTGTCGAAAGGCATATGTCCGGGAGAGGATGGTTTACCACTAATCCTTTTTCAATCTCATTGGGAGCTTATAAGCTCATGCATTCTCACAACTTTTTAGGACGTCATGGAGATTGCGATTATGCCAAACAAACTTTCAGAGGGGCTGATTCAACTTATTGCTAAGGGCTTCGGAGACATGCTTGGATCTGCTTATGAGATCCTAGCTAAGGCCATCAGCCTAAGACTTGCCCCTTTCTTACCAAACATTATTCAGCCCACCTGGACAAGCTTTGTACGGGACCACATCATATCAATAATATGTAGGATTTTGGGAGGCCACAACATTGGCACGGTTTCACCAAGAGGACGTATTCGCTTTGCTTCTTGATTTTGAGAAGGCCTACGATGGGTGGAATGGGAGTTTCTTGAGGGGACTTAGGAATGGATGGGCTTCCCAAGACAGCGGATAGTATGGATCTCAGCACTCTTCTTCTCAACACGTAGCCAAGTTTTAGTCAAGGGAGCTTGAGGGGACAAATTTCATACAGCAAAATCAGTGACACATGGATGTTACTTGGCCCCTCTACTTTTATTGTAGAGGCTATGAGCAGTTTTCTGAGAAATATAGGTATGGTATTCGTTGCACCAGGATGCCCAAGGCAGCTTTGGAGGAGTTGCTTGATGCAGAGTTTGTAGATGGTACGGCAATGTATCTTGATGGAGGGGTAGACATCTTCAGGGTATTTGTTTCAGCCATGGAGGTATTTTTCCTGGCTTTGAAATCTCTTTTTAACCTCGCAAGTCCTATGGGATTTGGGCCAAAGATTCACCCACACTTAAACTAGAGACTGCACGGACGGAGTTTTTACTTGGATGCCTAGAGAGACTGTAATGTGATATGAGAGATGTCATCATTCATGTAGGGCTGGACATCACGTCAGAGCGGCTGTTGGCACTGCTTTTGAGCATTCAAAGGAAGCTCTTGCATTGGAGCTCGGCCAAGCTATCCTTGGCACATAGATTAGCGGTTGCCAACTAGGTCTTGCTTGCCACTATGTGGTACATAATGTCTTGTTGGGACTTTTCTAGATCTTGCATTAAGCAAGTGATGCGACTCATCAATAACTTCATCTGGTTAGAAGGGGATGGCCACCCAACTAGGACGAAGGTGGCTTGGGATGTCATTATTCAGCCACATTCCAAAGGAGGGCTAGGCATTGTGGATCCAAAGTGCCAGAGCAGACCATTGCTCGCAAAGTTCATTATTATAGGCATGCTACCTAGCAGTGAGCCGTGGAAGGAGCTACTCCTTCATAGACTTTATGAGACTAGGAGGCCCATGGGAGCCAAGTACTAGGTGGATTTTTTCTAGGATAAGGGTACTCACTTGGGTAGGAGCTCATAGGTGAGATTTGTAGTGGCTATTCTCAGGGCTTGGGATGCAGTGCGAGAGAAACTTTTCCAGAGGCATCCCACGTCATTTGAAGAGATGAGGCCAGAGCCTCTCCTTTTCAATGACTTTATCAAATCGGCGACTAGGCTAGTACAATGGGAGAGTGGTTTTCTTTCATGGAGTTGCCCTCGTTTGCACAGAGACAAGATAGTTCACGAATTTAGAGTATCCCACACCATGATAGAGGAGATTGAGAGTGTGGTTTCTGGGGACTAGATCACTATTTACATATCTCAGAGAAGGGGCTTACCAAACTACCGAGCTACACCTAGATTCATGTCTCATGCACTAAGGATCTCGATTGTTCAGCTCTTGGTATCTTCACATAGGCTGCGGGTTGAGACAAGATGGGTAGAGGGCATCCCACACGAGAGACTTACTATGAGATCCGTGGACGACATCATTGTCTATTCAGGAGCTATTTTTAGTCCACTAAGAGAGTTCCTCACACATCCTGATCAATGGCGGGTGGCTACTTTCCTTATTGAGACCCAAAGACAGAGAGATCAGCTTATACAAGCACAGAGGAGAGCACGTGCGGGAGTAGTAGAGCCCAATCAAAGCACAATCATGGATTTTTTCTCCACTAAGCTGAAGCCAGGGACCAAACATAGAGAGAGCTAGACTGCCCACGACCTTGTGTAGACAGTCACATGAGGACTATGTACATATCCAGTTGGGCCTCTCTTCTATAGAGAGTGAAGAGTCACACATGAAAAGGTGTGTACTCCAAAGTGTATGTGCGTAAAGAGGTGTGTACCCCTTGTAAAGGGTGTGACCCTTGATGAGAGGGTACATTACAATGGTAGTGTCTCAATAGGATGTGTCTCTAGTGAAGGGTTGTGCCTCATAGGAAGTGTCCCCTCGAAAAGGGCCTTCCAAAAGTGTCCATTCATCAAATCATCCATAAGTCTAAGGTATAGAGAAAGGAATACGTCACAGATCGTGACATCTCCTCCTACTCCAAATAAGACCATGGTGGAGATAATGAACTGGTGTAGAAAATATTATGGTAAATTCTGAAAATATTGATGTAATATGTCGGGGTACTGCTGTAAGTCTTCATAAGATTGCCAAGTAGCGTCGGAGTTGTCTAGTCGCCAAAGAACAAGGAATGCCGTGATGAGTCGATGTCGAGTCTCTAGCTGTTGATGGTCCAGAATACACTCTGGGATAAGAAGAACTAATCATCTTCGATTTCTGGAACATAGTCACTTGCAGGAGGAACTAGTTCATCACCTGGAATATATATTTTTATCCAAGAAATGTGAAATGTCGGATGGATTTTACCCCATGATGGTGGTAAGTCCAATTTGTAACTTAAAGGTGAATGTTTCTTAAAGGTCCATAGTATCTTAGTCGCAACTTATGAAACTCAAACTTGACCATCTTGTAGCGATGTGGGGCTACAAATAACAGCACCATGTTACTAGTTTCAAATTCAAGGTGATGTCTATGTTTGTTGGCGGACCGTTGATACCGCTCTTGTGCTTTTCGCATATGATCCCCGACTTGGAGTAGAATATCTTGCATTTCTTGAACTAGTTGATTAGTTAGGGCCACTTGGTGTTAAAGTACAAAATTCATTGGTACAATCGGAGTGTGTCCATAAGCTTCTTGGAATCGAGTCATGCTGATGGCACTATGGAAGGAGTTATTATAAGCAAACCCGAGGAGTGGCAGATACTCTTCCCAAGCTGCTAAGCATGACTGAATATAATGTCAGAGCATTTCTTCCAGAACTTGGTTGACTCTTTCAGTCTAGCCATATAATTCTGAGTGGTAGGCTAAACTGAACAGTAGAGTTGTATCCAAGGATTCAAAAGAGAAAGGATTCGAAAAGAGAAATCCAAAAGTGACTGGTAAACTTAGGAACTCTGTCGGAGACGATGTTCTTGGGCAATCCACGGTGGCGGAAGATATGTTGTATGAAGAGTTTGGCGATGTCCGGAGCCTGGGCACTGCTTTTGCAAGCAACAAAATGTGCCATTTTGGACAATCGATCAACAATTACCATAATTTGAGTGTTACCTCTGGATGACCGTGGTAGTGCTGTAATAAAATCCATGGAAACACTTTCCCATATTCCAGTTAGAACTGGAAGAGGCTGAAGAAATCTTGCTGGAAGTCGTCGGCTTGATTGCATTTGTTGACAAGATAAGCAAGACGTAACCATTTTGATGACGTCGCTTTTCAATTGAGGCCAGTAGTAGGTTACACTGAGTAACTTGTAAGTCTTATTGATGCTGGACAATCGATCAACAATTACCATAATCTGAGTGTTATCTTTGGATGACCGTGGTAGTGTTGTAATAAAATCCATGGAAACACTTTCCCATCTTTGAATTGGAACTGGAAGAGGCTAAAGAAGTCCTGCTAAAAGTCATCGGCTTGCTTTCATTTGTTGACAAGATAAGCAAGATGTAACCATTTGATGACGTCGCTTTTCATCGGAGACGAGTAGTATGTTGCACTGAGTAACCTGTAAGTCTTGTTGATGTTGGAGAATCGATCAACAATTACCATAATCTGAGTGTTACCTCTCGATGACCGTGGTAGTGTTGTAATAAAATCCATGGAAACACTTTCCCATCTTTCAGTTGGAACTGGAGGAGATTGAAGAAGTCATGTTGGAAGTCGTTGGCTTGCTTTCATTTGTTAACAAGATAAGTAAGACGTAACCATTTTGATGACGTCGCTTTTCATATGAGGCCAATAGTATGTTGCACTGAGTAACTTGTAAGTCTTGTCGACGCCAGGATGTGCAGCATAAGGAACTACATGATGCTTTTTTAACAAAAGATGTCGAACATCCTTGTCATGTGGTATAGAGACGCGATCTTGATAATAAAGAAGGCGTCCGCATAAGAATAGGATGAGAAGATCTCATGTTCTGAAGTAGAAGGTTGATCTTTCGAAAGAACTTGTACTGCAGTGCTGAAGTCTTTATCCTGGGGATACTTTCCTTTGAAAGAATTTGGAATATCCACTGATAATGTAGAGATCCCCATAGCTGAGGCTAGAATTAATCTGCTGAGAGCATGTGCAACCACATTCCGTAGTACGGGAATGTACTCAATGGTCATGTGAAAGCTGGCCAGAAACTCAGCCCAGCGTGCTTGATGAGCATTCATTACTGGTGGAGTGAAGATATACTTGTGATGGCCTATCTTTACCACCGAGTCGGCTCCCATGAGATAATGTTTTCAAGAGTGGTAAGCATGTACAATTGCAAGAAAGTCCTTATCATAAACTGGGTATTTGGTTTGGATATCAGAATGTTTATGGCTGTCAAAAGCAATAACTCTGCCTTCTTGCATCAATACAGCTCCTGTAGTGATGTCGAAAGCATCTGTCATGACCTCAAATAGAAGGTTTGGGTCAGCAATAGCCATAATAGATGTGGTAATGAGTGCTTGCCTAAGTTGTTGGAAACTATACTCTTTTTCGGGAAGCCAGTGGAAAACTGCCATGCTTTTTAATAATTCGGATATTGGAGCTGCAATCTCAGAAAACTGATAGACCTTTGTATGGTGGAAGTTTGCCAAACCGAGAAAAGAGCGGACATCATGAATGTTCTTAGGAGTGGCGAGTTTCGGATTACCATGACCTTCTCGGGATCCACAAAGATGCCTTGGGCTGAAATAACATGTCCCAAATATTCGAGTTCGGTTTTGAAGAGCTCACTCTTTTCGATGTTGATGTAGAGAGGATGAGCGTGGAGAACTTTCAAACTTGGTGAAGATGTTTGCGCTCATTTAAGGATCTGCTGAAAACAAGGATGTCATCGAGGTAAACGATGATGAACTTGTCGAGGAAAGCCGTGAAGATATCGTTCATTAGTGTCATGAATGTGGCCGGGGCATTGTTTAACTCAAAAGGCATGACCAAACATTCATAGTGTCCATACTTCATTCGAAAGGCTGTCTTGTACTCATTGCCTTCTCGTATACGGATTTGATGATAACTTGAGCAAAAATCAATCTTTGAAAAGTGTGTTGCATGCAGAAGTTGATCGAATAGGTCATCAATGTGAGGCAATGGGTACTTGTTTTTTAAAGTGAGCTCGTTGAGGGCTCGGTAGTCGATGCAAAGGCACATGGACTTATTCTTCTTTTCCTTAAGTAGTATAGGAAATCCAAAAGGACTTCGACTAAGCTGAATGTGACCGTTGTCAAGTAGTTCAGTCACTTGTCTTTGGATTTTCTTCATTTTGTGTGTAAGAAACCCGATAAGGAGGTTTCAACCGTGGGTTACTTCCTAGAATAAGTTCGATTGGATGATCCACTGTCGTTGAGGTGGTAACTTCTTGGGCAATTCCCGTGGAAAAACATCCAGATAAGGCTGGAGAAAGGTTGGCTGAGGTACTCAAGAGAATCCTTTGTCGGTGTATCCTCAACTGGGGTAACCAACAGAAGTGCAGTCTTTACTTGAGATTTACGAACCCACTTCTTGACTTGTCAGGTGGAGGCAACTGGACTAGAAGGAGCGTCCCTAGAACCACTTATCTCGATAAGTTTCCCCTGGTGGACAACTTGCACTGCATGATGTATTTCTGCTTTGAGCTTGCTCTTGTGGGTTTTGTTCATACTTCGTAGAAGCCTTTTTTCTGACAAAAAAAGAGAGGAAGAAACGGAGACGGAAGGTGAGCGCTGAGAAAATGGAAAAAAAGAAGCTAGGGGTGGTTGGAAAGAGAAGGGAGGGAAAAGGAATAGGGGAAAGGTTCACAAGGGAGGCAGGGGTCAAGACAAACCCCTTGCAACTGCAAGCCTGGCTGCTCTTGCACTGCTCATCAAAGCAATCAGGAGGTGGAAATCGGCTAGGAAAGAGTGTGCAATGCCTAGACCCCTGGGAAGAAAATGAAGTGTCTGAGGCAGCCAATGGACTGCCTACAGTCTGGCAAAACAAGAAAGGGCAGGAAAACAAAAAATGTGCAGGGAAAAAAAGCAATGAAGCAGCCTGGAGCCGGCTGATTGCTGGGCTGAAGTGATGTGGAAGGAGAAGAGGGGAAAATGGCAGGCAGGGGGGGGAAGGCGGGGGGTGAGTGTGAAAGAAGGAAAGGATCGAGGGGTGTGGGTGGTGACAAGCTGCAGCAACCCGTTGAAGGGACTGCAAAAAACAAGCCTGTGCCAGCAGCTAAAGGAGGTGGCAAGGAAGGAGTAGAGAGAAAGACAGAGGAGGGAAAGGCATCGAGGGAGGCATGGAGGATGGGCAGAAAGGCACAGCAAGCGGGTCGAGGGAGTTAGCGGATTTCACAGGCTTTGCAGTGATGCACTGGCTCAATTGTACAACCATTCTACCGGTAGCTTTTCTTGCAGGCGGTGGTTGTAGATTTTCTGTCGAGCCGTTTCGAAGTAGGCTGAGAAGAATGAAATGAAATGCATCAATGGAGTTCAATGCTCTAGGGCCAACTACCTGGTGGAATCCAAACAACCACCCAAGGGTAAGATAAGGAACATTTTGGCTTAATGGGAAGCTTCTCTAGGTATCATGCTTATTAGAACTATCTGCCTTGGTCTTCACCATAGAAGTATTCTAAGCAGATAATCATTGCATGCACTCCAGTCTTTTGCATTGCATGCTGTCTTCATCTACTTGAGAGGAACCACCTGGCTGTTCTGGCCCAATTCTATGAATACTTTATTCTGGGTCTGCTGGATCAGTAGTTATGCGTTGGTTGGATTGGGATTGGCCTCATTGACACATATTTTCTGGATTTTCGTTGTTTAAGTTTTAGAAACTGTTTATATCTTGAATTTGTCGAAAGACTGAAGATGCTGCAATTTTTTGGTTATTCAGTTTTTAGAAACTGCCCATCTCTTGACCTATGTGACCCATCTTTTCAAGGCCTTTGGTGTTTTTTTTGCTCCAAAGACAGAAGATGCTTCAGAGTTTTTGGGCTTAGACTTTTGACCTCAAAGCCTTTTGGCCCATGCATTCTTTTGCTCAATTAGCACTAGATGTTCTGTTGCTGTGGCTCCTATAATTCTTAGTGTGATGTGGTGCTATTCGTGAATGGTGCAATCATTGTCTTTGCATAGGTGCTCTACCTCGATGATTTGACCTCACTCCACCCTCTACTATTAGGACTTCTTTTCATTCAAGCGAAGCAGCTGTCTGATTGATGTAGCCACTATTTTGAACTTTTCCATTTATCAGATTATCGATATATGATTTGAGAAATCACTCTTGACTTTTAACTTGCCTCCAGGCTTTCTTGGTCTGAAAAACGTGTTGATGCCACATTCCTTCCAGGTAAAGTGGTATTTTGGGACCTCATGGTTTTGTTCCAATTTCTGATGCGAGAGTAATGCAACCTTCTATTAACACTTCTGGTATCTATTGATAGTTACATTTTTATGTTTTTCTTGGCAGGCACGTGGATGGTCTTTGTTATCCTAGACGTTTTTGCCTTCATCACAATTATTGCCACTTTTGAACCAATATTACCCCACTCCCTTGACAATCCGAAGCATGAATCTGATGATGTATTGAGAGATACTGGAATCCTGGAAAGGCAGGCTTCGTTCACATTATGAAGATCCTGGACGCTTTAGGTTTTTTCTACGACCTATGTTGGCAATGGGAAAACAACAAACACTACTTAAGACTCAACCACTGGTTAATATGGGGAGGTGGGGGCCGGCCTCTCCCCACCCCTCCAGAAAAGGCATGGAGGGACATTCCCTCGGCTAAGTCAGACTCACCATATTAAGTACGGAACTTTAAACAATTAGTGTATGTAATTGATGTGAATTTTTAAATTATAGATAAAAAAGCTTCTGTAAATTGTTAGGACTACTCTTAAAGCCATAGAAACGTTTTGGGTTTGCTAAGGTCGTCCTTAAGAACAGACACCTTACAGAATCACAGCTATTTTTGGGTTGATTGCCGTGTTGAAATGCATATATTTTCTTTTTTGTGCTCTTTTTTTGTCCAAGTTTCTAAGGGTAACCTTTCTTTTTTCACTGTTGAGTCTGCTTGCCTTTTGTACTTCATCAAGAATAAAAAGAGAAAAGGGCAGTGCTTCTGGCACTCCTGTTTTGATAACGAACCGAGTTATGAGGAGGATTCCTTTTGGTTATAAACACCTAGTGAGCATGCATTCTATCCTAGACATCTACATTTTCTAAAGGAAATTATTATTTTTAGCAAAAGAAGGGCAAAGAAAGTTACAGGAGAACACAACCATTTGGCTGATTTACAAGGGCTGCCTTGAGAAACAATGTTTTGAGACTATGTGTTCCAATTGTTTGGTGGAACACTACATGGGTACGCAGGTTGTATTCTTGATTTCATGATTTATAGAAATTAAGGGTGTCAATTGCTATGTTAGCCTGCACTTCTTACTGCATCATGTACTTGGTAAAAACTATCCTACCACACATGCTAGGCAAATGACTCCAATCCATAGTAATATTAAATCAAATGGACTATACCATCACATTTGTCACTTAATTGTTGCAAGCTCGTATGTGACTGAAATCATCGATAGTAGGTGTATAGCATTAATGCCATCGCATTAGAAAGTTATGTTGTTTGAGCATATTATCTTTGTTAGATAAGCCTTGGGTTTTAACAATTAATTGGCTTTGTATTTCAATAGTTATCATTTGGGTTTGAAAATGTAGATGTATTGATATAGCTTGAAGTCATCCTAGACACATCATCAATCACTTTTGGCATTTACACAATGATATAAGTTTGTGCTTATCATCGAATCAAATGCAATCATAATGTCACTCACCAGCCAACTATTATGAGTACTGCTTATTACTTTTGTGAAAAGAGAAGGCATTGCAATTGCGTAAATAGCATGCTTTTTCTCTTTCTACAAGCTTAAAAAGTACTTGCTCATGGATGTAATGCTCTTACAAGTGCTTGACATGGAATTTCGATAATGTTAGTTTTGGGTTTGAAATATTTAGAAACAAAGTAATGCCTTGAAATCCAATTGCAAACATCACAAATTTACACCAACTTGTGATACTTGTTTGGACTTTGATAGTGATATCTCAACGTACTACGACCATTGATATCAAATACTTTAAAAGCAATAAGCCCCATCTATTAAGTAGTATGAAGTGTTGCTATTAGTAGCATTGTATTCCTCTACCCCTCGCACATTGATTGATGGATAGTAGGTTTCTTTTACAGATTGGGCACGTAAAGTGCTTTCTTGGGTTCCTTCTCGTCTCTTGAATGGCATGGGTTTGATTCCCTTGATGAGACAACTCTACTTGACACCCGTGGCGATGCTAGATTTGGGCCAACTTCACCAAGGATCTAGAACCACTTCTAGATCCACATCATGTGCTTAGAAGCAGCGCTGTTTGTGCACCACTCCTAACAATCCAGAGTTATGGTGAGCTATGACACCTTTTTGTCACTTGGGCAAAGAACACACCCTCCTTGATGAATGCTCGTTGCCTTACTGGTTATTCCATCCTAGATTTGCCATTTTATTTCGACAGTCCCAAGGTGTCTTGGTTTGCCACAGTTGAAGCATTTCCTGTTCTCCCTTTGGATTCAATCTTCTCAACCCTTGAATGCTCATTTGGCTTGCTCTTGCTATGTCTTACTTTGTCTTCCTTTTGCTAAGGTCATCTCTCCGGTCGGCCAAATTTCTTTACCTAGGCCTCTCCTTATAGGAGTAATGGAACCAATTCCTCAAATGTAACCGGCCCACTGGCCTTTGTCTTATAATCATAGTTTCAAGAACCCGTTGTAGCTATGAGGAAGTATGCCTAGTGATGTACCCCTACACTGTGTCTCCCACGGCCATCTTCATTTTGTAAAGATCTGTCTCAAGGTTAGCATTCGGGCTTCGTACAACATCACCTTCAGCACCTTCCAAGCCTTTGTTGGACCAATTCGATGAGGAAGGATGACATCTCCAATAGTTCAGATGATAATATTTAGGGCCTCTGCATCTTGTACTATTCAATCTTGCATTGCAACCAGATCTATCATACTCTTGATAGCATTCTCGATGCCCTCAAGTCTCAACTCAACCAAGTGACACTAGACCATCTTCCATACTGCATAGTTGGACTCATCAAGCTTGTTACTCTCCTTGAAGTCATCTAGTTATTTATCTATCTTGAGGTAAAACTTTTCAATGAAACACAACACTTAATTGAACACTGAACCTCCTCATACTCCGTCATTTAGCATTGATGTAGGCAATGAGAACTTCTAGCAACAAGGCTCTGATGCCATGTTAGTAAGCACAAACCTAATGGGCTCTAATGGCATGTCAAAAAACTTTATCCAACCCATCCTTGGATGCATAGCAAAAACTATCTACTCCGGTTCCTTGATCTTGAAAGCTTCTCTTTGGTCCTACACTCGATTGGTACCACACACAGACACTTGATCACGATGCGCACATGAAACTTAATGCCAGGTTCAAGACAATAGCTCTCAACAAACAGTAACCTTGACTTTACATAGCTATCAAGGAGCTTCAATACAATCGACCTTATCAAAATATGTAACAGCATTTGAGTTGCAACCATGAAGGGATGGTGAGGATCTTGCATGCTTCCTTAGAGAGCTTTAGTGCAGTCTGTGTGCTCGTCAAGCTCATCTCCACATTGTCTTTGCAAGGGCTCTTGTTGTATGACTTCCAACACGCTTTCTCCAACTCTTGATCTCTTGATCATGAATTGGGACTTATAGCACACAACTCTTGCTTGGCATCTTTGGACCTCTAACTTGCAGCTACATTATAGTGCTAACTCCGTCTCTCCACAGTAATTACCTAAAAAGTATTGAATCCCAAATTTTTGGTGCCCTATCGTCTTCCCTCATGAGTCAAGCTCTCTTGTTCACCATCAAGCAAAGGGGTGATGTCTTTCTATGAGTAATGCCTCAAATCATTTCCACACTCTTAGAGTTTTGTTCCTAATTTCTAGCTGGTTAAGTCAACGCTTGAACCAATGCTCTGATTAATCATTGTGGATGTTAGTCACGTTTCTTGTCTTTGGATCCTACTCCAAACTCTAGAATGTTTTGAGTTACATACTAGAACCAAGTCTAGGTCTCTATCTGGATATGAGATCCGGATGCTTGTAGGCATACGTGTCATTCAGGTCCAACTTGGGACTCTTGCCTTCTAGATCCTAGTCTATGCTAACACTTGGAGTCTAGATTCACTGAGATGATTGGATCTAGCCTATTTCATCATTTGCCTCCTTGTCCTCATATGGGGGCTCACATATGAGGCACATGGACCTCAAGTTTGAAATGCGAATGGAGTGTAAGGGAGAGGATGGTTCATTTCATATGGAACTTCAAAGAGGTCTGATGGAATTTAAGGAGAAATAAGTACCTTTAAATTCACCCTCATCAGGGACATTTTATACCAACACCATCTAGAACTAAGAGGAGATGCATCATGCCATAAAAAGTCTTGAGGTCAACATGCAAGGCGCACTTTACCTACTAGCTCATTGCTTAGGAGTTAATAGTGGCCAAAGGTTTCTTTTTGCAGGGGAAAAAAATGTTGTATATATATTATGAATACTTGTAATGTGAGCTTCATCATGTGAATGAACTTTCCATATTTATAGAGAGCAAGTAGAATAAAATGATCTAAAAAGATTATAGAATCGAAGATAGATAACATGGAATATTGGCATGCTCCTGAGTCGAATTGGAAAAAAGCATGTTGATGTTCTAATGGAGCATCCAAAGCTTGGGGAAAATGTTTAAGCGAGTGGACCTAGGTTTTTTGGGACTTTTAGTAGTTTAAGCGAGTGGGCCTACTATATGACAAGCTTGGTATGATATAAGGTACACATGCTAATGTTCTCCATGCCCTATTTTGTGCAAGAATGTTCCTTCTATCAGTGAGTTAGTGAGGAATGGAAGAAAAGGGTTGTACCAAAGCAGTGCGTCATTGGATCCATGTGGGGGACTTTCAAGTATATAAGTTAGAATGCTACATTAATAACATAAACATATTTTACTGCCTACAAATTTCATTCCAAAACAAACAATTATTCTATTAAACTCCCTTGAACAAGCATAATGTTCTTCTTCCCACTTCTTTTCAAAGTATGAAGGAATGATACAATTAATATTAAACAGCTCACACACATTGCTCCACAACAATAAATGTAAGAGGTCATAAGCTCCACTGAATGATAAAATAATCGGCCATAAGATCCACAATAATGAGTCATCATAAGCTCCACAATGATAAACATAAGTCGTCATCATAAGCCCCACAATAATAAATGCAATGGGTCATAAGCTCCACATACATTGCACCACAACAATAAATGTAAGCGGGCATAAGCTCCACTTACTAGAAGAGTTCAAAAAAACAAAGCTCCCTTCATAGTCTCAATCCCTCTTTTTGGCATTTAGATGAGGTTGCGCCAAGGGCTTGAAGAAAACATGACATCAACTACTTCCAAGAGAGACACAATGTCTCCCTAGCTTTGCACACGCACGGGCCATGCTGCCTGTGCCTATAAATGCATCAACGACCACATCCCCCTCCTTCGTGAAAGTGTGCAAGAGAAACCTGTAATAAATAAAGACTTGTTAACTAACGATTAATCGATTTGGTTGCAAGAAAGATGTGGCACTTAAAATTTGTTGTAATCACCTTCTCAAGTCAAGTTGTCTCTCCGCACCACTTTACGCCCATCCCTTGTGACTTTGAAGGTGTCGAATGGAGACTTCCTTACCTAAGTGGACTCATCCATGTTCCATGAAATTCTACTACCCAAGTTTATAGCCTGGTAATCTCTGATTGAAGTACATGGGCACTTTGTTTCCTTAGTGCCTGAACATGGCCAAACAAGCTAGTTGATGTGTCACTAGCAGCACATTTAGTATACTTGTGCATTCTTTGTACACCATCATGGTGCAATATAGTGTGAATCCATTGTCCATTGCCCTTGCTACACATAATACATATGGTTTGGCAAGCATGTGGTAATCAGCCACCACCACCACCTAGAATGCCAAGGCTTGTATAGCATCCAAGAGTGATTTGCAATATATTCCAGTCTGAAACTTCCTTTCTAGCGAGACGCTCAACTAGGGTTGATGTGGGAAAGTCTGCCAACATCATGCTTGTTGCTGCCTTGCTAGGTGAACCACCTACTGTGAGGGATGGATGCATAATACATTACTAATTTTAAAAAAAAATCAAGCTTTATGACATCCGTGCAAAAAAAAAGACCATGGCATCATACTCAAATTCAAAGAAGGTCTGAAAAACCAGTTTTATATCTTGGCTTAACTAAATGAATACCTATGCTACTTTCCCTCATCCATTTCCATGTGCAACTCTATCAAGTCAGCTTTATTGACTCGATGGTCCACCTCCACCTCCACCTCCACCTCAATAAACAAGTTGAAAAACACACTAACACTACATCGACCTACCGACCTCGCTAGCAAGATAAGAAATTGTTCTTTTATGCTCACTTACCATCTCCCCTCTCTTGCATGGCTACATCATCTCCCCCACTTGTCCTTTCTTCACCACTAGGACCACCTTTAAAGTCCAAAATCCTTGCCACTTTCGAAGCGCCCTCATCATGCCTTGCCTTTGTGCGCATCTCCCTCTTTGTGGTAGAACCAATATCCTTTTATCTTCTTTCCCTACAAATCCATCCAAGCCACAAAGTTTGGGCACACACAAAGACGAGGGGGAGTTTCATTGCATGGCTTGATATATGAATGGCACGCACATGCATTACTTGAGTTGAAACAAGACAAACGTATCTTTGCGCAGCTTCTATTTGGTGTGAGGGACTTTGCTCACTGGGTACTCTAGCCACCACTACAGGCAACTTTGCACCTCCCAATCTGTCAACACTAGGGCGCTTCCACCATGAGTCAGGAAACATGGATATGAGTCCTTCCTTCATGACCCAATCATTACATCCCTGTGGAAGCTCCTTGATCTTACCCTCAATTAACAAGCAAGCAAAAACACCTAGAATCCATTTACACAATTTATAAGCCAACATTTACCTCCATCTAACGAGTGTGTGGAGAGGAAGCTTGCATCTAATGTTACCTGTACACCAGGAAACGCATAGACATAAGCATCTATGTTTGCTTTCACAAGGAGTTGAGCTCTTCATGTTTGGTGCTATGTCTGAATATCTATCCTGGAAGTGTAGCTAGCTTGTAACACCTCCTTTGTCCTCCACTCCTTATTATCTCTTAGCACGCCAAGATCCATCTGCAATGCTACATCGCCAACCAACACATGTAACACCTCCTTTTTCCTACTATTAGAAAAACTGTTATTCACCTATGTCATAATGGTTGCAACATAGAAACATTTATAAACATGAGGGTGAGTTCCGTTGCATGGCTGCATAGAACACATTTAAAAATAGGAGACTCCATGAAATTATACTTCTATGGATTTATCTTCACTGAGCCCAACTTGTCCTCCATCATGATCTTTCCTTTCACATCCCAAGTTATGGAAAACAAGACACTAAAGAATCCCTCCCCATTGGCTGGATTGGCAATGGACTGCATCTTATACCCTTTAGTTTTCACCTTGTTTTTTGCCTTCTCTGATGCTTTATTTTTTATCTTCTTGCACTCCTCTAGCATGAGGGATTGGGTGTCCACTTTGTCCATCTCCTCTTTGAACTTACGTTGGCACTTCTTATGCACATGAACTACCTGTAAGTGTTTGAGATAACATGTGGCAAAGGATTGCAATGCACAGAATGAATATCTCTCAAAGCACTTACCCTAAAAACAAATTATGCAAGAACAACCATTGGCAAGTTTTACCAAGCCTTGGTGGACCCACTCCTCTCCTTCACAAGCATGGCCTCCACTAGTCTTTTGTCCTCATTGGTAAAATAGCACATGAGTGTGTCTCTATTTGCAATGCCAAATTTATGCATCATGAAGATATCATGCGCTATAGTGTGAGGGGCATGTAGATAAGCAAGCTTGCAAACAGAGATACAATGGGTGAGATGATTGATTGCAGTAGAGAAAAAAAAACCTCCAAATCACAACACTCACAATCAAGTGGAATGAGTTATATTTATCTCGGCAAGTGCAAGCAACACCCCTCCCTCTTGTGCATGCTTGAACGGTAAGAACTTGTAGCGCACTTTTGATGTGCCACTATGGTGAGTTTGCATATACGATAAGACAAGGGTAAATTGTAAGTGCCCAATGGTGGGAAGGATGGAACACATGGTAGCAAAGAAATGTCAGATAGACTAAAAGTAAGAGGTGCTTGTGTTGAACCACCCTAGCTAGGCCTTCAGCCTGTGATTGCCATCCTAAACCAAGAACTTTTTACCCTTTAGGTGCACCTAATTTGTTTTTAATCAAGATCATTCTCAAATTCTTGGTTCACCATGACCCAGTGCTATGTTGCATGTGAAGCATGCATCCTAAAGACTATAGGATATAGCAATTTATTCAAAATCATCAAAATTTTGTTCTATACATACATGCAACAAAGTAATCATTCAAAAGTACACTACATGAGATTCTCCTCAACCCAAGGACACACCTAAATAAGAACATTAGGCATGGGTTAACGGGCCTCCAATGTTGTGCTAAAGTGATGCATACCCATTTGAGGGCACGCTCCATAACTTTTTTTGATTTGTTGAAAACCAAAACGAATTGAAAATTTGGAATCCAAACTAGTGAGACTACTGCATGGCAGTCTTAAACATTGATAGCTATTAGTATTGGTTTCTAGATTCACACTAAAATGGAAGAATTTGGAAAAGTAAAATATGTGCATGTGAAAAGATATTTAAATAAATCCAACACTATTTACAATTTTGAATTGTTTCTTTTTACATGCACTTAATTGCTATATGGCTCATAAGCATGCCAAAGGTCATTGCATTTAATTATACATAGCATTAAACCCAATAGCGTGCCCTTTGGCTTATTTGTGTTTTGAAGCATTTTAGGCCACATTGCACTTGTTTGGGATATCCAATTCTGCTGACATGTATCGTTGGAGGGGGGAAAACCAACGACTGAAATTTTACTAGGCCTAAGAATTCTGAATTTTCACACCTCCTGCAACAAGTGCCAGTAATGTGATTGTTAGGCACTTAATGTGATTGTCGTAGGCCCAGTAAAATTTTCGTAGGCACTTAATGTGATTGTTAGGCACTTAATGTGATTGTTAGGCCTTAATGTGATTGTCCTAAACCAAGATGGCTTGGACTTAGTGTGATTGTCCTAAACCAGCTCAATGGCTGGAACATCATGCAATTATGATTGGGTAAGCTCAAACACCAAAACCAAGCTGGCTTGGACTTAATGTGATTGTCCTAAACCAGCTTGGTGGTTGGAACATCATGCAATCGTAATTGGGTCAGCTCAAACACCAAAACTAGGTCGGCTTGGACTTAATGTGATTGTCCGAAGCCAAGCTAGCTTGGACTGAATGTGATTGTCCTAAACTAGCTCGGTGGTTGGAACATCATGCAACTGTGTGGCTAGTTTAGCTCAAGCACTAGAACCACGCTGGCTTGGAATTAATGTGAGTGTCCTAAACCAGGATGGCTTGGAATTAATGTTATTTTCCTAAACCATCTTGGTGGTTGGAACATCATGCAGTCATGATTGGGTCAGCTCAAACATCAGTTAAGGCTAGAGGAGGTAGGCACTAGCAATGAAATGCATTTTTGTTGGCTTAGGATTAACTGCAACCCCCACAAAATGTAACCTTTAGTAAATCCCAAACAACCAACGCACTTGTTTCAGTAAATCCAAACAAGGGAAAATGTAGAATAGTTTCTTGATCATCGAAAAATTCTAATAGTCTGATATGTTCTTATAGTCTATCTCCAACATAATGCTAATCTAAGCATGCAAATTAGATGGTCCCTCATGAAAAGTCATTGTTATTACAGTATGATTCCGACTTACTGCTAATCTGGGCCTATGAACTAGATGGCCCCTCATGCAAAGTCATTGTTATTACAATAAACTGAAGAAAGGCAAGATCAAATAGGACATCAGATTAGCATTGAGTCGGTTCATCAGGATGTAATAACAATAGTTCTCATTCTAAACTATTATTATTACAATTTGATAAACTGACTGAATGCTAATCTAAGCTTGTGAACTAGATGCAAAGTCACTATTATTACAGTCTGATTCTAGCTCAATGCTAATCTGAGCCTATGAATTAGATGGTCCCTCATGCACAATCATTGTTATTACTGTCTGATTCCGATTGAATGCTAATCTAAACCTATGAATTATATGGTCCCTCATGCACGAGCAACCATCTAATCGCACATCATGGTGAGACGATGATGTATATGACTGCCTACGCTAGGTTGGGCTACCAGCAAAGCTTCGTGTATGTGCCACCACTCCTCCCCCCTCATCCCATTGAATTATCATGATCTTGGCTCTGATGACCAAGAAATCTAGCATGGCAACCATCTAATCGCATGTCATGGCTAGACAATGATGTAGATGACTGCCTATGCTAGGCTGGGCTACCAACAAAATCTAGTAGGTGGATTTTGTGCTCTTAGCACAGTGATAGGGACATAGAGTCGCACAAATTGACATAAAAAACAAAGGGGAAAAGAGTGGGAGGGTGGCAATTCTAGCTATATAAGGGCCTTGAGGGCAGAGAAACAATTCACTGCACCGAGGAAAATTTCTCTCCTATCCCCTTCCACACTCTCTCCAATCCCCCTTCTACACCTATGATGAATCTTCTGCTGCAACCTCGATGCCCCTTCATAATGCTGCCCAAGTCATGGGATCCATTGTTTGCCTTGGCTTTCCATCTTGCAACACTCTACTAGCCATAGCCATGACCAAGGAAGTTGCAGGATGGGGAGCCAAGGGAAACAGTCATCATCATTCCATTAGGCACATTCCATTAGGCACTAGTAGCAGAGGACTCAACTTGGTGATAAGACTCTCATAATTGAGCACAACCTTTGGCATTGGGGAAGGAGAACTCAACTTGGTGACATGATGTAACACACTGAGCGCATGCGTTACTATCAAATGTTGTGCTTGATTGAGCTCGCCACCAAGTTGAGTTCGCTATGCTAGTGCCTTGAAAGAAGTTGCTATAATGAAGGCAATTCCTTGAAAGACTTGAAAGAAAAAACTCATGACCAACCATGTTGCAGGATGGGGAGCCAAGGGAAATGAGTCATCATTGTTCCATCAATCACTGGCAGAGAACTCAACTTGGTGATGAGCCTCTCATGATTGCGCACAACCTTTGACACTGGGGAAGGAACTCAACTTGATGATTAGCTCTAACATAGAGAGCATGCGTCAGTGTGTTGGAGCTCACCACTATGTTGAGTTTCCTGTCCGCTATCGAATGCTGTGCTCAATTGAGCTCACCTCCAAGTTGAGTTCCCTCTTCTAGTGCCTTGAAAGAAGTTGCCATGAAAAAGGTTATTTCAATTACGAGGTGTTCGTATTATCCCTTGCATACAAGGCACGAGGTCAAAAGTTTAAGAAAGTACTAACAAGGGAAAACGTGACATCTAGTCTTGCCACAGTGATGGTGTTGACAAGTGCTAAAAGTGTTTAAAGAAGTGTCACAAAGACATAGTGCTAGCATCTTTGTATGTAATCTATTTTGTTAAATGTTTTCTTTGGATGTAATTTATTTTGTTTCAATTTCGATGTAATTCTATTCTCGTAAAAACTATCGGATGTAATTTCTTTTGTTTCAATTTCAATGTAGTACCATTATCGCCCAAAACTATTGTTGCTGTTAGTTCGGTAGTGAAAGTGGCTCTCATTAAGAGGGGAAAGGTGGGTTTTAATATGGTCCCTTGATTCAAGTCCAAGATCAATGGTTGAGATGGAGGCACCTAATGAAGGGTGGAGATTGGAGTGCATTTTAGAAAGCTAGGATTGAAGTGCCTATTTGATGGCTTGGATTGAAGCGCCATTTCCTGGGCACTTGCAAATCAAGGGCCTGAATTTAAGCACCTTTTCCCCTCATCCCATCCCTTGATTCCAAATCTAGGGTCCTGATTGAAGCACCATTTGTACTCATCTCCTTCCTTGGATCTCTAGCAAATCTATGGCCCATATTGACACACATTTTCCTCTCATCTTGTCCATTTGATCTTTGTGATGATCAAGGGTGGAGATTTGATCCTTCTATCCTTTGATGGTATCCCTTAGATCTGCCTCTTGATCTAATGGTTGGGAGTGCTCTACCTCAAATTTGAATGTATCCCTTGGATTGAAGATTAGATCAAGGGCTGGGAGTGAAGATCATGTGTCCAAACTCTGGGTTAGAGGTCTCCACACACTTAAATTCTTTTGTCAACTTCAACATCATTGGTACACCTCAAATTGCTCTCTAATGCCTTGATATTAGGAAACACTAATTGGAGGCCCTTTTGAGACCCCAAATCTCCCCTAATGGTACTTGTGTGTGTGCGTGATAGCTTGGTGGTAAGGATGATGTTTGAGATTGGTGATCTTGCTAGAGGCATTTCTTGTGCTTTTGTCACGTGGAAGGTTTGGTTAGGTCCAGTAGCCATACCTTGCAGGTAGGCGATGGGTTGCTAGATGTCTTCCCTTGGAAAGGTATTCATGAGTTGGCTACCATGCCAAATTTATCACCACCTGCCTAACCTCCATGTCTTTCGTGGCTATTAGTTACCTACCATGCTATATTTATCACCTCCCATCTAGCTTGATATGTGAAATGAGCATTCATGGGCTCTCGAAAATCATTGGAGGAGACCTCCTTTTTTGCTTGTTCTCGATTTTTTGTGAAACATACAAGGTTGGTAATCCAAGAGCTAGTGATACTAGAAGAGCCCAAGGGTGGCACTTGGGAGCATTTGATAATCCAAAGGCCAAGAGTGGAGAGGGGAGTATTTCCGAAGCTACTTTCCTTCAAGGTGCCACTTGGAAAAAGCCCATCCATGGTTTTTTCTTTTTATCCCTCGATAGAATAGATAGATAGATGTAGGTGAAGATGCTCACGTGAGGTGAAGAAAAGAGCACCTGGGGTTTCGAGAGGACTATGGTAATTATACACAATAAATAAAAAAAATTGCATTCGTGAGGGGGCCCTCGCAACAAACAAAGTATATCTACAAACCAGAAGGGAAAACATCCTCTTCTTATGTACGCTCGAAATATCTCGAGCTTCTTCCCCTTGAAAAAGAGATTTCTCCTTCAGCTTAAGAGAACCTTCATACAGAAGGCCAGCAATACAATTATACAACTAGATCTGGGCAGGTAGTTGTATTGAGCTAGAATATATATAAATGAATTTAGTGCTATTTCGTAAAAATTGTTAAATAATTTTTCCATCTTGACTTGATTGTTAAAGTGAATTTAGAACTTAGATTTTATTATAGTAGTATTTTTTGAAATACACTAATATTATTATAAGATTAACAATAGATGAAAATTTATCTAGTATACCTAAAAGTGGTTATTATTGGAATTGTTATAAATGGAGTTATATATCACTATAAACATGACGTTTTAATAAGAATTTTTTAATAACAGTTCATACATGAATGATTTTATGTGTATTGAAAAAAAGTAGTAATGCTTTGAAAACGGAAAAAATTGAGTAATATATGTTATGAATTAAGAGTCCTTCAAGAGTATGATTTAACTATAGTTTGAAATAGGAAGTCCTATACATGTATTGAAAATGTGCTTCTATCTAAATATACTAGATTATGTCTCTATTTTTGAGAAAGTAAAATTTTTTTGTAGATGCTAAATTTCCACTGAGGTTATTATAGCCATATTTCGAGTCCATTGTGTTGAGTTCTCTTATGTATTTCTCTTCGAGTGTATCCGCTTTGCTTTTAAAGTTTGTGGTGGCTAGGATTTCTGTTTTGAAGTTCAAGTGGAATGGTTGTACCTGTTAACATCATGTTTCAATTTTAATGGAGGATTGGTTTGGTGCTGTGCTATCCGTTTTTCAAGATTTCTAGTTCGTCCAATATATCTTTTTTCTGTAGCAATACATAGAATAGAATATATGTAATATGGGCCTTTTGTGCCTTTTTCTTTGTCTTCTTCGTGATTTCCTATTTGAAATAGCAAGATGAAGTACGATGAGCTTTTCTTGTGTATTAGAAGATGAAGTTTGTATTTATTTTAAGATATGAAGTCAAGAATGTACCTGTAGGGGGCTGAAATATATTGTTCTTTGGTGGAGTTGGAAAAAACTCAAAATGTTTGCCATATGCTTCTTTTGCAAAATTTAAATCAATAATGGAAGTCATACCTTCTATGGTAAATGGCAACTCTTTTTCTTTTTTTAGATCATCTGTTTGGAACATGTTGTTGAACTCCGCTAGTATGACATTTCTAGTCTTACGATCTATTTTGAGGAGTTTGGCTAAGCTTACATTGTAGCCAAAGTGTAGAAGTTCAAGGCAATAAGCTGAAATTCCTTCTTAGTGCTTATCTATTATAGCTTGTGCTTCTGTTCTCAACATCATTGGAGTAATGATATCATCCTCTTTTGTGATTTTTTGAAGTATGTACTTAGTTAGACCTGCATTATGTTTGAATTGATATTATGTATATGTTATTTATTGTATTTTAAAATTTAAAATTTAATCATTTTATATAAATAAAATTGGCTTAGTAACTGTTTGCTCTCATTTCTTTGTCCCCATGTTCTGCCTTCCATTGTTGTACTTCATGTTGATTGTTATCCATGAAATTCCTAAGGTCTTGCACTGTGCTCCATCCATAAATGTATTCATTTGGTTCCTTTCCAGCCATGTTTATGAGACGCATTTGAGCTGTATACAAGAAATAGTTTTGTCCCTTTGTTCTTTTTGTTGATTTCTCTTGATCTTGTTGAGCCAATCAGGCCTTACTTTTGAATTGATTAAAGATCTGTGAAATAGTAATCTATTATGAATTAGAATATAAACTAATGTGAAGAAATGCTACAATGCTTAATATTGAAAATGTACCTCGTCTGATGTTGCCATATTTTGTTGTTGGTTTTTCTTCAAATAAGTTTTTTGATAGATCCTGCATATTAGTTTGTATATCAAAAGTTTCTTTTCTCTCACATTGATGAATATTTAATAAAAAGATTTTCTTTTGATTACTATTTTTGTAAAGTTCATGTAAGCATTGGAATGAAGTCAGATGGATTGATTTTATTTAAGATTCTTAAGTTGTTTCGAGTGGTGACTCGTGAAAGCATGACATATGTTACTCTTGATGCAAATGATTTTTGTATTACTACAAGAGCCTTTCCTTTGAGTGTGCATCCTTCTGACTTGTGTCCCGTAATTGCATATGCTAGTGTGATTGGAAAAGTTGTTTTATGATACCATATTGAGTTTGATACCTTTTGTTTATGTTTTGATCATCTTAGTGTGATTTTTTCATTTGTTAATAAGATCTTGGCATGAATTTTTAAAATGTTGTTTGTGTTATTATCTATTTCTAGTGATATGACACTTGCAATAGTGCCATTTATAGCTCCAATTGTGAGATCTATGTAATAAGATCTTGGCATGAATTTTTAAAATGTTGTTTGTGTTATTATCTATTTCTAGTGATATGACACTTGCAAAAGCGCCATTTGTAGCTCCAATTGTGAGATCTATATTTTCTGTGATCATCACTTTCACTCCTATTGCTATTTGTTGTATGGAATGGAAATCTGGATCCATTATCCATTCTTTTAATTCTAAGATTTGATCTGCATTGGATGTCACAGTGACACTTTTAATTTGATGCTCTTTGAATTTCTTATGTAGTATGAGCTCATTATAGTATCATGTGTCTTTTTGATGGGTGCACAGTATAGTTATGTCCTTGTCAATGAAATCATTTGCTTCACTATCACCTATGATTAAATTACCTAGGTAATAGTGAATCTCTTCTACCATTGGTTGTCTAATTGTGATTATGTTCAAGAATTCTATGTATATTGGATCTTCTAGGTGACATATTGATGTGTGTAGGAATGAAAAGGTTGCAGTTGTCTAGAAACTCGAGTTTCCAATATAGCATTTTCTATAGAATTCATTTTCTTGCACCTTGCATTTACATACTGGAGGCAACTGGGACATATCTCCAAATAAGAGCATCTTTTTATTTTCAAAAGGCTGTAAGATTGTTTGCTTGCAAGTTTCACACAGTTGTCTGATTATTGTGTTTAATGTTTGGCATGTCATCATTGAGATCTCATCAATTATTATGATTTTTGCATTTTGTAATTCTATGTATCATTCGTCTAACACTGGTAAGGAGGCATGAAACATATCGTGTCTCTTTGGTAGAGCAAACTGATGATGGACAGTAGTTGCTAATCGACTTAGTCTCATTATAGCAGCTCCTATTGTTGCTGCTAGAATAATCGATTTTCCTTGTTTTACATAATTATAAGTAATGCACTTGATCATAAATGTCTTTCCTAAACCAAGAGTACCACAAATGACATGAAGTCCTATGATATGTGCATCTATCTAGTTTGATATAATATCTCTGTCTTGTTCATCTATCCATAGCATCATGTGTGCATGCATAGATCCTCTATTTTGTACATCATATCTTATGATGTGATGGTTGACTCATCACACAGAATATATCTTGCTAAGAATTATTGCAGTCTAACATGGAAGAGCACTGTGCATTCAACTGGACAATCTCTCCATGTGAAGTTTTTATTGAATTGTTTAGCAATGTTTTCTATTTGATCGATTTCACACCATCTAGTGGTTGATACCTCATCTGCAATAAGTGTAAGGAATATATTGGAAAGGCCCCATGTGCTAACCATTGCCATTAGATCTTTTAAGTTTCTACGGTGCCATGAAGGAGATCCAGGAATAGAACTTGGTATCTGAAACTTAAGAATACGTCTAATTATCTCTTGTTTAGATATTCTTGGATCTTGTCGTCTTTGTTGGTCAATATCTCTTTGTAATACTATAGTTTGAGTAGAGTTTGCTATTAAAATAGATTGACGTATTTGGTACATCAATAACAAGTATGGTTTGTAAAGAGTGAACACGGAGAACAATGTTGATATTCTCATTTTTAAATATACATTGAAGAACATCTTGCCATCATGAGCACCATATCCGAAAGGATAGAGGAATGGGAATAATGCATACTCGTGTTAATTCGTCACATTGTGACAGACCTTCCATAGATGTTATGAGCTAACACTCAATAATTCTTTTTGAATTGATGAGTTGTAGGTAGCATGTTGATTTGTTCTAGTAATGACAAGTAGTTGTCCTCGTGCAATTTTCATAAGATCGAATGGTGAGTTAGCAGAGTGTCTTTCAAGAATATCAAAAATAGCTTTTGAAGAAAGAACACTTACTCCTAGTTTTGGATGCGGTCATTCATACATTGTCGAGTATTTTTTAAATATGGGGTTTGTTCTAGAGTTAAATGCTAGAACGTGTTTTGTTGTTGATAGTAAGTTTGTTGAGTTACTACAGAATCTTTGTTGTCGATTCCAACATATTAGTGGATTATCCAACATCGATCTTCTTTGTAGTATACCTGTTGCTAAAGATGTAATACCTTTAGAAACGTTTAGGGATATATCGATTATAGAAAGCATTTGCATTTGAAATATGTCCGCACCTAATACATTTTGTAAATAGTCTGGATCATAGGAAACCGAGTACAATTTTCTGAATGGACTATCTATGCATGCTTTACAAGCCATTTTTGATCTACGTCCTAGGCCATTTTCTACATGCAATGAAGCACACCTTCCACTCTCCTTCACCCCTTGTGTGAGGCCCAAGGGAGTGGCTTCTGGCTGCTCCTGTGTGCTCTTGAACTTGCTAGATAGTTGGATGTTGAATGAGGGCTGGAGGACCTCCTTTTATAGGGCACAAGGCCTACCCCAAAAAACCAACCAACAGCCTGAATCTGGCCGACCCAACCTGGCCGACTAGGCTGCTATAAAATTGCCCTAAAAGGGCTCACTTAACTAGGGCCACTGGCCTACAAAGCTAGGGCTTTGGCCCTCACTTCAAGGCCTGATGCCCTCTTATATATGCAAGGTCCAGCCCCCTTTTGCCCTACCATTTCTAGGCAAGGTAGGCTAGCTGGATTCATCCCTACTAGCCCTACACCTGGTTGACTAAGCTGCTAGTAACCCCTGCCATATTGCACTTCTGCCAGACCCTTCTTCAGTGTCATACAGCCCCGCACATCCTACTGAGTCATCGCACTTTTCATGGGGATCTGTTGCAGGCCGTATGCGTGCCATGAAGCACCCCAATTTTCTGAGGCCTAAATACTTCAATTCTTAAATTTCTAGATCTAATAAATTTGGTAAGGCAGTTTCCAATAAATAAAGTACAATGGTATCCATTTCTATTGATGTAAGCATAGAAACCAATATCGAGTATTGTTTGTCTATTTTGAGAATCCTCATCCTCAGTGTCTGATGTAGTAGTCTTAAAATATCCAAGCTAGGGTCTTTATGCAGCCCTCAATCTGAGACTACCTTACATTTGGTAGTCCATTGGAGCAGTAGGAAGGTGTGATTGCTGGGAAGGTGTGTTTGTGGGGAACCACTACAAAGGCTACAGAAAGTCTAGTAGATCAACACAGGCTAAAGTGTTTTGAAGTTCCCACTAGGAGGTAGGAGAACATACTCAAAAATCTCTTACAAAATGCTTTCATAGCCTAGATAGCAGGTACTTCTGTTATTTGTTGGCTATCTCTAGTCTTAAGCCACCCGCGTGCTCCACCTCGAGCTTCTATAGAATTTCCATCCAGAACGATCTTCTCCACCTTGCTGTCTGGAAACCAGCTTAGGTGGGCTGCCACTCAAGCTCAGTCTGCAACTCCTTCAGGGTCACCTTCACCTCTTGTGGATAGGCCCAAGACTTGCCTTCTTGCTACTCCTGTCTACTGTCAGAGGGCTACTCCAGAGAATATGATGATCACAATACCTTGCTGCCCTAGAAAATAGCCGACCAGCCTCTAGGGAACTTAGTCTGTAGCACACCTTCCACTCTCCTTCACCCCACTGTGAGGCCCAAGGGAGTGGCTTCTAGCTGCTCCTGTCTGCTTTTGAACTTGCTGGATAGTTGGATGTTGAATGAGGGCTGGAGGACCTCCTTTTATAGGGCACAAGGCCTACCCCAAAAGACCGACCAATAGCTTGAATCTGGCTGACCCAAACAGGCCGACCAAGGTGCTATAAAACTGCCCTAAAAGGGCTCACTTAACTAGGGCCACTGGCCGACAAAACTAGGGCTTTGGCCCTTACTTCAAGGCCTGATGCCCTCCTATATATGCAAGGTCTAGCCCCCTTTTGCCCTGCCATTTCTAGGCATGGTAGGCTGGCTGGAATCAGCCCTACCAGCCCTACACTTGGCCGACCAAGTTGCTAGTAACCCCTGCCATATTGCGCTTTTGCCAGCCCCTTCTTCAGCATCGTACAACCCCATACATCCGGTAGAGTCATCGCACCTTTCATGGGGATCTGTTGCAAGCTGTACGCTTGCCATGAAGCACCCCAATTTTCTCAGGCCTAAATACTTCAAATCTTAACTTTCTAGATCTAATAAATTTGGTAAGGCAGTTTCCAATAAATAAAGTACAATAGTATCCATTTCTACTGATGTAAGCATAGAAACCAAAATCGAGTATTGTTTGTCTATTTCCAAAATCCTCATCCTCAGTGTCCAATGTAGTAGTCTTAGAGAAAGGTCAAGTGATCCATGATCTTATTGTTGGCAACACATGGGAGTTAGATGTCGTGGTGGGGACATCAGTCCTTGCAATATGTATGGTAAGTGCAGCAGGATGCTAGAATGCCATTATTGCAATTCTGATCCTTAATCAAGCCAATAGAAGTAGGGGCAATCCATTCAATTTGATTGGATTGACTGCTGTACTAGCCATGTTATAATTACCAACTGGTCTACTATCTCCTACGCCTATAAAATGTCCAAGCCAGGGTCTTTATACAGCCCTCAACC
This sequence comes from Dipteris shenzhenensis, assembly GCF_047967505.1. NCBI lineage: Eukaryota > Viridiplantae > Streptophyta > Polypodiopsida > Gleicheniales > Dipteridaceae > Dipteris > Dipteris shenzhenensis. The sequence goes on from NC_141606.1 coordinate 805,925, forward strand.
TGAGACTACCTTACATTTAGCAGTCCATTGGAGCAGCAAGAAGGGGTGATTATAGGGAAGGTGTGTTTATGGGGAACCACTATGAAGGCTACAGAAAGTCTAGTAGATCAACACAGGTTAAAGTGTTTTGAAGTTCCCACTAGGAGGTAGGAGAACAAACTCAAAAATCTCTTACAAAATGCCTTCACAGCCTAGATACAAGGTACTTCTATTATTTGCTAGCTATCTCTAGACTCAAGCCACCTGTGTGCTCCACCTCGAGCTTCTGTAGAATTTCCATCTAGAATGATCGTCTCCACCTTGCTGTCTGGAAACCAGCCTAGGTGGGCTGCCACTCAAGCTCAATTAGCAACTCCTTCACGGTCACCTTCACCTCCTGTGAATAGGCCCAAGACTTGCCTTCTTGCTACTCTTGTCTACTATCAAAGGGCTACTCCAGAGAATATGATGATCACAACACCTTGTTGCCGTACAAGACAGCTGACTAGCCTCTAGGGAACTTAGTCTATAGCACACCTTCCACTCTCCTTCACCCCCACTGTGAGGCCCAAGGGAGTGGCTTCTGGCTGGTCCTGTCTGCTCCTGAACTTCCTAGATAGTTGGATGTTGAATGAGGGCTAGAGGACCTCCTTTTATAGGGCACAAGGACTACCCCAAAAAATCGACCAACAGCTTGAATCTGACCAACCCAAATAGGCCAACCAGGCTACTATAAAACTGCCCTAAAAGGGCTCACTTAACCAGGGCCACTGGCCCACAAAACTAGGTATTTCTGGGCATGGTAGATTGGCTGGAATCAGCCTTACCAGCCCTACACCTGGTCGACCAAATTGCTAGTAACCCCTGCCATACTGCGGTTTTGCCAGCCCCTTCTTCAGCGTCATATAGCCCCGTATATCTTGCTGAGTCATCACGCCTTTCATGGGGATCTATTGCAGGCTGTATGCCTACCATGAAGCACCCCAATTTTCTTAGGCCTAAATACTTTAAATCTTAACTTTCTAGATCTAATAAATTTGGTAAGGCAGTTTCCAATAAATAAAGTACAATAGTATCCATTTCTACTGATGTAAGCATAGAAACCAAAATTGAGTACTGTTTGTCTATTTCCAAAATTCTCATCCTCAATGGCCAATGTAGTAGTCTTAGAGAAAGGTCGAGTGATCCATGATCTTATTGTTGGCAACACATGGGAGTTAGATGTGGTGGTGGGGACATCAGTCCTTGCAATATGTATGGTAAGTGGAGCAGGCTGCTAGAATGCCATTATTGCAATTCTGATCCTTAATCAAGCCAATAGAAGTAGGGGCAATCCATTCGATTTGATTGGACTGACTGCTGTACCAGCCATGTTATAATCGCCAATTGGTCTACTTTCTCCTAGGCCTATAAAATGTCCAAGCCAGGGTCTTTATGCAACCCTCAACTTGAGACTGCTTTACATTTGGCAGTTTATTGGAGCAGCAGGAAGGTGTGATTGCGGGGAAGGTGTGTTTGCAGGGAATCACTACAAAGGCTACAGAAAGTCTAGTAGATCAACACAGGCTGAAGTGTTTTGAAGTTCCCACTAGGAGGTAGGAGAACAGGCTCAAAAATTTCTTGCAAAATGCCTTCACAACCTAGATAGCCTCCCATAGTACATGGGGCTCCTAGATATCAAGCACCCATTAGTGAAATCTACAAGCAACCATATATCTTCTAATGCTTTACCTTGTCCTCCTTTACTGATGTAATCTGGATTGCCTAGGTCACGTTGTTTCTAAAATATAATTAATATCTCTTAAGTAATGCATGGTGAACCCTACCAATGGTCATGATTATGAACTACTTCCTTGGATTCATGGGGCTTGCAAAGTTTGGCTTCTAAAGTGATAATCTAGAAGGTCACATACAGCTTCTAAAGTCTGGCTCAAACTCTTCAGTCTTCAAGTAGCCGATGCTGTGTCGGATGGCAAATGGGAGCACAAGGCTACCTTTTATGGCTGAATCCTCTCACTCCTCCTGTTTTGGCTATGTAGGAATGCTCAATGGCCTACAACAAACACTGACATAGAACTAAGAGATCCAGACAACTTACTGTCCATTATATTCTTGAAAGTTTCCTACCCCCAAGAGAAATTACATCAGGCACCTCATTTCATATGAGATTCTCTCTCTCTCTCTCTCTCTCTCTCTCTCTCTCTCTCTCTCTCTCTCACCCACACACATGCACACACAACACACAGAAAGAAACAGTCTTTGTAATGTGTGAAGCTCTTAGGAGGGAGGTGGAGGTGGAGGTCTAGTGGAGGAGGTGCACATGCAATCTTCTTTGAATAGCCTGTAAACTTCTAAATTTCTTGCAAAATCCCTTGCACTACAAATGAACCCTCATAAAAGGATGAAGAAGGATTCTACAGATATATCCGAGGAAAAAAAAAAGATAATTAGCGTAGAGTCAATTTTCAGCAATTACAAAAAACCAACGATGATGGACTCACCAGGGTCTGTGTTGGTGTGCACGCTGGACTTTTGTCTAAACAATTTGTTGTGGTAGACTAAAGTCATCGTGGGTGAGGCTAAAGAGCTCTATGTGGTTGAACATCATAGGGTGTTTAACATGCGGGCAACTTTGCAAGTAGATAACACAAAATTTGATCATTAGGGAGTTTTTGGACTCAAAAAAGGTCTCTTGGAGCACACCTTTACGCATTACCGATACTCTAAAATAGCATAAACTATTCAAAAGACTTGTCCAAGATCAAAGCCGTGGAATTTAACTCGGTTTCCATTCTCTTTGAGTTGGGCACACCTATCAAGAAGTGTGGAACTTCTCAGTTTGAGGCCCTTGCCTTCCAATGACTCCACGTTACAACATCAAGATTTGTAAAGCCACATCAAGCCAAAATGAATTCTAGTAAGCAAATCATGAAGGAGCTAGTCGTGTGCGTGCAAGGAACCACCTATATTAATGCCGCTTCGAGCACCGATAAATCTTCATGTTCTCTCCACTTACCTAAGCCAGATCCTGCTAATAAAAATCAACTCCAAAAGAGGTAATGGTTTAACTAGTAACCTTCTTGTAAAGGTTCTTGACAATTTTTGCAGAACTTGATAATAGAAGCGCTACATCCTCTCACCATAGCTCACGAGGCATGCGTGCAAGGAACCACCCTATATTAATGCCGCTTCGAGCACTGATAAATCTTCATGTTCTCTCCACTTACCCAAGCCGGATCCTGCTAATAAAAATCAACTCCAAAAGAGGTAATGGTTCAACTAGTAACCTTCTTGTAAAGGTTCTTGATTATTTTTGAAGAACCTGATAACAAAAGCGCTACATCCTCTCACCATAGCTCACGAGGTGATAGGAAAGGAGGGCGAGGGCCATAGCCTTCTTGTTCCATTGTCGCCCAAAGTAATTTTCATCCTAGACCCCTTCGCCCAGACCCCAGAAAAATTATTTAGCATCAAGATTTGTTTTAGCCTCAAGATTTGTAGTTTTCATAAGTTCTTCCACTGTGTAACCCCTAAAGCTGCTAGCATTTACAGAGTGAATAGAAGCAAAGAGATCAACGGTACCCACCAGATGTGATGGCACCCGTGCTGCAGCGAGGATTATGTGGTGTTCATTTTGCATCTCCTAGTTATTCGAGCACTCTTTCAAAGCAACCACTCTTTTGAAACTTTGGTCTTTCAAAGTAACCACTCTTTAGGCATCAGAGGTTGTAGAACTTCAGATGTGTGGAAGAACCATCGATAGTCTCGATACTCTTCTTGAAAAACTTGATGATCTTGAAAAGCAGGAAGATCTTGAAAAACAGAAGCAGATGAGAAAAAGCAGGTCTTCAGATATGTGGAATAACCATCGATACTCTTCTTGAACGATGATCACGATGACGAAAAGAAGGAACGAATAGTTACGTTGAAGGTGGGAGATTTTCTTGTCCTTTAGAAAATAAAGAGAAAATTTTAAAAATAAATGTAAAATAATAACACGTGGCTTATGAGAGGCCAGATTTCCCTTTTATGTCACAATGCTATCTGCAGATAGTGTCATTCTTGCGGCCACATACTCTTAGGTGATGAGGGTTTCTCGCACTAATACTCTACGAGTCCAAATCTAATGTGCAAATCGCTGAATGTACCCTGTGATCAAATGATAGAGTTAAGGAGATCCATTGAACCGAAATAAACAAATCGCATATATCAACATGAAGGTACAAAACCGTTGATAATGCTTTACAAGATAACATCACCTTCTCTGTACTCGACCGTGACAAAACCACTCGACCCGGAAGTGTCTGGGCACCACATATGAAGCTTCCTACCGTATTTTGCTGTGCAATTTATGAGAAGCATCGCACAATGCTGATTCCATTTTTCCATCCAAGCTTTTGATTTGTTTCAGTACCTTGCATTTGATAATCTTGCCTTCCCTCAGTACAGGGCCTCCAAAGCATAATTGACATAGGCTCTCACAATTGGATGTCAAATTCAACTTTCTCTTCAAGCGACACCTGATCATGGCTATTGTCATGGAAAATCCCATCCTCCCAACCGTGAAAGTTGGGGATTCCATGCCCTCGATATCTTGTTGCAAACTTCGGAGTAGAGACAGTTTTCTGGAAGACTTGACGTAAGCGTCCACGTCCTGCATCATTTGGCCACTCCATCGGACTGTGAAATCTCGGGATATTTGAAACTATTTGAAGCTCTGAAAGTGCACGCGCAAGATGAGGATCTGCTTCCAGATTGTCTCCACCCACCCTGTTCAATTTTTCATGGTTCGGTAAGGGACCACGTAGCCTTTCAGAATCAGCCTGGGAACCCTCTGATCGTAAATGGGATGGAGAAAATGTCTGACGCATGAAAGATGAATGCTCAGTAGACTGCTTGCCTGAAGATGCTAAGTCTATGTCATCACAGGCTCCAGAAGTTCCTGGTGACGAGATTCCAGATCCAGAGATTGATTCACGAGCTGACGAATCCTCCGACGGCTGCACTGGCTCTTTCACTCGACTAGTTGATGTATTATTGATTTGCGAATCGGTGGCAGAATGGCTCATCTTTTCTTGATCTTCAATTATTTTCTGTAAATACCTTCCTTGGGCCTCAATCCGCAATTGCAATTGTCGTTGTACCTAAACCCAAGTATGAGCTCAGCAAGTCATCTAAAGAAAAGCACTGGAGGCAGTACATAGTTAGCAAGGATTCTATCAAATACAGAGTCGTAAGGCGTCATCAATTTGTAACATTGGCACACTTTTGATGAAATCCTCTAATTAGCCGTGGGTGACCCCGAGTCTGCAGTGTAGTGTTTGCTTCGTCATCACGTCACCACATGTGATAGGTATGTACATGCTGAGCGGCTTGAGAAGGATATCCTTTCAGAAGGTCAAGTTTGCCAGAAGACGACATGACATTCATTCCAATGAAAGCCTCTAGCAAGTCCACAACTAGGCAACTACGTTCCAGTTAAGTTTCCAGTAGAATTGTGGAAGCCAAATCCTAGCAGCAATTTCTTCTTTTGGTAGCATCATATGAACGTATCCAAATCAAACATCTAACAAAGCGAAATTGATCTACCTCCATGACAGAATGACTTGGGTAGTTATCATTGAACTTGTTTACACTCTAAACGCACTCTTGCAAGGTAGCTGATACATCTATACGTCAAGGGTCTATGACTTTATGGGGTTCCATTGACTCGATACGAATTAAGAGATACAGCAGGCAGGCAGTTTCCTCCCCTTCAACGTTAAGGTGATTTAAGAATTTGACCAGTTGATTTCCAGACGACGATGACAGAAATTTGGAGACTGTACCTCTAGTTGATCCTGTAATCGCTTTTGAACTTCAATTTGCACTCGGAGAGTTTCCGTCAAATGGACGCCCCTGGAGATCATCAGTACATGGATGAGGTTCTCACTACTAGTGTTCCGTCTTGTTACGTCGTTTAAAGTGGCTATTTTGTATAAATAATCAGTAAGCGTATCAAGCAGAACTCACGGTGTTCCATCAGCCTCGACGACCATCATCTCTGGAACCTTTTTCTTGTCAACCTTCCTTCCTGGTGAAGGAGACAAAATTTAGAAAGTTTGTGGTTAACATCATCTCAACCATACAGGCCAAACTGCTAAAGGACTGCCAAATAACCCAATAAGACACACCGTCCGTGGTAGAGCCAGGCATATACTTTGCAAGTCGAAATTTCTGCGCACAAACAGGTAAGTGAACGATAAGTGTCACATTGGCAGCGCAAATCGAACATCACAAATAGGAACAGTCGAGATAGCCACCTGCAAGTGACTCTTTACATGGTATATAGTCAAGCCTTGCACATCCATCACCTTGAGCACACCTTTGGGTGTTGCCCCTGTGGCAGAAAAGGACGGGCCAATTGCTCATTATGGGGCGTACATCCAATACATAAGAAAAGAGCTTTGATGACTGTACTATGCTTCAGAGCCACATCTTGATTTCCAGGTTTTAGATATTCAGCGTTTCTCAGATTTTGCATAGTCGAATGATAGATCCTGAGATGAGTAAGTCACAAGCTTTTCTTTTTGGTATTTCTACATACTTCAGACTTTGGCTACCTCTAAAGTTGCAAATTTCCTAGGAAAGCCTGTGAAATAGTCAGGCCCTTCCCATCGACAAATAAAAAGTTACGAGAATAAGTATAGAGAACCCACTATCTGCACCCCCGAGCTGAGTCACAGCGCCTACAAAGCGGTCATGCAATTCCGACGTCCACCGAAGTCGCTGCTTGGAAGAACTCATTTTTGTCGAGAGAAGGCGAATGGAACTGAATGAGCGACTGCCTGAAGAGGCAAGGTTCGCCACAAGTCACAGAGACAGATTTTGAATGACAGTATCTGCAAAAGCAACATCGCGGTACTAAGCAATAGGAGAAGCATGTGGGTAACGGCGAACATAGACCTCCAAAGCGAATACATCCACACATATCGAAAATGATTGGCTGCAGGGACAGAGGATGAATCCCGACTTATCGAAAAGAAAACGGACCGAGTGAAAGACGATGCTCTAGAGCCTTTTCGGTCCCTCGAGATCACTCTCGTCTTCCAGGATTTAGAAATTGGAACCGAACAACTACCCTCAACCGGGTACTCTAATAATTCCTCGGTCCAGTCTGGGCACTTGAAAACCACTTTCTATTTCTGCCGTGTTCATTGCCGAGCAGTTCTATTACGGGTACAGAAAATTTATGATGTCAGAACCAAAACCAATTCTCATACGGGGACTCGGGTAGCCAACCTGGATGCTTGTGCAATGTGAACTTCGAAGCCACTGCATTCAATCGGATCCAAAGGCGGGCCGTGGCCTATTGTGGTGTAGATGAAGAATAGTGCAGGGACTAGAAGACAACGACAGTCGGAATAGAATTGGAGCTTTTGAGGTGTAAATTGTAATCAAGGATGGAAACAGCCAGGTCACGATCTGCTTTTTCTTGAAAAGCAGATGACAGGAGACACACAGGGGACTCCGAGGGAGTCGTAGAAAGGTTATCAACATTCAGCCATCAATCCAAGTCAACTGAGGCAGGCGTGCTGGGGACTGATGTGCACAGGAGAGGCGGAGGGGAGGAAGCCAAGAGGTCGCTATTGATTTCCTCGTGGGCGGCCGTCGATCGTCGCCGCCGTCGTCGTCGTCGTCTTCTTCTTCGTCACCTCACCATGGACGATGCGTATTGCGTATGCATCCACAAAAACCCGATTCTCCAGCCCGACGTGCGAATCGAGGAGTTGCTGCAGCGTGGCCTCGGCTCTGCTCGCCGTTCATTCTCCACCACTCTTCTCATCTCAGTGGCCCCGACTTTGAGATGCCCCCGCCCGCTCGCTCGCCGTCGCCCACTGTCTTGTTGCGCAGCTGCCCGCATGGCGATGGCGACGCCCGTCATTTTATTTTGCTCTACATTGCTGCGGATTCATGCCGCCACCGTCTGTTAACCGCCATAGTTAGCAAGCTCTGCTGTGTCCTCCCGCCATGGCTGCCCGGCTATAATTGCCGCTGCCATAGCGATCGCAATTCCAAACAACTTGGTGCTGCTGTTGGTGCCGCCACGCAGCCAATCCATGTCGATGCCAGGGTTCTGGCGTTGTTCTCAACAGTAACTAGTTACTGCCGCTGTCCTCAAAGCATTGCAGCTGCTCATGAGCTTGCTCTTGTGTTTTGATGACTTTTAATCGGAACAAATGAGGAAAAATATGGACATGAGACTCAACAAAGCCTACAAGACTCTTAGTCCTCCTTGCAAATGTCACGGAGGTGTAATAATTAGTCCTCCTTGCAAATGTCACGGAGGTAGACATGGTGATGCCCATATTTAAAGCCCAACAAACACATCAATAAGGCAATGTTCACAAGCACTCATAAATTATCCTCGTTCTAGTCTATACAATATTGTCAACCATATGAATAAAGGTGTTATTATATTTTGATGCTGCATCTAGCTTGGATTTCTTTGCTCCCTTGCATCCAAAACATGCATCAAAAGAGAGTGATGTTGTAAGAATTTAGATTGAAAATAAGCATTTTTCAATGAAAGAGCAATTGAAAACACACACACACACATATATAATATAACTATTATAACTACACAAAGTGTGGACGAGAAGTTAGCACGCTTCCTTTCCCAAATAGTTATAATCTGACGAAACGAGCCCTTACCCGTGCATCAAGAATATTAGCGCTGAAAGTAAGTCTCGCGAATGGATAACATATCATCCGAATGTCAATAGTCATAATCGTAGTCGAGCATTGACAAAATCACTATAAGTAGCGTGCTAGGCAAAATTCACATTCTTATAATCTTTTGGTGATTTCTTTGATCTTAGAGGCAATTGCATAGAAATTCGTGGCTACTTGTCCAAGGGGATGCACATGCAGTAAAAACGATCTCTGCGGTTTAAAACCATAAATAATGGAAGCAATAACCCTAACTTTTAAGAACAGAACACTCTGAGAAACTATTTGGTCTCAATAGACGAACCACAATACCAAGTAAGCTATTTCATAAAGGTTTACACGTCTTTGGCCATGCGTCGGGGAGTGCTAGTACGTGCTCTTTTGGCTGTTCAAAATCATTTCAGCAAACTGCATGTCATCCCGCACTTGCACAAGTCCCAATAGTAGAACTAAAAATTTTGGAGCTGGCAGGGCTTCTTCTATTCCTAATATCTAAGTTTGAGATGTCTCTCAAAGGGCTATGCCATGTGTCCCCTCCTCAGCCTCTTTGAACGGCTTCTCCTTACGTGCCTCTTGGCTAGTTGCCTTTGGCCAACCGCCTTATGCACAATGAGAACTACAATAGCTTTCAAGGCATGCGAATGTTGCCCTCACAGTGCCTTGTTGAACAAGCTCCTGATGTCTTGCCTAACAAGAAGCTGATGCTACCTTGCTTCCCATTCAAAACAAAACACCGGACAAATGATTACAGTCATCAGAGTCTGAGCGAATAATTAAAACCCATTAAGTCATATCAACATTTCAGTACGAGTGGTAAAATCGGGCAAATTTCCATATGTAGATGAAGCATCAGAGAGTGCGATCAGATTCAAGATGTAAATTGCTCATTTCCATGCAATTTTTTGCAAGAAAAGGAGTAGAAGGAAAAATGCGTATCCTACTCTTAAAATGCCCAGCTAGACCTAAGCAATGATTCTTGGCATCTTCATTTTCTGGAGGACCTCGCCCAAAAGAAAAGCACTCAACTCCAGGCATCTCCATCTTCTGCGACAACCTTACCCATCTCCTTAGAAAGAAAAGCACCCAATTTTGATTTGGCTAGAATTCAATCCCGTCTGGAAAGTAAAAAGCTTGAAAATTTTAAAAGTGATTCGAGGCATCGATAAAGACAAGTAACTTTTATCAAGTCACTTTTGGTAATTCTTTTGATTCCAGCTTTTGAAGCACTGATTTCCAAAGTCGTTTTGCAGAAAACTTCAACGGATCATGATTCAAGAGCTCTCGCATCCAGCTTGGATCTAATTGGAGAGAGATCTTTGGAAGTGACTGCGTAGATTTTAAAACTTCTTGCAAGGTATTTGCAGGTCTTCACAACAGACTCGAAGGCTGCTGAGCAAACGTTCCAGTTACCAGTGCAATAACTGCATACACTGGGCTTAAGGTTCTTTTACAATATAGCGAGCAACATCCCTGGGTGTGTTGTAAATCAGGTTGCATGCATCAAATATTTTAGAATGTATTCTTGGCAAAGGATTGGGTGACGTTGCTACAAAACATTGACCACCATTGTCGATCCACTTGGTAAGACCTTCCTCCATGTCTCAAAATTTGTGGTACCGTTCTTTACCCTATTGTCTTAGTTGATGGTTTGTCCTGTGCTTGCTTCGGGATACATTATTTTCATATCATTTTTGAGATATTGAGCTCCACTCATGATATGCTAGGATGACCGTTGTGCATTTATGTCACCGACTTGTTAGCTGTAGATGCGGTTGGTATACCGCCCATGAATAATAGCTAGATGACAGCTATCCTTATGTACTCTAGTTCGTGGCTCAGTTAGTATGCCACCTTAGTTAGCTGAGTTTGGTTTGAGACCCACATATAGGATTCTCCTATTTCTTTGTACTAGAGTTCTTTTAGCTTTCATAACTAAGAAGAGGAAAACTGTTTTCAACCTCCACCTTTGTGTGTATTCCCCCATTGTGTATGTGAGAAAGTCGCAACTGAGACTCCTTCCTTCTCTCCCACTATCTTCACATGGTATCAGAGCCTTGTTCGTGGTAAGGAGCTCAAGAAAGCAAACCAAGTTCGTGGTGTCCTAGTAAGAGGACCAGTGTTGCTTTCCTTTTTCGAGTTTGGGAGCAAATTTCTGCAAGTAGCACAGCCGAAAAGTGCAAGAGTGCATTGTCTCAGGTTGAGACGCCCTTCTCAGTATGGCGAGAGGGCAATATATGCTGCACCAGGCAAAGCCCTCGGTGACTTTATTTTTCTGCTTTGAGGCCATTTTGAGGCCCGTTTTGGAGGCGGAAGTTCTCCGAAGCACTGAGAAAAGGGCACTATTTTTGCTGTGCAACCACTGCTCTGCAGGTTGGTGAAAAGTTGCCGCTGAAATTGCATCGTATGCCTATGCACAAAGATACTGGGAGTTACAGAATCATCCTTATTGCCTGTTGATGCAAAATCGTCACTAGGAAGTGACTGTGTGGTCACATACCACTTTCATCAGTTTTGCAGATTTACCCGTGTGAGACAGAAGCTGTGTTTTTTACGGTGACAGAATATTTTGCAGTGTTCTAAAATGGCGTCTGATTCTCTTTCACAGATTGTCACTGAAAAGCTTGACAAGAACAACTTCCAAGCATGGAAGTTTAGAATGACGAATTTCCTTATGGGAAAAGGCTATTGGGAGTTCATTATAGGAAATGAAGAAGAACCAGTTCTTCCTAGTGTTTCCAATCAGCAGGAAATGCAGGCATTTAAAGGATGGCATGAGAGAGCCAGAAAAGTTATGTACTAGCTGTCTATCAGTATTTCAGATTCTATGATTGTGCATATTCAGGATGCAAGTACGCCAAAGGAGGCATGGGATACTTTGGCAAAAATGTACAACACAAATATGCAAGCCAGGAAAATGCAGCTTAAGCAAGAGTTGCACAATATGCAGAGAGAAAATATTAGCATCAATGACTACCACGTGAAGGTGAAGAAAATTGCAGATGCACTTGCTTCCATTGGGTCACCAGTGGAAGATGATGATCTAGTTTCTATGACCTTGAATGGTCTAGGAAAGGATTATGCATAGTTCCGGACGTCCATTGCCGTCCATGAAAAATTTCCAAATTTTGAGGAGTTGTTTGCTCTTCTAATTTTTGAAGAGTAGAGAAATGGTGGTGCATCTTCTTCAGGAGGAACTTCAAAAGAAACTATCTTCTACTCAAATGATGGAAGAGGTAGAGGTAGAGGTAGAGGTAGAGGAGGCCGATCTAGAGGCCGTGATAGAAATCAGAATATGCAACAAACTCAAGAAAACCAGTCCTATGAAGGAGGATGTGGTAACTCTAGAGGCAAGGGGAGCCAAAGAGGCCGCAGTGGATGGCAGAGAGGTCAAAATGAAAACAACAATGTTGAATGCTACTATTGTGGTAAAATGGGTCATATGGCTAAAGACTGCTATAAAAAGCAGAATGACATCATGAATGGAAAATTACAGCAAGGGAATTATGCATCTTCTAGTAGACAGGGTGATGACAGAAATGAGCATTTGTTTATGGTGCAGCACATGACCAATTCTGTGACAAGTGCAGAAGAAAGCAATGATGTGTGGTATGTTGACTCAGGTGCATCAAACCACATGACAGGTCATGCAAAATGGATGCAGGATGCAAGGAAAATAGAAAGACCAGGATTTGTGGAAATTGGTGATGATACTGCACATCCTATTGTGCAGATTGGTAAAATTCCTTTGTCTATGCAAGATGGGAAAAAGAAATACCTGTTTGATGTATTTCATGTCCCGAATATCACCAAGAACCTAGTTTTTGTTGGTCAAATGGTTGAGCAGGGCTTGCAGGTCAGATTTAATCCTCATGGATGCTTTGTTGAGGATATGAAAAATAACGGTCGCTTGATAACAAAAGGAAACAAGAAGGGCAGGATGTTTGCGTTGGATGCAGACATGACTGAATTGAGTGCAACAATGTTTGCACATGGGACCGGTGTAGTTGCAGATATTGATATCTGGCATAAATGCATTGGTCATGTTAATGTACAATGACTTAAATCAATGCAGGCCCAAAATATTGTTGCAGGATTGCCTAAATTCAAGGTTGTAGAAATGCATAAGGTATGTGAAGCCTATCAATTTGGAAAACAGGTAAGGAAACCATTTCCTAGACACGTTCAAGAGAGTAAGAAGCCATTGGAATTAATCCACTCTGACATGTGGACTATAAAGCTGCATCTATTGGTGGTTGTCATTATTTAGTCACTTTTATTGATGACTATAGCAGAAAAGTTTGGGTGCACTTTATGAAAAAGAAAAGTGAAGTGTTCGGGCATTTCAAAGCTTTTAAAGCTATGGTTAGAAAAGAAATAGGCATGCAAATAAAATGCCTAAGGTTAGATGGAGGGGGAGAGTACCTCTCAAATGAGTTTGCAAGGTTCCTGCAGGAGCATGGCATAAAGCAGCAATATTCATGCAGTCATACCCCATAGCAAAATGGACTTACAAAAAGGAAAAACAGGCATATTGGAGAGGTATCTCGGGCCATGCTAAATGAAAAAGACCTACCAGATTATTATTGGGTTGAAGCAGTTGCTACAGCAGTTTACATAATGAACAGGACTCCCACTGCAGCAATACATGGCATGACGCCAGAGGAGATGTATACTGGTAGGAAATCAAATATTTCTCATTTGAAAATTTTTAGTTGCATTGCCTATGTTCATGTGCCAGATGAGTTGAGGTCCAAGTTGTATCCAAAAGCTGAGAAGTGCATCTTTATTGGTTATTCTTTGCAACAGAAAGGGTATAGATGCTATAACCCTTCTACTCATAAGTTTACAGTGAGCAGAGATGTTGTTTTTTATGAGATGAGCAGCTGGTATAAACTAGTAAATGTGATTGATGATATAGATGCACAAAATGGTAATGCTGCAGAGAATTCACAGCAGCAATCACAAAATATTAGTGGACCTGTAGTGTCCTCTAGTAGTGGTTCACATACCTCGCCATGGACAGGTAGATTGAGATCATGAGAATCTCCTCAAAGCAATGCAAATAGTGGTATGCAGGAATCACGAAAAGGAAAAGAGAAGGTAGATTAGCCCATGTTTGATGTGAATGCAGGTCACTCTTATGTGGATGGTGAATCTAGTGGCTCAGAATAGAGTATTAATGATGAGTTGGGTATTCCTTGTGTTGTTACACTTGGAGTAAGGAAGACCAAGGATGTTTTGAGAGCACCTGGAAGTGAGCCTATTTTGCACAGGTCTACCAGAGCTAGGTATCCTGTGGATAGGCTGAAATATGATGGATTTACAGCCATTCACTGTGCGTATATGGTCAAAGTGATACATGAACTAGAACCCACTTCTTTTGAGCAAGCCATGGGAAAAGAAAAATGGGAGAAAGTCATGGATGAAGGAATGGATGCCTTGGAAGCAAATGCTACATGGGAATTGGTGCCTTTGCCTAAAGATAAGAATGCAATTGGCTGTAAGTGGGTTTATAAGGTGAAGCACAATGCAGATGGTTCTGTGAACAGATCCAAGGCAAGATTAGTTATCAAGGGGTATGCACAGACATATGGCATTGATTATAAAGAAACGTTCAGTTCGGTTGCAAGGATGGCAATCGTAAGAGTAGTCATTGCTATGGCTACATCAAAGGGATGGTCTTTACATCAGATGGATGTGAAGAATGCCTTCTTGCATGGTGATTTGGAAGAAGAGGTCTTTATGGAGCAGCCACTAAGTTATGTTCATGCTGTTCATCTTGAGTTTGTTTACAGGTTGAAGAAAGCCTTATATGGCTTGAAGCAAGCACCTAGAGCATGGTCTGACAAGATAGGACAGCATCTTGTCACTATTGGCTTTCAGATTTCCAAGGCAGATTTTTCACTTTGTGTGAGAAAAACACAGAAAGGTATTATGCTACTTGTCATTTATGTTGATGATTTGATCATCACAGGTGATAGTGATGAAGATATCCTTCATGTGAAAATGCCATTGAAGCAGAAAATTGAGATGAAGGATTTGGGAGAGCTGCGTTATTTCTTGGGCATTGAGGTGATTAGATCACCAAGTGGGATACAGCTCTTGCAGAGGCAGTATGGATTGGACATGCTGTCCAAATATGGGATGACATGCTGTAAGCCTATTTCAGTCCTTTGGAGCAGAATGTGAAGCTGAGCACAGATGCAGGTGAGCTTCTGGAAGACCCTACTATGTACAGACGCATAGTAGGAAGTTTGATTTATATGACTATTACCAGGCCAGATTTGAGCTATGCTGTTGGATTGGTAAGTAAGTTTATGCAGGCTCCAAGGAAATCGCATTTGGATGCGGCTAGATGCATACTCAGGTATGTGAAGTCCACATTGCAGTATGAACTATTTTATGAGGCTGGGCTTCAGATACAGTTGCATGGATACACTGATGTTGATTGGGCTGGTAGTATTTCTGATAAACGATCTACCAGTGGATATGTGTTCTCTTTTGGGAGTGCTACAGTCACTTGGAGCAGCAAGAAATAGCCTACAGTTTCCTTGTGGAGCACAGAGGCTGATTACAGGGGTGCAACAATGGCTGCACGTGAGGTGGCTTGGTTGCATAAGCTACTTTATGATATGCATCAGTCTACAGATGGTCCAGTTGTCATTTATTGTGACAACATGAGCAACATACCCTTGGCAAATAACCCAGTCTATCATGCTAGAATAAAGCACATTGAGGTGCATTATCACTATGTGTGGGAGAAGGTTTTACTAGGTCTTATTGATCTAGTTTATGTCAGCATAGAGGATCAGGTAGCTGATATATTCATGAAGGCATTGGGCGTAGAGAATCTGCGCAAGTTCAGAGACCTGCTTGGTGTGCATGAATTGGGATTGAGCTCGAGGGGGAGTGTTGAGATATCGAGCTCCACTCGTGATATGCCAGGGTGACCGTTGTGCATTTATGTCAGCGACTTGTTAGCTGCAAATGCAGTTGGTACACCGCCCATGAATAATAGCTAGATGACAGCTATCCTTATGTACTCTAGTTCATGGCTCAGTTCGTATGCCACCTTAGTTAGCTGGTTTGGTTTGAGACCCACATATAGGGTTCTCCTATTTCTTTGTACTAGAGTTCTTTTGGCTTTCACAATTAAGAAGAGGAAAACTATTTTCAGCCTCCACCTTTGTGTGTATTCCCCCATTGTGTATGTGAGAAAGCCGCAAGTGAGACTCCTTCCTTCTCTCCCACTATCTTCACAATCATATGCACAGTAAGTCCTAAAAGATTAGTGTTCAGGATACATCCTTCTTAGAGGAATCCATCTTAGAGGAAATGCACTAAGTCATTAGAAACTGTCATTCCCATTTTGCTCATCATTCACAAAATTCCCCAGCTTTCTTTGATCCATTGGAGCTCTAGCTACATGATGTCATGGATTGCTATCCTCTTAAAGAAATGCAAATTTCTCTGATGAATGCTGCACCTAGGAAACTCATCTCTTACGAAATTGTTGATGTGAAGAACATGTTTTTGTTATTGGTAGTTATTCCATTGAGAATGCACTTACAAGAAGATTTGTCTTGTTAAGTGAAAGTTTGTTTCCTGAGAGTTTTGATCCATCCACTCATCTACTACTAGAGATTAGTTATGTGTGAGAATTGCAGTGTTGGGATTTCACTTTGTTATTTGGGAGTCCAAGGTGGAGCTTTCCTATGATATTATGCAGATTTCGCTGACAAATATACCAAGGAGTTGGGGTTGATATAGGACATGTATAATTCCAATAGGGAGCAAAACATGCTTGACAAGAAGGCGGCCCAGAATAACGGAAGGCAAGGGATCACCAAGGGCACGTCATTTGGCCGGCAGATCATCTAAGATGCAGAGACTCTTGAGGAAATACTATGGCTCTTGAGCAATCACATTTAGTACATGCACACCTGGCTTGAAGGTATAAAGAACACCTCCCTTGTCTTGGTCTGAGTAATTCCTACTTCTCCATTCAAGTCGGTTTTACCTGTTTGTGGTTGGAGCCCTTGGCCATCTTTCACAAGGATCCATGTTAATAGTGGGGAAAAAGGACTTTTAGAAGCCTCTCAAGGTAGGATGTTATGATCGCTATCCCTCATGAAGTTTTAGCATCATTGCAGGCATGAAGTTAAACTACCCATCCATGAGTACATGTGAGCTTTGCAGAGAGCAACATTGAGAGGCACATGATAGAGTAGCAACTACTATTGAGCCAGGCCAAGGATATACTTGCAGTGGGAGGTCTAGCGAGGATAGGAGACATGATGTTCTAGAATTGAAAGGAGAGCACAAACTTTAAGGAAGTATCAAAATCAAAGGAGTCGTTGAGCATCATCCTTCCATGAGCTCAGTCATCCTTCCTTGGCTCTCAAGATAACTAATTCGAGGGTAGCATAGCATTGTAGTTGGAGCTGTCAATGAATTAAAGATAGTCTAGCCAATAGTCAAGCAACCCGATGTGGTTGCAATGCAGGTTGCATTAGCTCGCAACATGGTCCTTGTGGGCAAGGGCTACTATAGTAGCTAATGGAGTAAGCAAGCTACACATCATCTACTTGGTTGTTGGCAATGCATGTAGCTCATGATGTTTGAGCTGAAATAACTAATTAAATATTGTTCTTGCATCTACCTATCTATTAGTACCAAGGCACACCAGCCTTTCAGGATTAGGGAATGCACATTGTGTTCGTCTGTACGTTTAAGTTTCAGTGGCATACTTTGTACAATTGGAGAATCTTCATCATTGTAATTTTGGAATCTTGGGTGCAACGCTTAATATATTTTAATATATATCCTTTGCATGCTGATTAACCATGTGCATGGAAACATTTTCTATGATTAAGTCATCTGAAGTAGGAAGATGTGCATGTCAAGATATTTGCGATGGAGACAGAGCAATTATTCAAGGGCGAAAGGAAGAGAAGAAGAAGAAGAAGCTCCTAGCTAGAAGACGTGACGATGGTAAAGTGCGAACGTGAAGAAGAGAAGGAAGAGAGCAGATGGGTTGGGCATGATCTCACTAAGGTGGGTTCCTAACCCGTCATAGACGGGTCAGGCTACTCGTGTCTAAAGGAAGAGATAGCGGCCATCATACTTCACTAGTACTCTAGCGGCTCGGATGGTAGCAATCACGACTACAATTTCGACTATAGTTAACGCATCCAGAGGATGACTTTAGTGAGCTTGCAACCATACTATTGAACCTACAATAGAAGGAAAGGATCAAAGTGCTCTCCACCAAAAGCGCGCTGCGCATAGCTACAAGGTTGAACATAACTCCATCGAAGTATCTACCTTTGCTCCCAATAGACGGAGGAAGAGCTTGGTGGAAGGAGCCATAAGGAGGGCTTGGAATCTCAATAGTGAGATCTTGGTGCTCATGAGTGATTTCACTCCTTGAATCTTGCGTAGCTCCCAAGTTGTAGGATCCAGGGCACTCTCTCACTTACATGATGGGTTGATGCTATCCGAGCTGCCCATACTTTGGACCTACTGGTTATTTTCTACACTCAGTTTGCGATGTGTTTCTTTCAAAGGGTGAAGTGCATATGACAAAGGTTTTGGGAGAAAAATACAAGGCCGCCATCATAGTATCTGTCCAGAACCTTTTTTTAAAGGGGCCGTCACATCTGTTTTAACGCGTTTGGGAGCCTTTTCCAAATTTGGCTGTATACTAGGGAAGAGCGATCATCTTGTGGGACAATAAGAGCACAACCAAGATGGATGTAGCTCGTTATATGTACGTGAGCGAGATTGCACCCAGCAGTTAAGAAAGATTAGCATTTGATAAGTTAGAGTTATGCAGTGCGCCATTGTATTTGAAGTTCACACTCTTCATTGCCTCTATGCCCTCGTGTTTTCCCATGCTGGAGGGCACACAAAAGCTGGATTGAGAGGGCCGGAGAGATGTTTCTAGGTTCTAGTCGTCCGGTAGACACGCTGCGTAGACCTTCAGCTCCAATTTGGAAAAATATTTACCCTTGCCCTTCAACTTTTGCAACGACGAGTTCATATGTTCCAGGTATCCATTCTCGGTTTCATCTTGTCCCAAAATAGACTCCCGCCTTCTGTGGAGGGTTTAGGAACACATAAAAATCGACAGACTTCTGGCTAGAACACAGTGGCGGACTGGTGGCATACTTGTAAAAAATGTGAAACAAGTAGTCCAATGCCGGACAGGATGATTGCATGCCTACTCTCGTCAATGGTAGCTATAAGCTGATGGATCGTCCCTATTTTTCAACGTTCATAAGTCTGTGTAGCGGAGGAGACTTCCAACAGCTTAGAGACCACATTGCCCTTATCTATCGAAGCGTGAATTACAAGATAGATCTTCGGACCGATGTATTTGTAGTCTGCCTGCAAATTGCTAAGGTCATTGCAAACAACGAAGGAATCGAGTTGGAGGACTTTGAGGAGGGTGGCAGATATAATTGACAATGCAAACCTGATGCATTGACCCCTAACACTTTAATGCATAGCAACATTTACAAGATACATCATGAAGGCCCCAATCATGGATGCCAGGCACAAAACAACCTTGTTCAAGACAAGGTGCGTGTCCTCAAGGCACGACAAAAAAGCCCCCCCATGATGGATTCTAGGCACAAAACGGCATTTCTCAAGGCAAGGTGTGTATCCTCTGGGCAACCGGCATGGCGTGAGGAAATTGAACCAATCGAAAAAGCACAAACTAGACCCAAAATGGAGGAAGCTTTGGAGGTGTGCTAGGCCTCTGTACATCCCACTTTGGTTACTTTGCGTGGTGCTCCTCTTGGTGCTCTTGTTATTGCAGCTGCTTTTAAGCAAAAGCACGAAGGGATGGGGACTCATATTTGGGAGTTGCAGCTTCAACAAAGTGGCAATCCTAGATTTTCATAGTAAAAGGTAGCAAGGAGGTGGATAATCAGAGGGAAGGGTAGGGAGGAATCTTTGAGGCAGAGGGGGCTATTTTTATGGGAGGTCAGGAGGGAGCTTGTAGTCTCACCAATGGCTTCAGTATGTGGGAACCTGTAATTAGTCAAGCACTTTTCATTATTAAAAAAGCAGATCCCTGACTATTGGATCTTTCTAAACATAAACATCTAAGACTGTGACACATGGCTTAATGAGAGCTCGAGAAACCAAAACTTCTCTCTAGGCTACCTATCATATATATACAAATCCATGATCTTTTTCTTTTTGGGAGTGCAACTTAATAACATAAGGGTTTTTTGTTTTGGGAACCCTCCCGCCACCCCACCCTATTAAGAGGACCTCACCATGCTAGCGAGACTGCTAAAATCTCAGCAGGCCCATACCTAGCTAGCATTTTTAGAAATGCATCCCCATGAAGGTTTGAAGGTCTTCTTTAATACAACTCAGTGTAAGTTGTAGGCTGTCACACCCTTTTGAGAACCTTGAACTACTTCGTAACATGCCATTGAAATTAGCTTCAAAGAATTATTAGAGCAAACTCAATTGGCATTTTTGCATTAAGTGCAACCCTTGCCATTAGTTCCATCACATATTGGAATGAATCACTGAATTAATCAATCTTTATATGAAAGTACTATAATCAAATATGTTTCGAAGTGCCCTCAAGGGTATAAAGAACTTAAGTGTTGAGAGCCTTAAATTGCTATGTAACAAGCCATTGAAATTAGCTTCAGAAAATTGTTAAGGCAACCAAGCAATGCATGTGACGAGGCTCCCCTTTTGGGTCATTGTTTACTTGGGTGTTGCCATTTTTTATGAGTTTCAGAGAATTTTCTATATATAAATCTTGCATGACCCATAGCTTATGCATTGTTCAATGGAATTCGGCAAATTTTATCTTCAAATTATAATACACATTCCAAACTTGAACATGAGAACAAAAAAATATGAAATAAGTATATGGAATGAGATCGTTAAAGCATTATAAGTGCTTGGTTGCATGTGAAGCATGCATCCTGAAGACTATAGGATATAACAATTTATTGAAAAACATCAAAATTTCTTTGACATCATTGTGTAATTTTATCAAGTTATACTTTATCCTTGATACATATGTTGTTTTACTAGCATTTATTTTTCTTTTCTCTAGATGAGATAAAAATCTTCTAGCCTTTACTCCACCAATAGATGGCTTGATAGGGACATCTTTTCCATTTGTAGTTTTTTAATGATCCTTTGTACTATATACATCTCCTCCATGGAGACCAATTTCCATTGGCACTAATTCTAATGATTGTAATGCCTCTTTTCTTCTTCTCTCGGGGCGAAGTTTCCATGCAAATCCAATATATAGGAAAGCTAGTTTCTCAATGATCCTACATAATGCATGCAATGTACAAATGTGAACATTGCATAATGGGATCTCAAGAACTGCTTTGAAATTTTAATCTACTTTATCTTTGTTGGGTGCTCTTTTCCATCATTTAGAATCTAAGACATGTGCTGGTTCATTGCAGTACAAGCAAGCAAACTTTGAGTTAAACCCTTTGCTTATATTATTGAACATACACTTCAGTGTCTTCAGGTCACTTGCAATATGCCATTCAATTTGAAAATCACCCTTCTTTGGAACATGAAGATGATGTCCTTAGACTTGACTCTTTGTAATTGATGGTTTTTTTTTTTGATGAAATACCCAGTAAAGTATTGCATGGTCCTTAGTCTTCACCTGTCATTTAAAACCACAGGTTTGCAAGACATGTTATATAAAATTTATAACATCTTGAGCAAGGACTAATTTGGAAGCCGATAGTTTACATACCTCAAATGAGACCAACCACCATACATGCTTTTCCAATTGGACATTGAAGTACTTCGAGCTAGACTTAGTGATCGATCAATCAAGTGCTTGATTCATTAAAGTGATAGAAACTCTCTCTATCTTTTTTTCCTTGACAATTTTACACTCATCTATCTTCACAAAATGCTTCAAAACCCCTTTACATTCTACAAATGTGATACTGTAGAACTCAACCATTAGTCTCTACAGTTGTTCAATATCTACAAAAATATTAATCTAAGCATTATATGCAGTTCTTCCCTTTTCATGATTTTACACACGACTTCTTAATACACGAGGTGGATGAAGTGATGATATAGGACTTCTCTAATGTCTTAAGTAGCTTGATGGCTGAAATCTAACGTCGGTTAAAGATAACCAGCCTAAAGGGGACTGTTTAGTATAGCACATTGCAATGAACTTTAGGATAGCATGGCAGTAGTGCAAGCTAAGTGGTCGACAGTGTGGTGGTTGGTTGCACACTAGGATATTAACTACCACCAGCATGGTGGTTTACTTCTATTATTATAAGATGAATGGCATACAATTCATTCATTTAGGATTTGTGGATTTGTGGATTCATTATGGGATTTCATAAAATTAGCATGGTGGTTGTTTGGGATATACTTAAAAAATGCATGGGATTTTCGTTTGGGATTTACAAAAATAGGCGTGGTGGTTAGTTTGGGATTTACTAAAAGAAGCGTAGTCTCAAATACATTTTCCATTTTTTGAGATAAGTGAAATATTGTTTCCTTGCAGTGAGACTACATTTTCTTAGTACTATCTTAGTCATCCTCTCCAAGACCCCAAGATGTGCTCATGCGTGTCTAAATCCAATTTGAAGATACGCTTGCCCTTCTTTCGTTGTGGCACAGGTTGCATATGGAACTTAATAGCTCTTACTAGATGAGAGTACACAAATATTTGAGGACTCTTATGTAACAATTCGTAATTGTGGCCTCTCTTGGATGTTTTTTTGTACCAAAAAGCTCCAACTACTACATCCCAATTCTCATAGGTTGTTCCCCAATCATCCTTAAATGCTTCCTCAACCTTGAGATTAGGTTTTGTGCACTGCAACACAAAGTATGGGTAATCTTCCTCATTCTCCCTAGAGGCAGTGGCAACTACAAAGTTATCCCCCTCTTCCAGACAGTCAGTGAGGTCATCAAAGCTCTCCCCAAACTATGGCGAGTCATTGTTTGTCTCTCCATTATTTCTCACTCCATCTAAACGTAGAGGGAAAACTTAAACTTGCTCCCATGTCTTCACAGTTGCAATGTTCTCACAATTGTCATGATTCCCTATGATGCACACACTGCAGAAATAAAAAAGTTTTCTTGTTTTAATCAAGTAGTTGTTTGAAAAATCCCATATGCTATGCAAACCACAAACTCCTTTAATTTTTTCACAATCGTGTCAACTTCTCCTTTGCACTTCATCCACTTTGAATTCAAGGAACACATTGCATACTACACTATGTATGTTGAATTCGTGCTTGTGGAGAGGTTGGTTGTAAGCCATGTTATAGCATCATGGAAATCATTGAGCTTTTATTGAGGGAATGTTAATTGGTGTTTAAACAGAGGTTGTTCACCCTTGCCATGGCTAGATCCGAAGAAATTCCACATCATGTCTAGACCACCAGTCAGGGATTTGAACCTTGAGACAAAGTAGAATCCATAGATTGATTTAAATTGAGAGGTAGCACCATCTGACCACACCCAATGTTGTTTCATATTCTTTTTAGGGGGATTTTCCATTTTCAGCCATCCCTGATGCAGTAGAAAGCATGCTGCACAAATAAGGTGTCATGCTTCCTATCATTTGAAATGTAGAATGGTATGTGCATTGCATTGACCTGGACTCCTATGAGTCAGCAAGTAGATTGGCATCAATTATAGAAGAATCAAGCAAATGATTGTATGTGATATGCACAAGAATTGCTATCTGCTTGTTGTACTAGTGAGCACTTTCTATCTCATCTTTTTCTTGAAATGAATAATTTTCAGCAAAATCTATGACATAGACAATATTGTCATGGAGAAAATTGGCAAGGCACATCCTGAACTATTTATCCTACCAGCAGCTGGCCGTGAAATTGTGAAGCACATATTATGGGATGGATTGAGCCATGTGACCTACAATCTCCCTCGGCTAAGTGCTCTTAGTACAATAGTAGCCATCTCTTTTGATCGGATCCTACAACATTGACATTTTCAAATATCCTCCATTTTAGAGCAACATGGTTGTCTTCCCTCATTTCATTTGGATAGATATGAAATTTCTTCTTCTTCAGCTTCAAACTGCAATGCTTGCATGTGCCACAAATGCATTCAATGTGGTGCCACTCACGGTCTCCCTTTGGACAAACCACTGGCTCCCACAGAGACCATAGGCTACAAAACTTGCTCTCCCTTGCAACACATGATGAGGATCTAGGTGGCCTATAGATTGCGTATTCATTGGGGAGACATGGGCATCGATCCCCATGGAGCAATGCTCCAACACAACTAGATCTCAAGTCATTCATAGCTTGCTAGTGGGCCAGGTCAAAGTCTATGTGTGTTTTGCAACAACAAACATTCCTGTCTTTGAGTTTCCTGACGTACCAGGGCTTACAATGCTCAAAGCTCCTCTGCCCAATTGAAATGTCACGATTTTGATCCATAAACTTGAGATACAACTCCATCTACTGACTCAACATGCGGGAACAATAGAATAGTGAGCCCTCTTTTAAATGGAACAATAGTACATGTGAGGGAAAGGGGGGAGTGGAACAGTCCGAGACAGAGACCCAAGGAGTGTGGGTGTGTGAGAATGTGTTTTGCCACACCACAAACTCAAAGGTTTTATTAGGATTAGGGATTCACCCTATGACTGTCTTAAGACGGTCATAGCGGTCGTAACATTTTAAAGGGTGGCAATGTGCCTTTACCCCAACAACCTCCAACCTAAAGGCCAATGTGCCTAAAGGGGAGAAAAGAATAAAAATTACAGCAATATACAGTCACTGTATACAAGACCATAAAATAAGAATGGTCTCAACCTAATCCCATGATGCGGCGACAATGTGCAAACCGCTCTGTAGGCAAGCTCTTAGTGAGCAAATCTGTAGGATTATTATCAGTATGCACCTTCACAAGCTCAAGCCGCTTGTCTTCTAGTACCTCCCTGATGAAATGGTATTTCACATCTATGTGCTTGGTCTTCTGATGAAAGACCGGATTCTTTGCCAACATGATAGCACTCTGACTATCACAATGCAAAACTGGCATATCTCCTATAATGCCCAAATCTCCCACCAGCTGAGTAAGCCATATTGCTTCCTTGCAAGCCTCAGTGGCTGCAATATATTCAGCTTCAGTGGTTGACAGTGCAATGCATTTCTGCAACCGAGACACCCATGATATAGCACCTCCTGCAGATGTGAAAATATAACCGGTAGTAGACTTCCGGTTATCTACATTCCCTGCATAGTCTGAATCTGTAAAACCATGCACCAATGCATCCTGCCTACCATAGCATATGCACAAGTCTTTGGTACCCTTGAGATACCTCAAGACGCCTTTCATTGCTTCCCAGTGCCGCTTGCCTAGATTTGCCATATACCTACTGATGACTCCCACCACAAAAGCAATATCCGTACGAGTGGCAACCATGGCATACATCAAAGAACCAACTGCAGATGCATACAGAACCTTGGCCATCTCAGCCTTATCATCATCTGATCTGGGGCTGTCCTCATGGCTGAGTTTTAAATGTGGAGGCAACGGGGTACTAATAGACTTCCCCCCCTCCATTTTAAACCTCTGCAGTACTTTGCCAATGTACTCCTTCTGTGACAGAAACAAAAGTCCCTTGGACCTGTCATGAATAATCCGCATACCAAGTATATGGTTTGCATCACCCAAGTCTTTCATGTCAAAAGACTTATGCAGTTGCTTCTTCAAAGCACTAATCTCCTGCTGAGATTTGCTGGCAATCAGCATGTCATCCACATATAGAATGAGTAGCATCAAACTGCCATCCTTTGCCCATTTGGTGTACAAGCAGTGATCGGTCTCACACCTATGATACCCTTGGGACTGCATGAAGACATCAAACTTCTTGTACCATTCCCTTGGTGCCTGCTTGAGTCCATATAAGCTCCTCTTGAGCTTACACACAAGCTTCTCTTTTCCTTTAACAGCATATCCCTCTGGCTGACTCATGTAGATCTCATCATGGAGATCTCCGTGAAGAAAAGCAGTCTTCACATCCATCTGACATAAATCCATGTCCTCATGAGCAACAAGAGCTAACACTGCTCTCAAAGTAGTCATCTTGACTACAGGGGAAAAGATCTCATCAAAGTCAATGCCCTTCTCCTGCTTAAATCCCTTGGCAACCAATCTGGCCTTATACCTCGGTAAAGCATTTGAATCCACTTTGACTTTGTAAACCCACTTGCATGGCAAAACCTTTCTGCCTGCAGGTAGCTGCACCAAGTCCCATGTATCATTTTGAAGTAGGGAGTCCATTTCTGATTGCATGGCTTTCTCCCACTTCCTTTTCTCTGTTCTTCCCATAGCTTCCCTGAAGCTGGAAGGCTCACCACAATCTGTCAGCATGATAAAATCAGCCACATTATTGGCTCCTGGAACAAACCTGTCAGGAGGCCGTTGTACACGGTTGCTCCTCCTAACAAAATGCTCCGTATTAGGCTGCTGTGTCTAGCCTGTTTGTCATGCATGACGGGTGGCTGTACCACCAAATTTGGCTGTCCTACAGCGCCATTTGCTGGCATATCCAGTGGTGCATCATTGGCAAAATTGTCTGGCCGATTTTCACCTGTATACCCTCTTGAACAGGGTTATTTACAACAGCCTGCTGCTGCATATTAATGGGCATTCTTTACTGTCCGACATCGTCATAAACAACCCTCCTGTATTCCATAGGTTGCACGGGTTCTTTGTGTACACTATCCTCTTTAAAGATGACATCATTGCTGCGTATGATCTTCTGTTTGACAGGATCCCATAACCTGTACCCCATTTCACCTTCGTCACCATAACCCATGAAGATGCATCTGAAAGACTTTGGCTCCAGTTTGGTGCACAGTTCTTTGCGTACATGAGCAAAGCACTCGCAGCCAAACACACGTAAGTGCTTGTATGAAGGTGGCTTGCCAGACCACACCTCTTCTGGCACTTTCAGCTCCAAAGCCTTGTTCGGCGACCTGTTAATTAGGTGAACTGCTGTTTGCACGGCTTCTGCCCAAAAGCCATGGGGCAATGCAGCATAAGACAACATACATCGAACTTTCTCCTGAATAGTTCGATTCATCCGCTCACTCACACCATTTTGAGGTGGATTATGAGGGGCTGTGAGTTCCTGTTTAATGCCCTTAGCTTCGCATAACTATACAAAAGCATGTGACACATACTCACCCCCATTATCGGATCTGAGGCATTTTAGCCTGCATCCTGTCCGATTCTCAACCTGAGCGACAAACTTCTTGAAAGCATCTAAGGCATCGCTCTTATGCTTCAAGAAATAGACCCACACTTTGCGTGTGGCATCATCAATAAAAGTAATGAAATACTTTGCACCCCCTAGTGATAGCTGTGGCATCTCACACAAATCAGTGTGCACTAGATCAAGCGGTGCTCTATTTTGGGGAGTTCTCCTCTTATGAGGAGTCATAGAATGCTTTCCAAACACAAGTAGGCAAATCTAAAAATGAAAGAGACGGCAGATAACCCAAACGTGATAGTTCTTGCATTCCTTTAACGGACATGTGTCCCAACTGGCTATGCCACAATGAAACCTTCGGCAGCTTGGTTATGGCAACAACATGATTACCTACACTAGAAACATAAAGAGGGTACAAGGTATCACTCTTATAACCCTCAGCCACTACAACCTGGCCATCAGTAATCACCCATTTGGAATCCCCAAATGTGGTGTGGTAACCACTGTCATCCAACAAGCCAGTGCTAATCAAATTTTTCTTGATTTGTGGCACATGGCGAACACCATCAAGCATAAATATGCGTCCGTCAGGGAATACTATCTGTACACTGCCAATCCTTGCAATCTGACATGCATAGTTGTTCCCAAGGTGAACAACTCCATGAGTACCTATGTAGGAAGTAAACCACTCCCTATGAGGCGTAACATGAAAAGAAGCACCTGAATCCAAGAGCCAGGTGTGCATGTCATGGCCATCAACAACCAATGTATGTGCAATTACAGCAGAAGAACATAATACATCATGTCTGTCACTGTCACTGTCCTCTGCTGCAACATTCATTGCATTAGTGTCATCTCCCTTGGCCTTGCCTTTGCCTTTGCTTCCACTGCCTGCATCCTTTGCCTCAACCTCTTGGCTTTCTGATCCCGTATAAACTTGAAGCACTTAGACTTCACGTGTCCCTTTTTGCCACAGTAGAAGCATTCAATATCTTTCTTACCACGGAACTGACTACGGGATTTGGACTTGCCAGCAGATCTCCCCTTCTGCTGAGTCCTACCTCTATCTTGTACTTGCAAAAGCATTGGAAGACTTGCTGCTCGCATTATTCTTCTTGCTCATCTCCTCCATGAGAAGAGAGCTCTCCACATCAGCATACATAAGAGTGACATTTGAATTAGACAGGGTTGTCTTAAAAGTGTCCCAACTCTCAGGGAGGGTACACAGCAAAAATGCAGCCTTAAACTCCTCGTCCAAGTTCAAACCCTGTGCAATAAGCTGAGTAAAGATGGCATTGAACTCACTCAAGTGTGAGGTCATAGCTGTACCTTCCTTCATGCGAAGGTCGGCAAGCTTCTTCAACCAATAAACCTTACTGGCTGAACTCTTTTGGGCATACAACTCTTCTAGCCCCTACCACAGGCCATAAGAGGTCTTTTCTGCCTGAACATTGAAAACCAATGAATCAGTGAGAGTGAGCATGATTGATGCCCTTGCGGACAAATCAAGCTCCTCTGACTCATCATTTGCCATTCCGGATGGCTGGACACCCTTCAACCTTATGGGCTTAGAAATCTTCTTAGCAGAAGTACATTCAAATGTACATCAAACACTGCTCTGCCCATAATGCATAATTGTGTGCCCCTTCCAATTTCTTAATGTTCAGCATAGAGGATTCACTTCCCCCTGAAGCCATATCAGTAGAGGAAGTAGCCTAACTCCCTGTAAGTCAAAAAAGGCTCAATAAAAAATTTTGTTTACACAGAAAAACCTGCTCTATCAAGAGCCAGGAGCACTCACAACAGTGCTGTTTTTTACTGTAAAAAAAACCTGCAGCAAAACAGAAAATTTTCCCTCCAGTCACTGTACCTTCTGACCACTGAACTGTGCTCAAATAGGCATAAACCAGTAACTACAGAATTGCTGCAGCTATTCCACAAGTGTTTTATCAGTGCATCATCATCTGACGAAGCACAAAACACTGCTGTCCTGGACACTTCTCCCACCTCAGATGAGGTATTGCACTGATTTTATATGCATAAACCACTTGGCATACACTGTTTTGTCCACTAAAAAAAGCTCCAAACACCTCAGCCTGTCACAACCCTTCTGCCAAGGGGATAAAAGGCATCTGAAGTTCTCAAACAGTAACTCAAGTGCTCACAAGCAAAATCTGGGCAAAAGCCCCTTGATTTGACACCTGTACCAAGTGAAAAACACCTCAACACTGAGGTAGCATACAAAATATAGTTCTCTGGCACAATCACCTGGCAATGTGATGCATAAACTGCCCTGTGTACACAGCAACAACACAGATCCCAACGTACAAACACTGAAGAGAAAATCTTTTGAGCACTGTCAACGATGGACAGTTAGGGACCGAGTAAAACTCGATGCACCCTGGCCAAGCGTGGCTCAACTGAGATTTTCAAAGTGTCGTACACAGAATGTGACCTGCAAGAAATGTCACTGAGTACACTATGGAAACAAGACCAATGTGGGCACCCTGGCTCCACACTGCCTCAAGGCATACACTGCATACACTTCCAGGCAAAAGCCCCTTGTAATAGTCAACCAAAAACTGAGATTTGCACTCAGTGTAAGCATAAAAGCCCTCTGCAAATCAAGGCATCTGACCTTCCCGAAAAATAACTGTGCAATCACCACACACTATGGCACTAGTCACCTCAAGCACGAGGGACACAAGTGTACTTGCTGTACCTCAAACACACAGTTTTAAAACTGAAAATTCCGGGAATGCATCATTGTACTTCTGTACTTGCGTGTACTTGCAAGTACCACACAAAAGAGCAGAGTGCTCTCACTTTTTCCTTCTTCCCTAAACAAAGTCTGTTTGTGCCTGTGCAGCTGTACCTTCTGTACCTGTGCAAGGTACTTGCTGTACCCTGTACCTGATTTCTCTTCCAAGGATGTTGCTAGGCAACCACCGTACGGTTGCTGTTGCAGCCGTCGCTGTTTGATTGCCGTTTGATTGCCGGCTGTGGTGGGACTGGTTGGCGGGCATGTGACTGGTCACCCTGCAGCCGACTGGCTGCTTGGCTGGTCGTGCTGGTCGTGACCGACTGGTCGACTGCTGCCTTGCACCGAAAGGAGAAATGCCCCGCGATGGAAATGCCGCCACGAGCTGAGAATCGAGAGAGAGACAGGAATCAAGCAGCAAAGCTACCCGAAGAGGAGGGGCACGGAGCCCGAGGGAAACACTGGAAGAGAGGGGATGGGTAGACCGGAGTGAGTGAGAGAGGGTGGCTCTGATACCACTTGTGAGGGAAAGGGGGGAGTGGAACAGTCAGAGACAGAGACACAAGGAGTGTGGGTGTGTGTGAGAATGTGTTTTGCCACACCACAAACTCAAAGGTTTTATTAGGATTAGGTATTCACCCTATGACTGTCTTAAGACAGTCATAGCGGTCATAACATTTTAAAGGGTGGCAATGTGCCTTTACCCCAACAGTACAGTGAGCCCCTTTTTACACTACTAAAACAAGACAAGACACTACAAGACATAGTACACACAAAAATGTGATCTAATTGAAGTATATAATGAATGTAAATTGAACTAATCATGTAATAATTGAAATAATCAAGCTACTAGAAGCAAAACAATTTCAACCACTATGCTGGTTTAGAACAGTCACAATTTCAACTACCAGGCTAGTTTAGGACAGTCACAAATTCAATCACCGGGCTGGTTTGGGACATTGTCACAATTTCAACCACCACCAGGTTGGTTTAGGATATGTTTAGGACAGTCATAATTTTAACTACCAGGTTGGTTTAGGATTGTCACAATTTCAACCACCAGGCTGGTTTAGGACACTGTCACAATTTCAACAATCGAGATGGTTTAGCCTGACAGTCTCAACTTCACATATTAGACAATAACAAGTATATTGCTTTTCATTTTTGAATTTTGCAATTAGAAAATAAGATTTCACAATTAGAAAATAACAATATATTGCTTTTCATTTCTGAATTTCACAATTTCAATCAGTAACTATAAATTGTTTGTCTTGAACAAGCACGGGTCTGGTTTAGGACAATCACATTAAGTCCAAGCCATCCCAATCTAGAAATTAAGTGGTATATCACTTGAATAGCATGAAATTAAATTTAATTAATGTAAGTACTAAGAAACACAATAATTTCAACCATCAAGCTAGTCAACAACTAATGTCTGTTCAACCACGCCGGTTCTGGATAATCACATAATTGGTGATTGAACTGAAGCAATGACGGTTGCATGATTTTTAAACCACCGGGATGGTTTAGTAAAATAACTTGATATATTTCTTTTTTGTTAATATATTGCTGTTAATTTTTGCTCAACCACGCCATTGGGCTGGTCAATAACTAATGTCTGTTCAACCATGCTGGGGTTCAAGACAGTCACATAATTGGTGTTTAAGATGAACCAACCTATGGTTGCATGATGTTCCAACCACTGGGCTAGTTTAGGACCATCACATTTAGTCCAAGCCTAGTTTAAGAAATGCAACAAGTAAACTATCCCAAAGCTCAAACACAAACAACTACTGGGCTAGTGTAGGCACCAATGTCCTATGTTGTATCAAGCCTAATGTTGCTGCCTCGAATGCTGCCACCAATTGTGACACCACAACTCGTGTTCTTCACTCTGATGGCAACTTATCAAATGCATGCATCTACAATTGCTGCTCTGCAAGGAGTCTTCTTTCTTCTCATTGTTCCTCCCTTTGCAAATGTTGCAAAAGTGTCTTCATTGCCGTTTCGATACCGTGACATCGCTTTCCTCGACCCGCAATCAGTTCCTTGTGCCTTGACCAGGCTTTTCAACTTTCTTGTCTTGCAGCCTCTGTCTACTTCTCTTGCAAGCCATGGCAAGCTGCATGTTGCCATTGATGTCATGGCCACGATCAGTTCAAAAT
This sequence comes from Dipteris shenzhenensis, assembly GCF_047967505.1. Lineage (NCBI taxonomy): Eukaryota > Viridiplantae > Streptophyta > Polypodiopsida > Gleicheniales > Dipteridaceae > Dipteris > Dipteris shenzhenensis. The sequence continues at coordinate 837,792 of NC_141606.1, forward strand.
CTCGGGGGGGTCACTCATCATATGTAACCCTATCACGTGAGTTCAACAGAAGGATATTTTTTATTTCTAAAATTTACAGAAATAAATATACATAAGGGACTATTTAAAATAGAATTGAGAAAAATTTACAGATTTGTATAGAAAAGGGGTACATTTTATTAATGAAAAATTTACAGATAAGGGATTTTAGAAATAGGTCTTGAACACATGTGGTATAGAGGTTTTATACATAGTGACCCCCCCGAGTTCAAAATAGACCCAAAGAAGCTAACTTGTGAGGCGAGCAAAGAATAGAAGACAACTTACCCAAAAGAAGACAATGCCAAACCAAAGTCTATGCAAGGTTACATCGAGGTACGTGCGGTTTACAAGGTGAGGGCAAATAGGTAGGAGATGTGAAAATTCAAAATTCAGAGGAGTAGCAAAGATTTCAGCCACTAGTTTTCCCTCCTCTGGCGACACACGTCAGTAGAATTGGATATTCCAAACAAGTGCGATGTGGCCTAAAATGCTTCAAAACACAAATAGGCCAAAGGGCACACTATCAAGTTTGATGCCATGTATTATGAAATGCAATGACCTTTGGCATGCTTATGAGACATATAGCAAGCAAGAGCATGGAAAAAGAAACAATTCAAAATTGAAAATAGTGTTGAATTTATTAAAAGATCTTTGCACATGCAAAAATTGCACATTTTCAACTTCTTCCATTTTAGGGTGAATCTAGAAACCAATATCAACAACTATCAATGTGTTAAGACCACCATGTAGTGGTGGTCCCATTAGTTTGGATTCCAAATTTTCAATCCATTTCGGTTTTCAACAAATCAAAAAGAAGTTATGGAGCATGCCTTCAAATGGATGTGCATCACTTTAGCACAACATTGGAGTCCCGCTAATGTTCTCATTTAGGTGTATCCTTGGGTTGAGGAGAAGCTCACGTAGTGTACTTTTGAATGATTACTTGGTTGAATGTATGTACAGAATCAAGGCAAAAGTGTGGAAATTCTTAGACAAGCTTTTTGTTTTCTGTGACCAAGCTACCTGGAGCAAGAATGATCAACAAGCATTTGAAGAAGCTATAAAGAGTTTTGGAAAGGCAATGAAATAGCCTTGGACAACACGTAACATAGCTCACTACATGGTAAGGACAATATCTTGTTTTTGTGCATGTATTTTTTTAAAGCAAACAATTTTATTTTTATGTATTTCTAATGCCCACTTGCCTATGTATCAAAACAACATATAATCTACAATCACCTTCCTTTCTTTGTTAAAAAATATGGATGCCCTGCAATTTCGTCCACACAAGGAATGGAGAAATCACAGTACATGGCATAGAATGCATTCTTTAGACATACACAACATTTTGGAGGAAACAGAAAGCCAATATTTTAAAAGAAGTATTTCAGTGGTTCTATGGAGGCATACTTTGGCAATCTTTGGCCTCTCCATCATCTCCTCCTTTGGCTCCCTAAAAGGTTTTAATGCAATGAGCTAGGCTGGCATAAATACTAATTGTATACCTCTAAGCCTCTCAATGATCTTTTCACTCATTGGATGTAATGTTTTAGTCTAGACCTAAGGCTCTCAGCTATTATTAAGTTTTTATTACATTTATGTAATCTCTTTTTGTTTAATATGAGTCTCTCAGTATGCACTACCGTTAAATTTTATATTTGAATGGTTATGGTCGCTAGCTGTAATATTTTGGCCTTGAAGGCTCTTAGCAATTGATGAGTTTTTATAAATGTAAGATCCTTTGTTCAAATTTTGTTTAGTAAAACTTGTTAATTTTTATATAACTTGTTATTGAATATAGATGTACATTGTAATCTCTTTTGCTCAATTTTCACTTGATAATTTGTAGTTCATTAGCTAGATGGCACCACTGGGCCTCTAGTCACCATGGTGGCTCAGAAAACTCAAATGCAAAAGAGAGACATGCTTAGTGGAGGCACTCAAAGATATTTGTAAACCACAAATGGGTAGATAGAAGCTAAGTGCCAAATCTTTTTCCTCAATAGTTGTCATTTAATGTAACAAAAAAATGTTTGCAATGAACAATGACTTGGATCTTTCATGCATAAGAAGATAGCACTTATTGCGTCATTATATACAACCATTGAAATATTTAAAATGTAATACATATATTTTTATTTCAAAATATACATTTTTTTTGTCATGAATACACATAAACATAACTAAGACATTCTTAAATGATATGTTCTTACAATTTAACTCTACTTCCATCTTGTAAAATATACAATGATATAGGCTATTTCTCCAATGGTTTGCCAACTTTTCCTGGAATCATTCTTGTAACTTTGATTGGAGACCTTTTTTTCTTTAGATGATGAGGAATGGAACTTTTCTCATCATGTGCAAGAGTTGATGTCATCGTAGTTTGTTCTTCATTTGTTTTGTCGGGAAGGGCCACCAAGGAGGCTCTCAATTCTGTATGAGCTTATGCTTTATATCTATGCAAGTCACATCAGTCCTATTAGGCACACGTGCGAAAAATGATCTTCTAGGTATGTGTGAATTTAAGCATCTAATCATTGCTTGCACATATTTTGAGACCAAGCCACCACTAAGTAGAGTTAACCTTATCTTTTCATCTTGAGTTTTAGCTACCTCCCTACTATCTTGCGCTATTCAACCTCACCAACTCCATCACATAGACTCACTGTAGCTCTAGCTCCATCACGTGACCTATCTATCATCAGGAGACACAAGCCAAGGTAAGAAATTTGTCACCCATCAAGCTCATATTATAGTTAGATATATAAGAGTTCCGATGAATTGCCTTTGTAGTACTTGCCATTGGCTATAGGCTTTTCTGAATCTTTAGTAAGTTTCAAACTCTGTTCCATGGGAGTGGTTGCAATCTTGTAATCTTCCATATGAAACTTCTTCATGAGACCATCAACATACTTGAGCTGACTCATAGAGGTGCTGTCTGAATCTCTCTAAAACTCATTTCCAAGATAATAGTGCATAAGTCCAAGATCTTTCATGTCGAACTCTGTAGAGATAAGTCTTGTTTTAGCTTTTTTATGAAGATATCCTTGCTTCCTATCATAATCAGATCATCTATGAACAAAAGTACAATAGTAATGGCTTCCCCTTGATCTTTGTAGTAGAGACTATGATCTGCATTGGCTTTCATGTATCCCAAATCAGCAAAATACTTGTTGATTCTGCTGTACCAACTTTTGGGTGCTTGTTTTAACTTGTAGAGACTCTTCTTGAGATGGCAAACCTTATTCTCCTTTCCTGGTTCAACATAACTTGTTGGTTGTTGCATGTAGACTTCCTCGTCTAGATAACCATTGAAAAATGCATTCTTGACATCAAGTTGGTACACATTCCATCTGCTGAGTGTTTCTAGTGATATTAAGAATTGTATGGAATCCATCTTTTCTACTGGAGCATAAGTCTCATCATAATCTTGACCATATTGCTATGCAAATCCTTTTGCAACTAGTCTGGCTTTGTATCTTTGAATACTATCATCTGGATTGTACTTCACTTTGTATACCCATTTGTTTGCTATGGCCTTCTTTCCTAGTGGAAGGTCACATAATTCCCAATTATTATTCTTGTACAAAGCATCCATTTCTTTATTCATAGCTGTTTGCCATTCTTGCTTGTCTACTACATCTTCAAAGTACACTGGCTCTTCTGTAGCCATGATGGTAGTCATAAGAGCATAGTTGGTGGTTTCAACCTGAATTGTTTTTCCTTTCTGAGCATATGTTAATCTGGCTAGAGGTCTGCTTTCTCTAGTAGACCATCTGAGCTACTGTGGTTCTGCTTGGGTTGTTTTTGGCAATTCTTGCCCTTCTTCATCAACCTTTTATGTAGATGACGGTGAAATCGGTTCATCTATCTCCTATGTGTTTGAGGTTTTCCATTCTAATTCCTCATCAAAGATTACATCTTTAGAGACAATGACCTTTCAATTGATGCGATCATATAACTTGTACGCTTCGTTTTGTTCACTATAGCCAACCATGATGCATTTATGTGACTTCGCATCCAATTGCTTGCGATGATCATCATGTATGTGGGCATATGCTATGCAACCAAAATGCGGAGATGCCCAATGTGTGGCTTATGTCCAATGAATGCTTCATAAGGTGTCATACCCTATATCGGTTCAGTAGGAATCCGATTAAGCAAATAGTTTGCAGTGGCTATTGCTTCTGCCCAATACTGATTTGGAAGACGCTTCTCACTAAGCACTGCTCTATCACTGTCTACTAAAGTACCATTCTTCCTTTCACCTCTTGCATTCTGGTGAGGAGTATCTGCACATGTGAATTGTCTTCGAATATCGTGACTTTTGCAAAAGTTCATGAATGCTGAAGACATGTATTCACCTCCTATATCTGATCTCATGACTTTGATCTTTCTGCCTGTCTGGTTTTCTACCATGGCTTTGAATTCTTGAAATCTGGAAAACACTTTAGATTTCTCTTTCAGAAAGTAGACCCAACAATATGTATTGTAGTTGTTGAAAGTAAAGTACTAAAGTTAACCATTGATGCTCCGGGTCTGGGCATAACCCCATACATCTGTGTAAATCAAATCAAGAATACCTCGTGCTCAAGAGGTGCTTCTGCCAAAGTTGGTTTGCTTTTGTTTGCTGAAGCAGCATGCTTCACAAACTTTTCCAAGAAACTATAGCTTAGGAATCCCGATTGCCATATTCTGATTCCTGAGATCTAGCAAGCTCTTGAAATTGACATGACCATATTTCTTGTGCCATTTTGTGGATAGTGGCATATGTTGTGGTTGAGTTGACATGGCATGCATATCGGTACCGTAGCTAGCATTTTGTACAAGCATCCTTCCTTGACACCTTTTCCTACTAGCTAAAATCTTCTCGATTTGTCTCTGATACTACATTCATCTCCATCGAAGATGAATCGATAGTTGTGTTCTGTCATTTGACCTACTGACAAGAGGTTCTTGCTGAGCTTTGGAACGTAGAGTATAGCTTTCACCAATCCTTTCGTACCAGTGAAATTGTTCATAGGGATAATTCATGTCCCTTGAACTAGATTTGGTGTATTGTCTTCTATGTAGATGACATTCTTTTGAGCTTCTAACGATTTCAACTTTGTGAACCATTCCTGATGATTTTTCATGTGAGATGATGCACCGCCATTGTCGATGTACCAAGGATCCTATTCTACTTGATTGACTTGATAGATGAAATCCTCTTTTGTATTGAAATTAGTGTCTAGGTACACTGTATCAATTTGCTGCATTTCCTCATTTGCAAGAAACATATTTACATGTTCATTTTTGCAAAATGAGTGTGACTAGAATGTCCACCACGATGATTTCCTCTACTGTAGAAATTCCCTTGATTACTACTGGATTGATTGCCTTGGTCGTACTACTTTTTGTAGCAATCTCTTTCATAGTGTCCAAACTTATGATACTAGTTGCACTGAATGTTTGACATGTTGGTAAATGCATTCTTTCATCCTTGGAATCTTCCTCGGTTGGAATGATTTCCTCTTTGCTGATGCTGATGTTACTGAGGATGATGCTGATGCTGATGTTGACTTTGTTGATGATGATGACCACTTGTTTGGAATGATCTACCTCTGCCTCTGCCTTTGCCTCTGCTTCTGTCTAAAGTTATGAATGCCTGATCATTAGAATGACCTTTGAATGCATGAATGGCCTGAGTCCTGAGTTCTTCACCAAGTAGGATTGATTGAAGTTTGATTGAAGTTCTTCCACTGTCTCAATTTGCCTTGGATGGCAATACTCTGGACTAGATTCTCGTATCCCTCTCTAGTCCATTCAGAATGGCTTGAACGAATTTTGCTAGATTCATGGTCTCTCCTGCTGCTACGAGTTGATTGTTATAGTCTTTGATCCTAAATATGTAAGCATGATTGGTTTTGCTGCTGTTGCATAAATTGTGGTTGATTTGGTTTCTCAGTGTGAGAATTGTGGAAATGCTCTTAGACTCGTAGAGAGCTGCGAACATATCCCATGCTTCTTTGGATGTCTTTGTTGAGAGTTCATGCTCAACATCATGTGATCACGTGTGCATAGCACCATCATGTGATCATATGTGCATAGCACTAACCAAATAGAGTGTTATAAAGGAAAGGGTTAGATCCCCTAGCCCTAACCCTAAATGGGTTTGTATATATTCTACATTTTTAACTAAATCTAGTGTACAGTTAGTCATTTGTGGTACAGTTAGTCATTTGTGGTGTGCTCTCTAGCTATGCCCTCTCTCCTCATCTACACTCTTCTCCTCTCCCCTCTTCATATTTTGTCATGATATCAGAGTATGGTTCTACCTTCTGCTGAGGTGCCATCCTTTTGGTGAGAGTGAGATAGTGATTGAGATCAAGTTTTCTCTTCTATGAGAGAAAAATTCCATTCATTGAGAGTTCTTTGAGAGAATTTTTGTCGAATTCTACTTATTCCATCAGTGAGAGTTTTCTAATTAGATTTCAGTTCATTTTTGAGAGATTTTGAGAGTTCATCTCAGTTCTTGAGGTTCAGTTCTTAGAGGGAGTGTTCACTTCAAGAGAGAGAGAGCTGCTACTCTGTATTCTTTCCAATTGACAGAGATAGAGGTATTACAAATAGTCACATGCACCTGAAGCAGGGGCGATACTCAGAGTCTTTTATGTAAGCTTTGAGCTGTGGAGGTAAATCAACACACACAACGAGATCTATAGAAAATTGCAAGCAAGACCTCTACTGCAAGCAAGCTTCTCTACAATCAGTGCTCGCGGCTCCCTACAACACTCCATAGTCTAGGAGTGACAATGATAGTGCAATAGCCTTACGGCTTGGTAGTAGAGCTCCAGCCATTTGCCTCCATCGATGCCACACAACCAACGCTGCCTTCAACGCCCCACGACATAGCCCACTATCAAGGTCGACCTCAAGCTCTAGCCTCAAGTTAGTAGGGCTTTCTACCATAGCCTCCTAGAGCACCTATGCGACTCCAAGTGCCTGCAAACCTGTCTAGCAACAGCAAGCCCACGCTCCGAGTGGCTCTACAACTCGCATGTACGAGAACATGTCTCCAACAACTCAAGACAACCTACACCTCCAAACGACCTTTGTGCAGCTTTAACAAAGGCCGGCCCAACAGTGAGCTCCTTGCAGACAGCATCAATCTGTGGCTCCATAGCAACGTCTGGCTCTACTGCAACAACAAAGCAACCACAACCTTGGTCACGCTCCAGCCAATAGCCCCGCCACAGGTTGCTCCAACGCCAACCTCGATCAATAGGAGCCATCGCCTCTCCAACGCCGTTCCAGACATAGCTTCCTACTTTACAGCAGCTTCCAATGCTCCACTGCCTTGCAATAAGCTACAATGGCCGGCAGCTTCTATGGGCCAACAGTCAGGGCCATCAACCCCGAAGTTCAAGTGCACCTCCAACAAGCCACTTCCATTCATGGGGCAATGACCATACATAAGGCAACACCATCAATCGATGGGCCTCACAATAGCCTTGTGAGAGGCAGCAACCAACAGGCCTACGGAGTCGTTTGCAACCTCTCCAACGAAATCGACACCTCAATAGGCTAGCGTCTCTGATGAAACAGCTCGCCTCAATCGGATTGCTCCAATGCTTCAACCTGACGGAATCTTTGAAAGATTTCGGTACAGCATTTGCGGACACATGGTAGATAGCCACTCCACATGTGGCACCCCTTATCCAAACCTCACCTCCAGTTAGGTTAACCTGGGTACCATAACTTTGGTTAAAAAAAGGAGATAAAGAAACCCGCTAGAGCAAGCTCTGTGCAGAAATACACCATGCTAAGCATGTAATAAGGTTGGTTATGCTAACCCTAGGTCGGGTTAACACATTTGGTTAGAAATTTGACTCGTGGCAGTCGACTGCCACATCATCTCATCTAGCACCTCAGCAACTGCCACCTCAGTAGCCCTGTGAGGCTGTCACGTCATCCTACCACATCATCTGGCCACATCGTCAGCCACGTCAACAGTGACACATCAGTTGCCACATCATCATTACCACATGGCAGTTTGACCCCTTGCTGACATCATCAGACCATGGTTATGTCAATCTGACCTTGGGTTAGGTCAACTAGTGCCACATCAACATCACAGTCATCACTGACCCCTGCACGCACAATCCCTTGCCAGGCACACTGTGCACACACTACATGTGCACATAGTTGCCACCTCAGCACACTTCTTCACAGACACACCTCTTGCTAGGCATAGTGCCACATCATCAATGCATGTGTCCCACAATGAGACATCATCATTGAGCACCATTTGCACTCCTTTTGCCCCTCCACCTAGATCAAGTCGTATCTCTTGATCCAGGAAGAATTTGAGGGTGCTCCAAAAAGGAAAGTCGCTTGATTTTTTGTGCTCTATGCGTTTATCACATCATGCACACATTTTGATGCAAGTTATACTCACATTTAGCCTCATTAAAAAAACCACTTTCTACATGCACATTCACCTCTACATCGACGCATTTGGCCCAGCACTTAAAAAGAACAAAAGAAAAGGAATTATTTGTTGTTATTTCATCCATCGATGGTTGGTATAGATCTAGATTAGAGTAGACTAGATTGCCATAGAGGGGACGCTTTGAATTTCCTCAAGTTATCAATCTAAGTCATGCTCGAAATTCTTGACTAATACCAGTCCATATGCTCACATACGGTTTCACATCATTACATTACCTGAAACCTTACATTCATTAGTTCAGTGAGTAGACTTCAGAGAGTTCAGAGGCATTGCCGATTGTTTAGTGGGCAGATAGCATTTGATTTCACACACACATGCGACCATTGTAAAGCCTACACTGCTATTTCACGACATTGTGCACATCATTTCAGACTTTAAAGCCTCTTGGCTATTCCCGGCATCATTTGCCACAAGCCTTGTAACACAGATCAGATTTTATATATTATAGTTCTTCACCAACATTTTAGATTCCACTTGGCATAGTTGTATTTGCAATTGATTCATACAAAGATTTTCACGACACTTGTGAGTACATTTCTTGCACCATGTCTATGACTAGCAACCTCAATCTAGAGGCATCTACTAAGCTAGACAAGTCCAATTACGGTACATGGAAATATCGAATGGAGTCCATTCTTGTACTTCAGGACAAATGGGAGTATGTCGATGGGTCTACACCTAGACCATTAGATGATCCAGTCATGAGTAGCTCTACTCCACCTGTTGTCACAACACCAGCAACAAGATCTACAATAGGATCTATAGCTACACAAATAGTTTTTGCACCTGTAGAAGACCCTGCCATTGCCTAAGCTCAGGCAGAATGGGATAAGAAAGACAAGTATGCCTATCATCTGATCAAGCAGAATGTGCAAGATGTCATGCTAGGACAGCTCAACATAGTCAAGACATCAAAAGAAGCATGGGATATGTTCGCAGCTCTCTACGATCAAAGAACATCTCCAGGATTCTCACACTAAGAAACCAGATTAACTAGAGTTTTTGCAACAACAGCAAAACCGGTCATGCTTATGTACTCCAGATAAAAGACTACAACAATCAACTCGCAGCAGTAGGAGAGATTATGAACCCTGCAGAAATGGTTCAAGTCATCCTGAATGGACTAGGAGAGGGATACGAGAATCTAGTCCAGAGTATTGCCATTCAATGGCAAATTTCGACACTGGAAGAACTTCGGTCAGTCCTACTTGGTGAAGAACTTAGGATGCAAGTAATTCAAGCACACAAAGGTCATTCTAATGATCAGGCATTCATAGCTTCAGATAGAAGCAGAGGCAGAGGTAGAGGTAGATCATTTCAGAGAAGTGGTAATCATCATCAACAACAAAACAGCAAAGTCAGCATCAACATCATCCTGAGCAACATCAGAATCAGCAAAGAGGAAATCATTCCAACCGAGGAAGATTGCAAGGAAAAGGGAATGCATCCACCAATGTGTCAAACATCTACTGCAACTACTATCACAAGTTTGGACACTATGAAAGAGATTGCCACAAGAAGCCATATGACCAAGGCAGTCAATCTTATAGCAATCGAGGGAATTTTTGCGGGAAAGGAAATCATCGTGGTGGACATTCTAGTCACAGTCATTTTGCAAATGAACATGGGAATATGTTTCTTGCAAGCGAGGAAATGCAACAAACTGATACAGTGTACCTAGACAGTGTACCTAGACACTGACTATAATCTAAAAGAGAATTTCAGCTATCAAGTCGACCAAGTAGAATAGGATCCTTGGTATATCGACAGCAGTACATCATCTCACATGACAAATCACTAGGAATGGTCCACAGAGATGAAACCATTAGAAGATTTAAAAAATGTAATCTACACAGTAGACAATACACCGAATCCAGTTCAAGGGACAGGTGTTATCCCTATGAACAATACCATTGGTACAAAAGGATTGGTGAAAGATGTGCTCTATGTTCCGAAACTCAGCAAGAATCTTTTGTCAGTAGGTCAAATGATGGAACACAACTACAGAGTCATCTTCGATGGAGATGAATACACTATCAGAGAAAAATCCAAAAGATGTCAGCTAGTAGCAAAAGGTGTCAAGGAAGGATGCTTATACATAATGCTAGGTACAGTACTAGAAAAGCATGCCATGTCAGCTCAACTGCAACAGATGCCACTATCTTCAAAATGGCACAAGAGATATGGTCATGTCAATTTCAAGTACTTGTTAGATCTCAGGAATCAGAATATGGCAATTGGGATTTCGAAGCTACAGTTTCTTGAAAAAGTTTCAGAAGCATGCTGCTTCAGCAAACAAAAGCAAACCAACTTTGGTAGAAGTACCTCTCATGCACGAGGTATTCTTGATTTAATTCATACAGATGTATGGGGTTATGCCCAAACCCGCAGCATCAATGGTTCACTTTACTACTTGACTTCCATCGATGACTACAATAGATATTGTTGGGTCTACTTTCTGAAAGAGAAATCTGAAGTGTTTTCTAGATTTCAAGAATTCAAAGCCACGGTAGAAAACCAGACAGGCAGAAAGATCAAAGTCATGAGATTAGATAGAGGAGGTGAATACACGTCTTTAGCATTCATGAACTTTTGCAGAAATCACGGCATTCGAAGACAATTTACTTGTGCAGATACTCCTCAATAGAATGCAAGAGCTGAAAGGAAGAATGGGACTTTAACAAACAGTGCTAGAGCAATGCTTAGTGAAAAGCATCTTTCGAATCAGTATTGGGTAGAAGCAATAGCCACTACAAACTATTTGCTTAATTGGCTTCCTACCGAACCGATACAGGGTATGACTCCTTATGAAGCATTCATCGGACACAAGCGACACATTGGGCATCCCCGCATATTTGGTTGCATGGCATATGCCCACATACATGATCATCATCGTCATAGGAAACTGGATGCGAAGTCACGCAAATGCATCATGGTTGGCTACAGTGAAGAAAGCAAAACATACAAATTGTATGATCCCATCAACCACAAAGTCATTATCTACAGAGATGTAATCTTTGATGAGGAATCAGAATGGAAAACCTCACCTACATAGGAGATAGAAGCATCGACTTCACAGTCATCTACTGAATAGGTTGATGAAGAAGAGCAAGAATTGCCAGCAACACCCCAAGCAGAGCCACTCTAGCTCAGACAGTCTACTAGGAAAGGCAGACCACCAGCCAGATTGACATATGCTCAGAAAGGCAAAGCAATTCAGGTGGAAACAACCAACTATGCTCTTATGACTACCATCATGGCTACAGAAGAGCTAGTGTACTTTGAAGATGTAGTAGACAAGCCAGAATGGCAATCTTCTACTATGAATGAAGAAATGGATGCTTTATGTAAGAATAATACTTGGGAATTATGCAACCTTCCACCAGGGAAGAAGGCCATAGCAAACAAATGGGTATACAAAGTGAGGTACAATCCAGATGGCAGTATTCAAAGATACAAAGCCAAACTAGTTGCAAAAGAATTTGCACAACAATATGGTCAGGACTATGATAAGACTTATGCTCCAGTAGCAAAGATCGATTCCATACGGTTCTTGATATCACTAGTGACACTTAGCAGATGGAATGTGTATCAGCTCCATGTCAAGAATGCATTTCTCAATGGTTTAGATGAGGAAGTCTACATGCAACAACCAGCAGGTTATGTTGAACCAAGAAATGAGAATAAGGTTTTCCATCTCAAGAAGAGTCTCTACGGCTTAAAGCAAGCACCTAGAAGTTGGTACAACAGAATTGACAAGTATTTTACTGATTTGGGATACATGAAATCCAATGTAGATCATACATTCTGCTACAAAGTTCAAGGGGAAGACATTACTATTGCACTTTTATATGTAGATGATCTGATTGTGATAGGAAGTAAGGATAGCTTCATCAGAAAACTAAAACAAGACTTATTAGCAGAGTTTGACATGAAAGATGTTGGACTTATGCATTATTATCTTGGAATTCAGTTATGGAGAGATTCAGATAGCACATTCATGAGTCAGCTCAAGTATGTTGAGACAGTCTTCTGAAGAAGTTTCATATGGCAGATTGCAAGATTGCAGCCATTCCCATGGAATAGAGTTTGAAACTTACTAAAGATTCAGAAAAGCCTATAGTCAATGACAGGTACTACAGGTAGCTCATTGGATCTCTTATATATTTGACTATCACATGGCCAAATATTTATTATGTAGTAAGCTCACGAGCACAGTTTATGGCAAATCCAAAATAGTCTCATTGGAATGCAGCCAAAAGAGTCTTGAGATACATCAGAGGTACAAGATAGTTTGGGATAGAATACAGAGGAAGTCATCCACGGTTGCATGGATACTGTGACAGTGACTATGCTGGAGATCATGAGATCAGGAGATCAACACAGGGATATGTAGTTTTCCTTGGTCAAGGTGCTATATCATGGTTGTGAAACAAACAACCTACTATTTCTTTGTCTTCGACTAAAGTAGAATATAGGACACTCACTACAGGTGCATGTGAGGCTATATGGCTTAGAAGACTATTGTCAGAAACAGATTACTTTGATGAGTCAAAGCCAACAACAATATATTGTGATAATCAATCGGCTCAAGCATTGGCCAAGAATCTATATATCACTCCAAGACAAAGCACATTGATGTCAGAGAGCACTTCATTAGAGAAAGAGTGTTACTTGGTGACATCACACTGCAACATTGTGATAGCAAAGAGACATCTTTACCAAACCACTCGGTAAAGAGCTTTTCGAGAAACACCGATTAGCTCTTGGTTTTGACACAGAGGAAGGACATTTCCATTAAAGGGGTGTGATGGAATGTAATGCTCTGTCCTTCTTTATTTCCCCAGAATCATCATCTTGAGGGAAGGCCTACTTCATGATGTTAATCTTGAGGAAAGGTGTTGAGAGTTCATGCTCAACATCATGTGATCACATGTGCATAGCACCATCATGTGATCATATGTGCATAGCATTAGCCCAATAGAGTGGTATAAAGGAAAGGGTTAGATCCCCTAATCCTAACCCTAAATGGGTTTGTATATATTCTACATTTTCAACTAAATCTAGTGTATAGTTACTCATTTGTGGTGTGCTCTCTAGTTGTGCCCTCTCTCCTCATCTCCACTCTTCTCCTCTCCCCTCTTCATATTTTGTCAGTCTTGATGGTAATGAGCTGTCCTAGCATGACATCTTGCATATTCTGCTTAATCAGATGATATGCATACTTATCTTTGTTATCCCATTTAGCCTGAGCTCGAGCAATGACAGGATCTGCTACAGGTGCAAAAACTATTTGTGTAGCTAGAGATCATGGTGTAGATCTTGTTGTGACAATAGATGGAGTAGAGCTACTACCAGTTGGATCGTCCAATGGTCTAGGTGTAGAGCCATCGACATACTCCCATTTATCATAAAGTACAAGAATGGTCTCCATTCGGTATTTCCATGCACTGTAATTGGAGTTGTCTAGCTTAGCAGATGCCTCTAGATTGAGGTTGCTAGTCATAGACATGGTGCAAGAAATATACTCAAGTGTTGTGAAAATCACTATCTAAATCAACTGCAAAACACTGACTGTGGCAAGTGAAATCTGAACTATCAATGAAGATACTTTGCAATATATAATCCGATCTGAATTACAAGGCTTGTGGCAAATGATGCTGGGAATAGCCAAGAGGCTTTACAAGGTTGAAATAAAGTGCACAATGATGTGAAATACCAAATAGGCTTTGCAATGATGGCATGTGTGTGTGAAATCAAGTCATGTGCTATCTGCCCACTGAACAATCGGCAATGCCTCTGAACACTTTGAAGTTTGCTCATTAAACTGATGAACGTCAGGTTTCAGATAATGTGATGATGTGAAACCATATGTGAGCATAGGACTGACTCCGAGTAAGAACTAGTCGAGAATTTTGGGCATGGCTTAGATTAACAACTTGGGAAAATTCAAAGCGTCCCCTCTATGGCGATCTAGTCTACTCTGATCTAGATCTATACCAACCGTCGATCGATGAAATAACAGCAAATAATTTCTTTTCTTTGGTTCTTTTCATGTGCTGGGTCAGATGCGTCAATGTAGAGGCTCATGTGCATGTAGGAAGTGGATTTGTCAGCGAGGCTCAAAAGTGAGTGATACTTGTGCCAAAATGTGCGATGATGTGATGAGCACATAGAGCATGAAAAATTGATTGTTTCACCTTTTTGTAGCACCCTCAAATTTCTCCTGGATCAAGAGATACCACTTGATCTGGGTGGAGGGGCAAAAAAGAGTGAAAATGCACAGTGATGATGTGGCACTGTGAGTCATATGTAGTGGATGACATGGCACTGTGCTTAGCAAGAGGTGTGCCAGAGCACTGTGTGTGCTTGCAAGGGGGCAATGCCATGTGATAACCCAACCATGGGTTAACTTGACCGAGAGCTAAACGACGTGGCAACTGATGTTGCAGATGAGGATAAGATGCCACATGTCACAAATCTATGGTGCCACGTGTGAAATTTGACCACCCTTCTTGTGTAATCCAGCCTTGGATTAACTTGATCGAGGGTTGACTTGACCAACCCTATCTTCACCTGACCATAACTTGGTTAATTTTGATCCCAAACCCCTTATCTTCAGGACTGCCACATGTTGCAAGGGAGGACCACACTTGGCCCTCATGGAATGCTCCGAAATCTCCTGAGATTATGACAAAATCTTAAGATTCCATCGACGGGATTGCCGTATAAGCTATGGCACTCGGCTAGTCGAGCCGTTATTGGAGGTGCAATAGAAGGCTCGCTATTTTGCTATGGAGCGTGGAGCGCTACTCTATTATAGAGCGTGAAGCACTGTCAGTCGGCTTGTTTGTATGGAGCTTGCAGAAGCCGTCGTCGGAGAGGGTCGTGAGGCTAGGCCATCAAAGGCCGTTTGCTAATGAAGGTCCTTTGAATGTGTGGCATCCAAGAGTTGCGTGCAGGAGGTCCAGGCGGCCTAGTTGGAGAGTCGGTTGGAGTAGGTCGCTTGAGCATTGGCTTTTGGAGCGTCGGGTGCCGGGAGCAGGTCGCTGCATCTCTTAGGCGCTGCTATACCATCCCTTGACCTCATCCCTGTGTTCTTGATGCTCGACAACGAGGGCGTGCTTGGCGAACTCATACACGAGGGAAGGAGAGAGCCGTCATGGGCACGAGATGCAGAGCTTCAATCACGAAGCCTCGATAGAGACCCAGAAGCCCTCGTGTTGGATAATGCCTACAAAAGCCTGGGGCACATTGTTATAGGCTATGGCACCACCGATACTTACAGTACCCCACAGGAGGACGCTCAAGTTGATCTGCTTGCGGGCAACCTCAAGAGGATACGTGACAGCAATGGAGACAAAGCATGTTGCTGTAGATTGTGCAGTTCACAGGAGTCGAGAAGCTTGGCTATGTGAAGAAGCCATTCTTCGTAGAGTGCGGGAGCACCGCATTTGAGGTTGGTTGCTGGAGGTGCAGCTTCACAGATGGTTGTAGTAGATATTTACTGTGAATTGTTGCCGTGTAGGCCCAGTCGTATACTAGCTTAGAGGGGCTGCCGGTCGTGAGGATTAGGTAGTCTCTCACGAATAGAAAGGTCTCTTTGGAGACTCTTTTTCTAAAGACTCTCTCTCTTGTCACAGTATAGAAATCTCTCTCAGAGAATCTTCAAGAAAGCAAATGACGGAAAGTTGTCAATGAACCGAAAATCTCTTCTTCCTCTCAGCAAAAATCTCTCAAAGAAAGCTCTCAAATCTGAATGAACACTCGATAGAAATAACTCATGAATCTCTCATGAAATGGATGGACGTAAAATTTATCTCTCAAGTGACAAAAATTCTCTCCCTCAATAAAGCAAAAGTTCTCTCAACGGAAGAGAACACTCAAGAACTCTCGATCTCTCGATCTCTCTCACAAGGATGGTGCCTCAGTGGAAGGCAGAACCATGCTTAGATAGGGCTCTGATACCATGACAAAATATAAAGAGGGGAGAGAAGAAGAGTGGAGATGAGGAGAGAGAACACAACTAGAGAGCACACCACAAATGACTAACTATACACTAGAGTGGAGAGAAGAAGAGTGGAGATGAGGAGAGAGAACACAACCAGAGAGCACACCACAAATGACTAACTATACACTAGATTTAGTTGAAAATATAGAATATATACAAATCTATTTAGGGTTAGGACATCTAACCCTTTCCTTTATAGTATTATATTGGATTGGTGCTATGCACATATAATCACATGATGGTGCTATGCACATATGATCACATGATGTTGACCGTGAACTCTCACCTTCGACTATTTGACGTAAAAAACCAATGAGATTGTATTAAAAAAAGC
This sequence comes from Dipteris shenzhenensis, assembly GCF_047967505.1. Classification (NCBI taxonomy): domain Eukaryota; kingdom Viridiplantae; phylum Streptophyta; class Polypodiopsida; order Gleicheniales; family Dipteridaceae; genus Dipteris; species Dipteris shenzhenensis. The sequence continues at coordinate 854,655 of NC_141606.1, forward strand.
ATCAAATTGTATCATGAGAGGGAGAGAGAGAGATTGGGTTTATGATTCAATTTTTCCACTCAAGGAAAGTGAAATTTCCTTATAATCGTACGTGACCCGGACAATACATCAGCAAACCAAATTAAACTAAGCTATGATAAGCCTTTCTTTATATGAGAGTTGTAGGAGTACCTCTGCTGCAAGTATCTCTTGCAATGTATATGTGTTACAGTTGCCCATCTCGTAGCAACAACTGCACTATACACAGCCTGTTTGATCTGTGTGCTGCTTATGACACAAAGCATAAACCCACAGATCACCACCGATTTGGTGCCTGCTTGATCTAGCCTTTGAATCGCAAACTGTCCATTTATGGGGAGCCAAAAATTTGATCAACCCCTTTTCCAATTACATAGCCCAAGCAGAAGCACATATCCTGGCATTGACATACAGATCTGTTGAACTATGCGCAATGCGGAGCGCCCAAAATGATGGAGAGCCTAATTCTACAGCTAGAGGGATTTCAGAACCAAAGCAAGCTCACCCTGGAAATATAGAGATACCTGTCCATTCGCTGACATGAGACCTCAACAGGGTTAATCCTACAAGGGTAGCCAGTGCAGCCACTAAAGCTGCAATTTCACCCCGCTTTAGTGCGTTTCCTAGAGTGCTTATGGAAATCTCCCGGGCAAGCTTTTTTCCGTTTTCCACCGCTTCCGCCCGAGTGCGCAGTCTCCTGTCGAAAATCAGTTCAAAGACGAGTGCTGTAATCCATGTCATAATCATCCGAGGAACCGAAAAAACCAACGATATGAAAATGGCCAGCACTCCAATGTCCGTCCCGACCAGAACAGACAAGTTCAACGTTGAGATGGCGTGGGAATACACGGCGACCTTCCACATTATTATCATCCGGATTGCCAGGAATATGTTGAAACAGAGAGCACCTAGACCAGCTGTGAAGCTATAGATCCACAGAAGTCTGCAGAAGCCAACCCTAAAGGCTGCTTCAGAGTAGAGGTGTGCTGTCTCGTTACTGTCGACCTCACCTCGCATTCTCGCTTCAATCCTCTTTCTTCCCGAGTGCAATGGGAGCACAGAGCAGCAATAGCTTTCTAGAGAGTGACACACGAATTTCCTTGCAGTCCAAGGGACTCGTCACGAGGTACTCTTCGAGGATGAGTGACCAAATCTCTACGAGTCGTCACAGATTTGTTAGATGTCACACAGTCATCTCAGCGGAAGCAGGGAGCATCTAGGGCCTGCTGGAAAGACCCAAATAGTGAAAGAAGGCAGCAAGAACTTCAAAGCTACAGCACAAATGCCCAGAGAAACGAAGACGCGAGCTTCAAAGGCTGCTAGAGAAACATGAACGAGCGAGATTCGAGAGCCACAGTTTACCAACACAACTCCAAGTTTGACCAAAGAATCAAACATCGATTTGATTCGCTCTTCCTTAACGTGAGATTAAAGCAAAGTTTAACTCCCCTTCTTTCGCGTCGACTTACGCCTCCCGTAAGCATTTACTTTGAGGGTGAAAAAGCTCGGTTGTGCAAATTTCTAATTCGATAATTTTGGATTATTTAGTGTGAAATTTCTGATTGGTTTAGGTTGATGCTAGTTCTGGAGATTATGGTGTGTAGGGTTGGTGGTCCGCAGGGCAGATTCTCCACTGATTTAGTTGGAAGAGGGTAATGGTAGGATGAAGAGTGATGTGCGGTCTTCTCGATTGTGCTTGTTTTAGTGGCCTCATCTTTTTTTTCAGAAATAGACTTCTATTAAGTAGGAGGAAAAACCCACAAGAGTAAGCTCAAAGTGAAATACATCATGAAATCATGAGGATAAATAAAACCCCCTCAAAGTAGGCTGCACGGGAGTCTCCCTGCATACTCATCCATACGGCCATCAAAGTATGTACGGTGCCTGTCCAGATACCTGTCCAGATACTAGCCAAAGTGTGCGAGGGATGAACCTGAGTACCCTTCATAGCCTCTGTGCATCTGGCTCTCCAGATATGCCAGGATGCTATGCTCGCTAAAATCTCCCAAGAAGTATCCACAGAGGCATGTACATCTGTAAAACGAAGGTGTGGTACCACATCCAACAAACAGGACTCAATCTGATGACGTCGAACCAAAATGGCTCGAGAGGAGTTAAGTCTCTCATAGAATACCTGAGGCCCTATAAGAGAAAGCCGAGCCACTGAGCCCCATGTCATAAAGAATGGGGAGTGGGCAAAGTGACTAAAAATCCTGGCTACCCCCATCTGCAATCCCATAAACAATGTTGAATAGTCTCCGAAGCAGAGAGGCAACGAGGGCAAGTAGGGCCGGCTCCGAACCTGGATCTCCAAAGGTTCACTGCAATCCCACCATGGATAGAAAGCCAAAAGGAGAGAGCGATCTTTCTATTCCTGTGGGATTTCCAGAGTCTCCTCCAGAAGCACCTCTGCAGATCCGCAGTGATATCAAATGTCTCCCAATCAGGAACTCTGGAAGGTCTCCAACCTCTACTACTGAGGTGAAATCTCCTGGCATTACTGATCGTGTATTCTCTTGATGCCCTGCGTCAATCCACTCCCATTCTCTAGGGTCCCACTGCAAATACCTAATGGGAACTCCCCCATAGAGCCAAAGCCTCCAAGACCGTAGCCAGGGGTCTGGGTCGAGGAACCACTCTGAATCAGATTCTTGCACCAAAAGACCTACAACCCTGATAGGCTAAAAAGTAGACTCAAGCAACATGTCCTCTGTGGATCTGAGCAATTTGCCACCATCCTGCACACTAAAAGCTAAAGCATCCTCTTGTGCATCTCGAAAGGCCAAAACCTGAAGCGGAACACTGCCTCTCGTAAAAGTACCTGCCCAAGTGGAGCAAGTGAGTGGCATATCATCTGTGTCTACCCAATCCTCTGGAAGGGCTGCCTCAATCTGCAAGATCCTCCCTGCACTCCCTCTAAGATGTCCTATCAACTGAGACTTGGTCTCCTCTGGAAGCCTGCGGAAAGCTTTCCAAGACCCCAAAGATGATGCAGGTCCCCTCTCCCAGTTGGACCACTGCATGTAGAGTGAGGCACCAAGTGGTCTGCCATGATCATCTAAAATATTGTCATTCCGCATGATGGGTTGCCTATCAATCTCTCCACGAGAGGAAGGAGGAATCCTCCGAAGAGTGCTCTTGAAACTAGCCCATGCTTTCAAGAGTGAGGCACCAAGTGGTCTGACTGTCATTCCACATGATGGGTTGCCTATCAATCTCTCCACGAGAGGAAGGAGGAATCCTCCGAAGAGTGCTCTTGAAACTAGCCCATGCTTTTAGAATGGCAACCATGAGAGGGGACGAAGGTGATTTGAGGTGTGTTGTGGTGAAGATCCACCTAATATTGCTCATCCAGTCTCCTCCTGAAGAAGGTGTGCACCTCTGTATGTTGCTAATAAGAAAGGCCTTCCACGATTCCTGCCCTGGTATAAGTCCCCGTACCACCATCTTGCATAGTAAAGCTCTGCACTATAAATCTGGATCAATAATATTGAGACCCCCTTCTTGTGTAGGGAGGATGAGGGTCTCCCAAGCCACCCTGGCTCAGGTATCTGCTGTGCCATCAAGCCCACTCCAAAGAAAATTTTTGATTGGTCTCTTGAGCTGAGTGATGCAGTCCCTAGAACAGCCTAGCAAGAATAAACAAACCAGGCCATGGCCAAGAGGACCTGGTTGACCACCACAACTCTACAGGCAAGATCCAACCAGCTTGGCTAAGCTCCAAAAAAGGAGCTTTCCTCCTAATGCTCTCCAACACAGGAGCAAACTGCTGCATGGAAAAAATATCCAAGCCAACCTGGCAGCCCAAATACCTGACAGGCACACCCCTCTGAACCTAAGTGAATTCTATGTCAAGCCCCCAAACTGGAGTGTCCTCATCACTAATCCAAAAGCCATTGGATTTATGCCAATTTATCTGCACCCCCACCGCCAAGCAAAATAAATCCAATGCTGTTCTGAAAGAAGTGAGCGTCTGTGGAGTGGCATCCAAGTAAACTGCTGTGTCATCTGCCAACTCACTGTCAAGTAACTCCTGTTCCCTTCTAATGGGAAGTCTCAGCCCAAAGATGTCAGCTTGAGATCTAACATAGATACTCATAGCTTCGACCACGAACAAAAAAAGGAAAGGAGTAAGGGGGCATCCCTGACGGACTGATCTAGAAATCTGAAATCTCTCACCCCTTACCCCACCAATAAGTACCTGGCTATGGGCTGATCTGTACAAAGATGAAACACCTCTGATCCAAGCATCAGTAAAGCTAAAATGTAGAAGGGTGCCTTCCAAAAAACCCCAATCTACTCTGTCATAAGCTTTCTCAAAATCCAAAAGTAAAATGGCTAGATTCTGGCCGCTCTGCATGGCCCTCCACTCTGAGGCTTCCCAGAAAGAGAAAATGCTATAAAAAATGCTTCTGCCATGCACAAATCCCGTCTGGGTGTCGTGAATAAGATCTGGGAGAAGGGCCTGCAATCGGAGGCTGATTGCCTTGGCTAGAATCTTGTAACAAGTCCCCAGAAGTGTGATAGGCCTCCACTGGGACACTAGATTTCTGCAACCTCCTTTTGGGATAAGGTGGATGAGACCTTATGTAAGTGACCTAGGCATCTCACCAGAGTCCCAAATTCCCTGCAGGGCTGAAATGATGTAGTCTCCAATCATATCCCAGAATGCAATGAAAAAAGAGGGGGTAAGGCCATCCGAAACTGGGCACTTGCCCTTGTGAAGGGCTGAAAGTGGAGTCCTGAACTTTGTGTTGATGAAAGGTGCATCAAGCAAAACATGCATATCCGGTTTCACCAACAAAGGGATGCTCTGCCAACTAACCTGTCTAGCATCCTCTCTATCCCACGTCTTAGGATTAGCAGTAAGAAGGGTGGCATAAAAATATGAAGCTATGCGCAAGACATCATAAGGATCTGTCTGTAAAACCCCATGTGAGTCAATAAGTTGGGACACACTCTCTCTACTATGTCTAGGGCCAAGAGTAGAGAAAAATGTTTATTGACTCTACCACCCATCTGAATCCAGGAGGACTCCCATGCATGAAAGGCATACTCTGCTCTCTAACCAAGCAAGCTATACCTACTGATGAGCCCTTGCTGCAGCAAGGCGCTCCTGAATCCAAGCATCTGAAGGTCGTTTCTGCTCTTCCCTCTACAAAGCTGCCAACTACTGGTGAACACCAATCTCATGTCTGAGAATATCTCATCTCCTGGTATGAGCAACTGAGAGGTAGAAGTTGCTAATACCAGAAAGGGTAGCAACTACCTGTGATGGCAATGGCTACCCACCCAGGACATGAGAAACCCATATCTGCAAGGCTGCCTCTGTAAGGTCCTCCTCTATGTACAAGGCATCTGGAATCCTGATGTTGGCAAATCGGCCTCTCAAGTGAGGCTCTGAGATAGCCAGCACAACAGGAAAGTAATTTGAAGTGGAAACCCCAACAACAATGCATACCGATCCACCTCTGTCAAGTGCCCAATCATCTACATAGAATCTATCAATACATGCATGAATAGGCATCTGCTACCTCCTGTTCGACCAAGAGAATAAGAGGGATTGTATATTCCAGCTGACTATCCTCATCGATAGGAGGATGCTGGATGGAAAGGCTTACCCGACCTAGTAGAGGAGACCAGCTTCCCCTAGGCCGAAACACTCCTGCTGAGGGCAGGAAACTCAACAGGTGAAAGGATCCCTACACCTGCCGAGGGGGAGGCCCTGTCAAAAGGAATCCCAATGACTGGGACCCCTAAGGTGGAGGGCACAAACTCCTCCTCATCCATGAAAGTCGCCAAATCAGCCAGTGTCAAAAAAGAGTTCCTGAGAAGCAAGTCTGGCCGAGGAGTGCGAAGAAGACCTGCACTCATGGAGGAAGGAGGAGAAGGACCTACGAGGCCTCTATCAGCAGATCTAGAGGTAGGAGCTAAGGAGGCTTGTGGCTGGGCTAAAGAAGGATCTGGAGTCCTCATCTGTGCATACTCCCTCAGTTGTGGCATGAACAGTTTGAGGGGGAGAAGTATCGGTAGCCCCCTCGTGATCAAAAATGAAAATGACTGGGGCTGGTGCATCTGAAGGCCCCTCTTGATGTAGAACTGTAGTATCTGGGGTTGCAGCAGCATCCAACTTTGGAGTCTAGATGGCATCTGTCTAAACCGGATCAAAGGTCTCCTCCTGAGGTAAAGGAGCCACTCTAACCGCTCTCCAATGTGGTACTGGGAGTGCTATAGACTTTGGGCACCCTCTGCAGCCCCTGGTGGTCCTGGGGTGCACAAAGCAGGGCACCCTGCTGCTCTTGGTAGTCCTGGAGTGCGTGGTACAGGCCACAGGGGAGGTGTAGATGGGATAGTAAGTGAAGGAGCTACACTAGAAGACCTCCTGGGTCTTTTTCTCTTCCTTGGGTAATCTCTAGCAAAGTGCCCAAGGGCCTTGCAAATCTTGCACTGATCATGTCTACCTGCAATCTCGATTCTCTGTCGAAAGAGAGAGCCATCTGGGCGTTGAATCATAATGTGGTCATCTGAGATGTTAGGGTAAGAGACAATGACCCTAACTCGAGGCACCCCGTTCGCTCTAACTGCCTCTGCCGAGGAAGAAGGCATACCAGGAAGGGGGGGAATCTCAGTGACCACTCCAAAAGTGGCTCCGATAGTAGCCAGAAGTCGATGGTAAACCTGAGGAAGGCTAGGAAACCTAATGAACAGTGATGTGACCTGACTATCCTCCTCGACCGGATCGAAGCCCAAGGTGTAGGGCAAAAGAAAAATCCTCCTCGAACCCAAAGCCAGGGGATTAGCTTTGAGAACAAGGGTTGTGGACTCGTGGGAGTCGAAAATCACTTGGAAGAATCCACGTCCCAGAAGTCAAATATCCCTGAGGTGTGGGGCGAGATCTCCTGGTAATGCCGCCAGGATCCAGCCTCTAGCCTATGATCTAAAAGGATGTGACCCAAAGATGCAAGCAAAAAGTGATGTGGAGCCCTCTAATTTCACATCTTTCTTGAGCTATTGTAACTCGTCTTCTAAAAAAATGATGGTTCTTGCAGCCGGTGGAAGTGGACGGATATTGGTTGAATGGGGATCCATACGCCAATTGAAGTGAAAATGCCAATTCCAACACTGTTAAAGCTCCGCCCGTGAAACTACTACCTAGGACGCCCGAAAACGGGCATAGGAAGGAGGAGAAAAGGAGAGGGTAGGAGAGAGGGGAAGGGATGGAGAGGAGAAGCGGAGGGGAGCTGAGATAGGATAGAAGGGAGAGGGCTGACGGGGAAGGAGAGGGTAGGCAATGAAGAGGAAAAGAGGGGGGGTTAGGAGGGAGGGAGGGGGTGGGTTAGGAGGGAGGGAGGGGACTGAAGGCGGGGAGGGAGAAGGTGGGCGGGGGAGAGGAAGGGAGGGGGCAGGTTAGGAAGGGAGGGGGCGGGGGGGTTAGAGGAAGGGTGGGGGAAGGGGCAGGGGAGGGGAGGGAGGAGGGGGGGAAAGAGGGGGCATGGGGGTAGCAGGGGGGAGAGGGAGGGGGAAGGGAAGGGAAGGGGTAGGGGAGGAGTAGGGAGCAGGGGGCAGCAGGAGAGGGAGGGTGGGGGAGAAAGGGGGTGGGGGTGGGAGGGGGCAGGGGGGCAACAGGTGGGGGAGAGGGGGCAGGGGAGGGGGCGAGGGAGGGAGGGCAGCAGGTGGGGAGAGGGAGGGCGAGGAGGGAGAGGGAGGGGGTGGGTGGGCTAGTAGGGGGGGAGAGGGAGAGCGGGGAGGAGAAAGGGAGGGAGGAGGGAGAGGGGGCTGGAAAAGGGGAGGGAGAGGAGGAGTAGCAAGGGGAGGGAGAGGGCGGGTAGCGAGGGTGAGGGTGAGGGAGAGAGAGGGAGAGGGGGCTGGCTGAGAGAGGGAGAGGGGGGGCAGCAACTCACGGGGAGAGGAGCAGCTTAACAACCATCACATAATTGTTTTCTGAATAAGTCTCATCTTCTCGATTTTGGTTGAACAAACAAGTTCTTACTTGTCCCAAAGTCCGCCTCATCCGGCTTCTTAGCCAAAGAAGCTACTGAGTACATTATTAGCTGTGCAATTTAGATACTATTGACCAAGTCGTGCAAGCAGATACCCTTCTTTAGTTACTAATGAAGAGCCACTCTACACTCATTGTGCACAGTATATTTACCTATTGCAGACTGTGGCAAGATTTGTTTGGGCTCTCGACGTGCGTCTAAATTCTCTTCCGATCCTAGAGCAATCAGTACCCTGAGTGACTTTATTCTTGTTTCCCTGGACATATTTTCTTCCCGCTTTTTTGACTTGTGAGCAAGCTAGGCATGTGGGCCTTGCAAGACAACACTACGCATTATAGACATCCCTGGGCACCTCAATCCTCTTGCCTTTTGTCTGATGCAGTCTGGAGCTATGTTGTGCTGATTTGACTCTCTCTAAATATGGCAAAGATATGGGACGCAGAATGAGAACCGAAGCGAGAGAATGATCATTGGTTGTTGGGTTCCATCTTATTGAGGTGGATTCGTTGTGTTCATAGTTGAATCCTTTCTTTCTTGTCGATGTGTGGCTTTTTTCCTTGCCTGGTTTTGAGAAGAGTTTAGAATGGTGACTCTTTGTTATGCAATAGATCTCAACAGGCAGCCAAAGCTAGAGCTTAGAGCCTTGTGCATCCTTTTTGTGTTGTCACTCTTCTTCATTGTTATTTGGGCTTATAATTTGTGTTTCCTTATTGCCGTTTGGTGAGTGGGTATCAGAGAAGTTTGTTATGCGTGTGTGTTGTGAGTGGTGGCCTGTAGGAAGAGCTACTTTGTTCTTTCATTTGTCATTCAAAAGGCCTTCCGCTTGTATGCCCACGCATAGCTTTTGATTCTTCTCTCTTTTTGGGCAGGCATTTTGAATGATAACCATCACTCACTTCATTTTTCTGTTTGAAGAGAATGCCATTTGAAAAGAATCCATCCCTCCTTTGAATATTTATTGGAATATTCCAAGAGAGAGTTACATTGGTCTCATTGGAATCATCCAACAATTTGTATTTTACTTCAAATGAATTTTCTTACCATCTTTCATCTTCCATTCTCAAAGTTTCTCAGTCTCTAGAAGATCTAGAAGCTATTTGGTTAACCTCTCTCTCTCTCTCTCTCTCTCTCTCTCTCTCTCTCTCTCTCTCTCTCTCTCTTCTAACCACTAGTTGTTGCTTCAAACTAGCTTGCCTTTTGCAAGCATCAAATTATAATTTGGAGAGAGAGAGAGAGAGAGGGAGAGAACTTTTGATGCATAAACATTATCCTTTTAATGGGGAGGCTACAATGAGATGTTCACTATAAGGGGAACTCAAGGGAAGCCAACCCACAACTATGCCCACTCATTATGCATCACTATGAGCACCACTCCCAACCCTACCATGCATATTGTGAGCATGCATGACCTACAAGTATGCTCACTACATTCATTCACTTGTTTGTGAAAGCAAAGTAGCATCACTAATAGTATTGGTCCCAACCCCACTACATGCATGGCACAATGTGAGCATCCATGGCCCACAAGTATGCCCATTACATTTATAAACTTGTTTGTAGAAACAAACTAGTATCACAATGACTCATGAGCACTGCTCCCAACCCCACCACACACAATGCAAGTATGCATGGCCCATATACACATCCTGGGGAGATTTCACTTTTGAATCTAATAAGTTCAATAAAAGAGTATTAAAAATGAATTAAGCTCACAAGTTTTCCTTTACAAATAGCTCCCCCAATTGAGAACAATTCAAAAATGTATTAATTAGTGGAGAAGGGAGGAGGGCAATGGCAAGGGGGGTTTGTAAAGAGGAGAGTCAACAATGAGGAATTCCCTTTATGTATGAGGGAAGGGGCCCTCTCTCCTTTAAGGCAAGGAATTAAAACCCTTTACAATAGAATTTTCACATTTCATGTAGCTGTTTGGAAACACCTTTTGATTGGATAAAGAATACATTGAGTTTAAATCCCCTATTTGCATGAAATTTTGAAGTTATTTCTTTGAGTCCCTTAGGTTAATGGGGCTATCAACACCTTTTCACATAAGAAATCAATCAAATTTTTTCATTTAAAAATAAAGGCCCTTTGAATGACAATTGGCTTAAGGTCAAGTTATATGTATGAAATATTTATTTCAGATTAAGGGCATTTAGAATAGGTATATAAGAAGTATAGATAAGGAAATAAATAAAGAAATTTGTTGAGATCGATTAGGGGGTACAACTAAAATATTCCCCGTATGCAAAATTTGGGTGATTTTACACGAAGAGTTGTGTGACTATCATTTACAAATTATGCTTATGGTATCCTAGCGTTATAATGTCTAGCTTGAGAGCAGGAGATTGAGGCTTCTAATGTGGGGTGGCTTCATTTTGAAACCCCTCTTTTTCTTACAAATAGCTCCATGCTATCCTAAATATCTCGCACTGTTTTTCTCGTTCTTGTTCTCACTTCTTCTCCATCTTGCTCTCCCTCTTCTTCTTGTTCTTGTTTTGTTGTCACACAATTCCTTCAAAGTAATGCCCCTTCAGAAGGATGGCACTCACATATGTATTAAAATTATATATATTTTTCGGAACCAATGCGCCCTCACCCCAAGCTCCATAACATTCACTTAAAGACAAGACATCCATCAAGACTTAGGAACCTTTATCTAGTGTTCAATTCATGAGGTGCAAACCTTAGTTTCAAGATTTCCTTAAGTGTATTTGTAGTGATAGAGTGATCACTTGAATGATGATCCATGGCATCTTTCCTAATATAGTTGGTCCCATCCAACATATTCATCTTGAATTATGATACATGGCACTTTCCTAATAAAATTGGTCCCATCCAAAATATTCATCTTGCCAAAATTTGGAATCAACATGTGGGACTGCAATGCTACACTATCATTGAGTAATTTTTCAAGAGGTTTTGATCCACAAAGCACAACCTCTGGTCACACCTTTTTGAATCGGAGTGCCATCCTTATTTAAATACCTTGTCCTTCAAATGTCAAATTAGATTCATTGATGCATATTTTATCTAGGATGATTTGCCAAAAGTCTCATCTCTTTGGTTTGATATTGTCTTGAATTCTATATGCATACCAAACCTTGTTGTAATAGCATGTCACAGGATATGGGGGTTGCCTTTTGAATGTCCTTGACCTTACTGTAGTGGAAAATATGGGGGATATACTTCTAAGAGCCTAATCCTTAACGTAGTGGAATAATTTTTTTTCTAGAATGTATCAATGTATCTACACTATAAGGACATATGCACAAGAATAACCTACAAAACACCTAAGAAAGATATTAATATCCTATAGAGCATCAAAAAGTTCCAAGTGTATTCCACTCAAATTACATACAATTTTTGTCATTCACAAGGAAAGCATGTTGGGAAAAATTCTAAGAGCCTAACCCTTAATGAAATGGAAGAAAGCTTTTACTAGAGTAGATCTACACCATAAAGACGTGTGCACAAGGATAACCCATAAAACACCTAGATCTAAAAAAGATATTAGCAAGCTACAGAGCATTTAAAATTTCCAAGTATATTCCACTAAAATTGCATATAATTTTATCCTTCAATAGGTACGCATGTTGAAAACATTTTCAACTCACATCTACACTTTAGAATTGAACTAGATAACTGGAGAGGGAAAAAAAATAGTGAGGCCTCCATGACCGTTGTGAGATCCAATCTCACTACTTGTCTAACCTCAATACTCTTCACCATTGAACGATCTATGCTATGAGTCAAGGAAACAAATTTCTATATAACAATCTTGAAGGCAACTGTTGCTATGTTAGATTGATTGCCTTCTAATACTTTTATGACGAATGAATCAATAACGCTAGCATCTAATCTACTTCCTATTTGTTTGATTCTTAGAATTCACCATGTCAAAGTAAACACATTAGAGCTTTAGCATAAAATGTGAATGCATGAGTTCATTCAAAATGAGCATTAATAATAACTTTGACAATGTAACACAAAGGAAAACAACTAAATATTAAATCTTTGGCAATTCTTTGATTTGTATTTCTTTTCTTGATCTATCTTTTGAATCAACTCGCCGAACATTAATTGGGCTTGGGACTTGCTCAATTAATTTTTCCTCCCTAACCTTGTGTGCTTGGACGTACTCATAGTCATTTGCTTCCTTTGAGCATATACATTTTCTCATGGAAACTGTAGGCTAGTGCCCATCATTGGATGACGACTCCTCATCATCTCCAAAACTTACTCCTAAGAGGGGCTTTTGGGAGAACTCTCATCTCAGCATGGGTCTGGAAAGGGTTTTTCAATTTTAGAATCTCCATGGGGATGCAAGATTTGAATTCCTCTATAGAAATTGGTACTTCCTCCCTCTCAAATCTAGGTGCAAAGGAGAACCCATGCTCGAAGGGAACTTCATTATCTCTCCAAGTTTTCTGGGTACATAAGAAGGGAACTACATTATGGGGTATGTTAAGAGATGTAGATTCTCTCATTATTGTAATACTCTAGGGTGTGAACTCATTATAATAGATAGCAACAACAACAAGATGATCAAGGAGGTTAAGTACAATCTTTGCAGGTAATTCAAAATGCATGATTTGGGATTCATTCAATACATCCTAGCTATCGAGATTAAGTAGAGAGAGGAAGACATATTTTGAGAAGAGAGGGAAGGGCATATTAAGATTGAGAAGAAAGAGGAAGTCATATTTTAAGTAGAGAGAGAAATTCATATTGCAATTCAATAGAGAGGAAGGCATATTTTGGATCAAATCCATAGAAATGGGAGAAAAATTACAAGAAACTAGTGGTATAGCCTAAGCACCAAAGCCCTTATAGAGTCTAATACATTGATGAGCTAGGCAATTTTTTCATATCAACCTATTCAATGGGTAGAGACCTTGATTGTAGCTCCACAATGGTGGGTTTCCAAGAGATAACGAAGAATTAGAAAAAGAAAATTTTGAACTCTGCAAATAGCCCAAGTCTTCATAACTTTCTAGAAAGCTAATCCTACATGTGCATCTTGGTTTCAGGATAAGTTTGAGTCAGCTACTACAATGGCTACCTAGGGGAGCTTCCAAGAAGCTAATCCTACATGTGCATCTTAGTTTCAGGATAAGTTAGAGCCAAATCTACAATGGCTACCTAGGGGAGCTTCCAAAAGAGCCATTCTTGGTTTTTTCTACAATATCCCTCATGTATTCAAAATAGAGGGTTAACTTTTGTTATCCCTTTGTAGTGGTGGTTGGCCTTTCTATCCACTTTTGAAAGTGGTTATACTAAGGATATACTATTCTTGAAAGGGCTCTGTAATCTTGGGATGACTACACCAAAGGGATCATTGCCTTTATGGTTTTGTAGAATGAACTCATTATTTTTTATTGCCATTGTCTCTATATTCTTTCCAAATATGTGAGTATGCATCCAATAACTTATTTATCTTTGGTGGAAGCCCAGTTCATATATTATCCGTACCATTTTTGTGTTGACATTTTGCTCATCTTGGAAACTATTTCCTCTTGAGATGGTGTCTTTATGCTAGTAAGTATGATGCCTCTTTATTAATTACCCTAGCATGAGTCACAGTAACCAATGTACTATAGTATTTTCTCCAATGTTTTTCAATTTTCCAAAAAAAGTCATTCATAACTAGGAGAGATGATGAAGTTGGTAGAGAAATGTCAGTGAGAAGATAATGAAACATTGGTGGGTAGAGCATACATTCATTTCATGGGAAACATACAAATTCTATCGTTTCCTCACCAAGTTTCTATAGATCACATATAGAAGTTGATCAAGAATGATAATTCATTTACTTTTAATTGTCTCTATGGCCTTCCTTTCAATATCAAATAGTCACTAGACCATTATGGGAAGAAGCTACATATATTTCATGCTGACCTCCAATAGGATCTTATTGATTAGGCTTCAGTCTTGAATTAGGATACAATTCAAGAGGTGTCTTTAGTGCTTCCATCAATTTTAAAAATTGAGTTCAAGGTTCATAAACCAAAACTTATTCTCAATATGTCTTTGTATGGACACTAGGTGTTGTTTCCCTTTCTTCCATCAAGCATCATGTATGCTATCAATTAAAGTTCCACAATTCTGTTCTACCTCTTTTGCTTCTAAATTTGATACTAAACTTGCTAAACATGCTTTTGCTTCCTTTGCTTTGAGCTTGGGAACCATCAGGGGCTAGGTGCCATACACAGTGGTGCACGAAGCTCCTCACATTGGATGGGGCTTCAGCTCGTTACATAGATTGTTCACTCAGGCCATCGTTTAGGTCATCGCTCAAGAGTCTGTCTATCACTCAGAGCACATTTCATCCCATCTGCTCAGCCCATTGCAAGCTCTTGCATAACCTCCATCAACTAAGGCAGGTTGCATAGCAAGAATCTTGGTTTAGGTCATTATGGCTGCTACACATAAGGCACAACTGAACCAATCTAGAGCCCCCCTTCCTATTTGCAGCACCTTTTTTGGATCCAAGGTGATGCTACGCCTCTTCTAGGAGCCCATTGTGCAGGTTGTTATTGGTCTTTGTGAAGCAATGCTGGAGCGTCGCAAGCCTGTGTGCCTTGGCAGCCTTGGCGGATGGTCTCTATGACCTATGAGTGCGTGAACTTGTTTGGGTGTGGTTGGACGAGTCGTAGGTGCGATGAGCAATCGATGTGAACAGATGGGTGATACGAACATGAGCAGCGAATGAGGGATGTTGGATGTGAGCAAACAGAGGCGTTATGGTGTGTCGTCTTAGCTGTAGGTGCTTGCAGGCTGTCCTGGAGTAGAAGTTGAGGTGGTTGATTGTGGTTAGGGAAAACTTGGTTAACTTAAATGCAATTAGTTAACCTTGGGTTGGTTGACCTTGGTTAGTTGACATTGGTTAGTTGAACTAGTACCCACCTAGCCTAACCTTGGTCCAGTTATCCTGAGCTAATCAAACCAGTTTGGTTAGTGTAACTAGACTAGGATCAGTCCAGCTACTCTGGTTAGAGCTCAGTTACATAGTAAACAAACCAGAGCCACAGACCAAAGCCAGTTAGTCTGGTTAGTGTAGCCAGTCGGTTGCTCTTTCAATTACTACCAAGAAAAAGAAGGAAAGAAGAGACAGTTGTAGAGTCAGTTTTTGCCTTCATATTCCACCCATCTGTTGATCTTTTACTATCAAAAAATAGCATAGCTAAAGGGCAAGGCAGCTTCTGCTTCATAGCTCCAATAGTGTTTGTATCTCTGGAGAACTTAACCTTGATAGTGACGCTTGGTCTGGCAAGAAGTTCCACATTGTCACCGTAGGCAGCTGATCTAGAATCAGCTTCATCTAGGTGTCACTGGAGGTCTATTGATATCCTTTTTATCCAAGAACACAAGTTGGTGGATGCCAATGATTGCTCTAAGTCTGGCAAACTGCTTTCTGGTCATACCTTTTGGTCACCTACCTTGGGCACCAAGGGGGGCACTTCTATTTCAGTTTCGCAGTCAGTTGTCCCCTTGGTTGTTGGACACGAAGTCATTATTCCCTCTAGAGCTCAGTGGATTATTCTCTTGATTGGAGGGTGTAAGATTGGTTTCCTTAATCTATATGCCTCCAACATTAGAGGGGAACGTGTCTTTATGTGGAAGGATTTGCTCTCTTGGGCCCCCATTGCGGATTCATGGGTGATTGGAGGTGACTTTAACATGGTTGAGCTACCGCTAGACAAAAAAGGAGGTAGAGAAGGAGGACTTCACTCTATGGAGAAATGATTGGCCACACACTAGCCAAGATCTATGGATCGAAAGTGGAGAGGGAGATCAGCAACCATACAGAGGCACATGGGCTCACATGGCAGCACCTTTGACCCCCACTGTGGTCAATATTATGCTCTCCACAGAAGACAAGCAATAGGTCAAGTGTGCAATAGAGGCTTTGCAGGACAGGGACCTGCTGGGTCGCATTGTTAGGCTCACCCCATCAAGGAAACAAGTCATGGATTGGCTTCAAGTGAGCTTAGCCCTAGGGGCTAACCACATCTAGGAGGTCACGATATATGGGAGAGGAGTCTTCCTCATGTAGCTAAACTCCCCCAACACCACAGCCTCCCTTGTCAAGCAGAGCCCTATCCTACTAAGCCCTCATGTCATCTACCTCCTTCCTTGGTACCATGGCTTCACAGGTGAGGACATGGATTTGACTCATCACGTGCCACGATTCCCAATGACGCTCCGCTTCTTGAGGCTTTCGAAGGAGTATAGATCTATTCTTCTTTCCATAGGGAATTATTTTGGCATAGTTCTAGCATCTCCGCCACAGACAGCGGCTTCAGTAGTGGTAGACAATGGGGTCCCCCACCTCCGGGTTATTGCAGAGCATCCAGAGTCCCTCCGAGAGGAGATCCTCCTAGAGACCTTAGATGGAGGCGAGTTCAGACAGCGTGTGGAGTTCTCTGGCTTGCTCGGGTAGTGTCTTCACTATAGACAGGTGTGTGAAGAGAGTGGGAGAGAAGTAAGGAATCTCACTTGCAGCTTTCTCACATACACAATGGGGGAATACACACAAAAGGTGGAGGCTGAAAATAGATTTCCTCTTCTTAGTTGTGAAAGCCAAAAGAACTCTCTCTAAGTACAAAAGGAATAGGTGGACCCTATATGTGGGTCTCAAACCAAACTCAGCTAACCAAGGTGGCATACTAACTGAGCCACTAACTAGAGTACATAAAGATAGCTATCATCTAGCTATTATTCATGGGCGGTGTACCAACCGCATCTGCAACTAACAAGTCGGTGACGTAAATGCACAACAGTCATATCACGAGTGCAGCTCGATATCTAAACACTCCCCCTCGAGCTCAATCCCAATTCCTGCACACCAAGTAGGTCTCTGAACTTGCGTAGCTTCTCTGTGCCTAATGCCTTCGTGAATATGTCAGCTACTTGATCCTCTGTGTTGACATAAACTTGATCAATAAAACCTACTAGAACCTTCTCCTGCACATAGTGATAATGTACCTCAATGTGCTTTATTCTAGCATGATAGACTGGGTTATTTGCCTAGTGTATACTGCTCATATTGTCACAATAAATGACAATTGGCCCATCTGTATACTGATGCATATCATAAAGTAACTTACGCAACCATGCTACCTCACATGCAGCCATTGCTGCACCCCTATACTCAGCCTCTGTGCTCAACAAGGCAAGTGTAGGCTGTTTCTTGCTGCTCTAAGTGATTGCAACACTCCCAAAAGAGAACACATATCCATTGGTAGATCGTCTATTAGAAATACTACTAGTCCAATCAACATCAGTGTATCCATGCAATTGTATCTGAACCCCAGTCTCATAAAATAGTCCATACTACAATGTGGACTTCACATACCTCAGTATGCATCTAGCCGCACGCAAATGCGGTTTCCTTGGAGCCTGCATAAACTGACTTACCAACCCAACAACATAGCTCAAATTTGGCCTAGTAATAGTCATATAAATCAAACTTCATACTATGCATCTGTACATAGTAAGGTCTTCCAGAAGCTACTTGCATCTGTGCTCAACTTCGCATTCTGCTCCAAAGGAACTGAAATAGGCTTACAGCCTATCATCCCATATTTGGATAGCATGTCCAATCCATACTGCCTCTGCAAGAGCCATATCCCACTTGTCGATCTAATCACCTCAATGCCCAAGAAGTAATGCAGCTCTTTCAAATCCTTCATCTCAAACTTTTTCTTCAATAGCATTTTCACATGAAGGATATCTTCATCACTATCACCTGTGATGATTAAATCATCAACATTAATGACAAGCAGCATAATGCCTTTCTCTGTTTTTTTCACATAAAGTGAGAAATCTGCCTTGGAAATCTGAAAGCCAATAGTGACAAGATACTATCCTATCTTGTCACACTATGCTCCGAGTGCTTGCTTCAAGCCATACAAGGCTTTCTTCAACCTGGAAACAAACTCAGGATGAACAACATGCACATAACCTAGTGGATGCTCCATATAGACCTCTTCTTGCAAATCACCATGCAAGAAGGCATTCTTTACATCCATCTGATGTAAAGACCATCCCCTTGATGCAACCATAGTAATGACTGCTCTTACGGTTGCCATCCTTGGAACTGGACTGAATGTTTCTTCATAATCAATGCCATATGTCTGTGCATACCCCTTGATAACTGATCTTGCCTTGTATCTATTCACAGAACCATCTGCATTGTGCTTCACCTTATAAACCCACTTGCAGCCAATTGCATTCTTGTCTTTAGGCAAAGGTGCCAATTCCCATGTAGCATTTGCTTCCAAGGCTTCCATTTCTTTATCCATGGCTTTCTCCCATTTTGCTTTTCCCATGGCTTGCTCAAAAGAAGTGGGTTTTGGTTCAGTATCACTTTGAGCATATAGGCATTGTGAATGGCTATAAATTCATCATATTTCAGCCTATCCATAGGATACCTAGCTCTGGTAGACTTGTGCAAAATAGGCTCACTACCAAGAGCTCTCAAAACATCCCTTGTCTTCCTTACTCCAGGTGTAACAATAGAAGGAATACCATACTCATCATCAAGGCTCTGTTCTGAGCCACTGGATTCACCATCCACATAAGAGTGACCTACATTCACATCAAACATGGGCTGATCTACTTTCTCTTTTCCTTTTTGTGATACTTGCATACCACTATCTGCATTGTTTTGAGGAGATCCTCCTGATCTCAATCTGCCTGTCAGAGCTTGATGTCATTCGGACATATGAGTAGTTGGTGTGACACTTGAGATGGTGTGCCGAATTCTAAGTATCTTTTTCTCCAATAGAAACTAGGTTCTTGGTGATATTTGGGACATGAAATACATCAGACAGGTATTTCTTTTTGCCATCTTGCATAGATACACAAAGGAATTTTACCAATCTGCATAATAGGATGTGTAGTATCATCACTAGTCTCCACAAATCTTGGTCTTTCCATTTTCCTTTCATCCTGCATCCATTCTGCATGACCTGTCATGTGGTTTGACACACCTGAGTCAACATACCACACATCATTACTTTCTTCTGCACTTGTCACAGAATTGTTCATGTGCTGCACCATAAACAAATGCTCATTTCTGTCATCGCCCTGTCTACTAGAGGATGCATAATTGCCTTGCTACAATTTTCTAGTCATGATGACATTCTGCTTTTTATAGCAGTCTTTAACCATATTACCCATTTTACCACAGTAGTAGCATTCAACATTGCTATTTGCATTTTGGCCTCTCTGCCATCCACCACGACATCTTTGGCTCCCTTTGCCTCTAAAGTTACCATGTCCTCCTCCATAGGACTGGTTTTCTTGAATTTGCTGCATATTTTGATTTTTGCCACGGCCTCCAAATCGGCCTGCTCTACCTCTTCCAGCATTTGAGTAGAAGACAGTTTCTTTTGAAGTTCCTCTCGAAGAAGTTGCACCACCATTTCTCTGCTCTTCAGAAATTAGAAGAGCAATCAACTCCTCAAAATCAGGAAAAGTTTTACAGACGGCAATGGATGTATGGAATTGTGCATAATCATTTCCTAGACCATTCAAGGTCACAGAAACTAAATCATCATCTTCCACTCGTGACCCAATAGAAGCAAGTGCATCTGCAATGTTCTTCACCTTCATGTGGTAGTCATTGATGCTCATATTTTCTCTCTGCACATTATGCAACTCCTACTTGAGCTGCATTTTCATGGCTTGCGTATTTGTGCTATACATTTTTGTCAAAGTATCCCATGCCTCCTTTGGTGTGCTTGTATCCTGAATATGCACAATCATAGAATCTGAAATATTGATAGATAGCCAGTATATAAATTTTCTGGCTCTCTCATGCCAGCCTTTAAATGCCTGCAACTCCTGTTGATTGGGAACATTAGGAATAACTGGTTCTTGTTCAGCTCCAGTAATGAACTCCCAATAGCCTGTACCCTTAAGGAAATTTGTCATTCTAAACTTCCATGCTTGGAAGTTGTTCTTGTCAAGCTTTTCAGTGACTATCTATGAAAGAGCGTCAGATGCCATTACAGAACACTGCAAAAATATTCTATCACTACAAAAAACACAGCTTCTACCTCACAAGGTCAAATCTACAAAACTGACGAAAGTGGTATTTGACCACACAGTCACTTCCTAGTGACGATTTTGCATCAACAGGCAATAAGAATGATTTTGTCACTCCTAATATCTCTACGCATAGGCATATAATGCAATTTCTGTGGCAACTTATCACCGACTTGCGGAACAGTGGTCGCACAGCAAAAAACAAGGCACTTTTTTGAGTGCCTGCAAAAAACTTCTACCACCAAAATGGGCCCTAAAATGGCCCCGAATAATAGCCTCAAAGCATATATTGCCCTGTCACCACATCGCAAAGGGCGTCCCAATCTGAGACAGTGCAGTCTTGCACTTTTTGGCTATGCTACATGCAGAGATTTGCTCCCAAACTCAAAAAAGGAAAGCAACACTGATCCTCTTACCAAGACACTGTGAACTTGGTTTGCTTTCTTGAGCTCCTTACCACGAACCGAGCTCTAATACCATGTGAAGAGAGTGGGAGAGAAGTAAGGAGTCTCACTTGCAGCTTTCTCACATACACAATGGGGGGAATACACACAAAAGGTGGAGGCTGAAAACAGTTTTCCTCTTCTTAGTTGTGAAAGCCAAAAGAACTCTCTCTAAGTACGAAAGGAATAGGTGAACCCTATATGTGGGCCTCAAACCAAACTCAGCTAACCTAGGTGGCATACTAACTGAGCCACTAACTAGAGTACATAAAGATAGCTGTCATCCATATATTATTCATGGGTGGTGTACCAATCGCATCTGTAGCTAACAAGTCAGTGACATAAATGCACAACGGTCACCCTGGCATATCATGAGTGGAGCTCAATATCTCAACAAGGTGGGTCACCTGGCACGAGACTGTTTAGTGGGTCACCAGAAACAAGAGCATAGGGAGGCTTAGCATCATCCATGGATGATTTTTTCAAGTTAGTTTCATTAAGAAGCTAAAATGTTATATTGGATTTAAAAGTTTGTATGCCCTAATAAAAATAAATGTTTGAAATATTCGCTAGGATTTGAAACTTTTATGCAAAAAAATTTAAAGTTTCGCGAGGATTTACATTTTTCCCTTCAAAATTCAAAATAAAAAATATAAAAAAGTACTACATTATACCAATATTGTGAAACTTAAAAGATGAGCTTGAAAACTTTTTCCATAATTTTATATTAATATATAAGCACAGCTTTGATAAAAACATCCTTGGCATCGTCCGTTGGCCATGCCCCAACAAGCAAGCGAGGTAGCAGTAGACTTAAACACTTTGGGTCGAGCCCTCCCAAGGGACTTGGATCAAGGTGGAGAAAAAGAAGCCCTCCAAATTAGCTCGAAAAAATAAAAGAAGGAGAGTTAGACTTAAAGAGCACAAGAAGGCATAGACTTCTTCTTCCCAGGACACCAAAAAGAGGAAGGGGAAGGTGTCAGGGGAGTCCCCAGATGAGACACAGATGGAGGAGGAGGAGACCTTTTTCGATCTCCCCTTGAACCCACAAGTGACAATAGAGCAGAGTACCCAAGTTCCCATTCAGCGAGAGCCTGGAGCCCTAGCAGAGTCATCTCTATCATGCACCAAAATATGAAATTTTGGTTAATTTGTTGCACTAGTTGCATTAGTGGGATGTAAGAGTGAACCATTGGGGAGGTATGTTTTTGTAGTAGTGGGATGTAAGAGTGAATCATTAGGGAGGTATGTTTTTGCAGTAAACAAAGAAACATGGATTTTGTTTCAAGAGTGAAAAGAGTTTAAAAAACTAAGCATTTACATTTGCATGGAATGTCGACTAATCCATTCAAGGAGTCCTTGGAAAAACCCCACTTGTTTGGAAAATTGCATTGATGATCTCAATACCTACGGTTGAAAGAGAGAAATTGATTGTAGTAGGGTTTGTCTTTGATAATAATATCTAACTTGGTAATGAAACATACCAATTCTCTTATGGGGGATGTAAATTAGTGTTAGTGGCTTTAAAGTTATATGCATATTTGACCTTCTAGCATTGAGGAAACATATGGAATTTTGAACAAATTATATTTTTTTGCTACTCAAATAAGGGATTCATAAATATTTCATTGTTTTGGATTGTTGGCTTTTTAAATTTTGCTCGCTTTTTGGTAATCCTCATGGGTGTAGAGTCGGGTATAATTGCTTTTATTGATCCTTGCTCAAATTCTTAATTTGAGTGGCACATAAACCTCACTATCAACATATACAAACTTGCATCTATGTGCATTTATGGAATTTACCATTAAAGCATTTATTGGTACCATTATGGAGCATCTAGAGGGAACATTGGCTGCTACACACATACATTACCCTAATGTGACTATTGTATTGGAGGAAATGGGTAGCTCTTTTGATGTTAGGGTTATCATTGGTTAGTGACCTCAAGTTTTGACATTTGGTAGAGAGAAAGTTGCAATCCTCTTTGGCCATTTAAAAGAGGTTAATGAAAAATTCATGGTGGCCATCCTTAGGTTTGATACGAACTTCTCTTGGATTGATACTTTAATCTTTTGATTCAATCTACTAACATTTGTTTATTTGTTGCTATAGTATGATTATATCTCACTTTCCTAGATCAATATAGAATCATGTGTATTTAGCTATACTTAGCAATAGCAAGAAGACAATAGATGATGTTTGTACATGGCTACAACCTTTAGATTTGGATGGCATGCAAGTCATCTTTATGGCATATTACAAGGCATAAGTACCATCCCAACATTTCTTTTACTCTTTCATTGGCACGATTATGTCAATTAATAATTGTTCTTTAGTCTCTTGTGTCAATTAATAATTGTTCTTTATTGGTCATGTAGCTCACATTGGATTCAGGTAGTATGGGATCTTGAAGATGACCATTGTTGGTTTGTCAATTCATTTAGAGGCTTTCATAGCTTGGTGTTCAAGTAAGTGTTCTTTTATTATGTCATGATGGACATGCATCTTACTATAGTTAATACACACGTTCACTTTTTACTATTTAATAAAAACATTCACTTCTTAAAATGTGTCATGATGGACATGCATCTTGTGGGGTTCAAGGCCATTGTGCCATAATCCCAGTTATGTACACTACTCAAACACACACACACACACACACACACACACACACATGGATGACATATAAGATTAGGTTGTTCTACACCTACCAAAACTTGTGTGTCTCTTTTGGTTGTCCCTCTCTCTCATCCTCTTCTGTTGAGAACACTCTCAAATGGTATCAGAGCTCGAGTGGTCTATCTGATGCTTGTGGGTGGTCTAGCTGAGTCCATGTGTGTGCCTGGAGCATGGAGTCTGCTACTATAGCTCTGTGGAAGGATGGAGCAAGCCTGTGGGTGCATATTTGAGCTACCCAGGTGGTAGTAGAACCTTGTAGAAGCCTACAAGTGGTTTTTGGAAGTTGCCGAGTGGTTTTTTGGAAGCTTGTAGGTGGTTTTAGAGCAAAAATATGTTTTTAGATGATTCCCTTGTCCCTTTTGATGAGACTATTCATTAACATCTAGGGGGAACCCATACAGCACAACCATAAAGAGGACAGAGGTAAGCATGTCATCTAAGGTGGTGACTATCAAATTACACACAGCGCAGAGCGGAACTGAAACTGAATAAAGAATAGAGAGTACATAGCAAACTGGAGACAAACAAAATTTTCCTTCAATATTGATGTAGTACAAATGATGGCTCTGTCCACCCGTGCGCTCCCACAATGGATCTTAGATGGCGATCTAGACAGATACTAGGTGAAGAGCTACTAGCTGGAAGATCTCTACTGGAAGATCTGATCTAGTATAATGGATTGGGGAGTCGCCTCTTTATAACGATGAGGGCGGTAGTCAGATCAACGTAGTCAATGGAACCGACCAGTCAACCTAGTCGGTGAAGCTGACCAGTCAACCTAGTCAGTGGAACCAACTAGTCATCCATGGAATATTCAAGAAATATTTCCTATACTGTCACCTCAGGGGCTCTCGCCCCCGAACTCCCACTAGGGGGGCCACTGGGCCCCCTAGGATCCTGCAAGTATCAGCAGTTGGCAATACTGAGTTGTACAAATATCCTCTTGCTATCATCAATTGGCAATACTGAGTTGTACAAATATCATCTTGTTCAACGAGGCTCATAACCATTTAGCAATGGCTGGATGTAATCTTTTGTCCTCTTATCTCTTAGCAATATTTTGGTCTCTAAGGCTCTCAAAAATTACTGAGTTTTTACAAATGTAATCTCTTTTGTTCAATTTTTGCTCCATGAGGCTGTCAATATAAAATTTTGTTAATTTTTATATAAACCACTTAGTAATATCTAAGTGGTTATCCCCACTGGATGTAATCTTTTGGCCTCTAAGACTCTCAGAAATTACTGAGTTTTTATAAATGCAAGATCTTTTGTTCAGTTTTTGCTCCATGAGGCTCTCATTATAAATTGTTGTTAATTTTTATATAACCTTTATTGGCTGTAGATGTAATCACTTTTTCTCAATTTTACTCGATGAATTATAGGTGATTATCTGGATGGCACTAGGCCTCCAATCACTGCGGTGGCTTAAAATACTTTTTCCCTCATTAAGGATTTATTGTAATAAAGACTAAAATACCAGTAAATTAGGACTACATTTTCCTGGGTTTAGGACCAAAATAGTGTTGAGAGTTCACGCTCAACATCATGTGATCATGTGTGCATAGCACCATCACGTGATCATGTGTGCATAGCACCATCACGTGATCATATGTGCATAGCACTAACCTTATAGAGTGCTATAAAGGAAAGGGTTAGATTCCTTAACCCTAACCCTAAAAGGGTTTGTATATATTCTATTTTTTCAACTAAATCTAGTGTACAGTTAGTCATTTGTGGTGTGCTCTCTAGCTATGCCCTCTCTTCTCATCTCCACTCTTCTCCTCTCCCCTCTTCATATTTTGTCATGGTATCAGAGCTTCCTTGTCTTCCGCTGAGACATTGTGATTCTTGAGAGAGTGAGAGTGATTGAGAGATTGAGAGATCGAGTGTTCTCGTCCATTGAGAGAACTTCTTCTTCTTTCACTTCCATTGAGTGATAGAGAAATTTCTGTCCATTGAGAGGAAATTTCCGTCCATTATTCTTTCTTTGAGTTCTTGAGAGATTTCATTTCTTGAGAAAGAGTATTTCTTGTTTATGAGAGAGAGAGAGATCTAGATCTTAGTCTTTGAGAGAGAGGTTTTGAGAGATCTGTGAGAAAGAGAAAGAAAGGTCTTAGTCTCATTCTGAGAGAAAGAGATCAGGGTATTCTCTTATGACAAATCGAAGTGTATGAATTTTACGAGGTACAAGGCACACCATAGTGCCCAGGGTAGCTCAAGACAGCAAGCCCACAAGTACGCCTTCTACAACAAAGGCTCTGATTAATGGGCATCAATGCTCTCCACATCCAAACCGGCTTCGCAATGACCTATGGACTTCAATGGCCACATCAAACGGCCTGCATGCAATGGGCTTCCAAGAGCCATCGACTTCAGTCGGATCTCCATTAGCCACCAAGAGCGGCCCTACAATGACAACAAGCTCTACGGCTCTTCACAAAGGTGGCGCACCTCACCTTGTCCCCTGCTTGAATCCGACATAGTACGGTAGCTCACTCTACAATTGAGCTCCTAAGCCTCTTCCACAACTAAGGCGACCCTGCAACAGAGCTCTCCAGCGCCACCCTTCCACAACGCACTACCGGCCGACCTCTCCATCAACACCCTCGTAGCCTCCTCCAATGACAATGCTCCTCCAAATAGCGGCCACCGTCTCCAGCCTATATGCACCAGGCCTCTGCGCACCACCATCCAACACAACAGCCACTGCTACCTCTTGCGCCTCCTACAATGAGCAACGAACTCTGTAGCAGCTCCCGTGAGCTCCTAGCCGCCACTAACAACAAGCTGCGCCCAAGCACCTCCATTGACGGACTCCTGAACTAGTCCAACTGTAGCCAATAGCAAGAAGCACATGTAGCGGCGAGCTCCTACACTAGCAACAACCGACCAACGAGCAGCAAATGCGGCTCCTGTTCATCGACCATCATCGACGAAGACGACGAAATCTCGAGATTCTGTCAGCATCTCAGAGATTCCAATAGAACACTTTCTATTGCCCTCCTAGTGACACGTGGCAGATCAAATATACCTACGGTTAAATTAAAGTAACCTTGCTAGGTCGGTATAGTAAAGTTTACTTAGGTTGGGTTTGGTTGGCCAAATTTGTGCCACGTGGTTATCCTACCCACGTGCCACATCACCACATTATCCTGACACATGGCAATCCTTATCTGACACGTCAGTAACTGCCACATCAGTAATCCAGCTCATCGGCCACGTCATCAGTGACATGTCATCAGCCACATCACCTGTGCCATGTCATCAGGGGCAGGTCATTAGTGCCATGTCAGCATTGCCATGTCACCTCTGCCACCTCAGCAGTGCCACCTCAGCTGTCCAGCTAGCATTGACCCCTGCCAGGCACACACAGTGCTCCACAGCCACTTCATGTGAACACTCCTGCCACCTCAGCACAGAGATTCACAGGCACACCTCTTGCTAAGCACAGTGCCACATCATCACTGCATGTGACTCATAGTGACACATCATCATTGAGCACCATTTGCACTCCTTTTGCCCCTCCACCTAGATCAAGTCATATCTCTTGATCCAGGAAGAATTTGAGGGTGCTCCAAAAAGGAAAGTCGCTCGTTTTTTTGCGCTCTATGCGCTCGTCACATCATGCACACATTTTAGTGCAAGTTACACTCACATTTGAGCCTCGCCGCCAAAACTACTTCCTTCATGCACATTTGCCTCTACATCGACGCATCTGACCCAGCATTTAAAAAGAACAAAAGAAAAGGAATTATTTGCTGTTCTTTCATCGATTGATGGTTGGTTTAGATCTAGATCAGAGTAGACTAGATCGCTATAGAGGGGACGCTTTGAATTCCCCAAGTTGCCAATCTAAGCCATTCCCAACTAGTACCTACTCGGAGTCAGTCCATATGCTCACATCCGATTTCACATCATTACATTACTTGAAACCTTACATTCATCAGTTCAGTGAGCAGACTTTAGAGTTCAGAGGCATTGCAGATTGATTCAGTGGGCAGATAGCATTTGATTTCACACACACATGCCTAAAGCCTATTCAGCTATCTCACAGCATCGTGCACATCATTTTCAGCCTTGTAAAGCCTCTTGGCTATTCTTGGCATCATTGCCACAAGCCTTGTAATACAGATCAGATTTTATATACTGCAGTTCTATCTTCACCGATGGTATAGAGATTTCACTTGGCATCTTCAATGTATTTGCAGTTGATTCATACAGAGATTTTCACAACACTTTTGAGTACATTTCTTGCACCATGTCGACTAGCAACCTCAATCTGGAGGCATCTGCTAAGTTAGATAATTCCAATAATGGAGACCATTCTTGTGCTTCAAGACAAATGGGAGTATGTCGATGGATCTATACCTAGACCATTGGCCGATCCAGCCACTAGTAGCTCTACTCCATCTGTTGTCACAGCACCAGCAACGGGATCTACATCGGGATCTACATCTACACAAATAGTTTCTGCACCAGTAGTAGATCTTGCCATTGCCCGAGCTCAAGCAGAATGGGATAAGAAAGACAAGTGTGCCTATCACCTGATCAAGCAGAATGTGCAAGATGTCATGCTAGGACAGCTCAACACAGTCAAGACATTAAAAGAAGCATGGGATATGTTCGCAGCTCTCTAAAAGTCCAAGAACACATCCAGGATTCTCATCCTGAGAAACTAGATCAACCAGAGTTTTCGCAACAGCAGTGAAACCGGTCATGCTTATGTACTTCGCATCAAAGACTACAACAATCAACTTGCAGCAACAGGAGAGACTATGAATCCCGTAGAAATGGTTCAAGTAATCCTGAATGGACTAGGAGAAGGATATGAGAATCTAGTCCAGAGTATTGCCATCCAACGGCAAATTCCAACACTGGAAGAACTTCAGTCAATTCTACTTGGTGAAGAACTCAGGACTCAGGCCATTCAAGCACATAAAGGTCATTCTAATGATCAGGCATTCACAGCTTTAGACAGAAGCAGAGGCAAAGGCAGAAACAGAGGTAGATCATATCAAAAAAGTGGTCATCATCAACAAAATCAAAGTCAGAATCAGCATCAGCATCAGCAACATCAAAATCAACAAAGAGGAAATCATTCCAACCAAGGCAGATTTCAAGGACGAGGGAATGCATCCACCAATGTGTCAAACATTCAGTGCAACTACAATCATAAGTTTGGACACTATGAAAGAGATTGCCACAAGAAGCAGTACGACCAAGGTGGTCAATCTAGCAGTAATCGAGGGAATTCCCGAGGAAGAGGAAATCATCGTGGTGGACATTCTCTGATTTCAATCCCAAAGAAGATTTCAACTATCAAGTCGACCAAGTGGAACAGGATCCTTGGTACATCGATAGCGGTGCATCATCTCATATGACAAATCATCAGGAATGGTTCACAGAAATGAAGCCATTAGAAGGTCAAAAGAATGTCATCTACACAGTAGACAATACACCGAATCCAGTTCAAGGGATATGTGTTATCCCTATGAACAATTTAATTGGTACAAAAGGATTAGTCAAAGATGTGCTCTATGTTCTGAAGCTCAGCAAGAACCTTTTGTCAGTAGGTCAAATGACAGAACACAACTACAAAGTCATCTTCGACAGTGATGAATGCACTATCAGAGACAAATCCAAAAGATGTCAGCTAGTAGAAAAAGGTGTCAAGGAAGGACGCTTATATAGAATGCTAGCTATAGTATCAAATAAGCATGCCATGTTAGCTCAAATGCAATAGATGCCACTATCTGCAAAATGGCACAAGAGATATGGTCATGTCAACTTCAAGTACTTGTTAGATCTCAAGAATCAGAATATGGCAATTGGGATTCCAAAGCTACAGTTTCTTGGAAAAGTTTTTGAAGCATGCTACTTTGACAAACAAAAGTGAACCAACTTTGTCAAAAGTACCTCTCGTGCATGAGGTATTCTTGATTTGATACATACAGATGTATAAGGTTATGCCTAGACCCGCAGCATCAATGGTACACTTTACTACTTGACCTTCATCGATGACTACAGTAGATATTGTTGGGTCTACTTTCTGAAAGAGAAATCTGAAGTGTTTTCCAGATTTCAAGAATTCAAAGCCATGGTAGAAAACTAGACAGGCAGAAAGATCAAGGTCATGAGATCAGACAGAGGAGGTGAATACATGTCTTCAGCATTCATCAACTTTTGCAAAAATCATGGCATACGAAGACAATTCACATGTGCAGATACTCCTCAGTAGAATGCAATAGTTGAAAGGAAAAATGGGACTTTAGCAGACAGTGCTAGAGCAATGCTTAGTGAAAATCATCATCCGAATCAGTATTGGGTAGAAGCAATAGCTATAGCAAACTACTTGCTTAATCGGCTTCCTACCGAACTGATACAAGGTATGACTCATTATGAAGCATTCACTGGACACAAGCCACGCATTGGGGGCATCTCCGGATATTTGGTTGCATAGCATATGTCCACATACATGATGATCATCGCAGGAAATTGGATGCGAAGTCACGCAAATGCATCATGGTTGGCTACAATGTATGATCCCATCAACCGCAAAGTCATTATCTTCAGAGATGTAATCTTTGATGAGGAATCAGAATGGAAAACCTCACCTATACAAGAGATAGAAGCATCGACTTCACAGTCATCTACAGAACAGGTTGATGAAGAAGAGCAAGAATTGCCAGCAACACCCCAAGCAAAGCCACAGCAGCTCAGACGTTCTACTAGGGAAAGCAGACCACCAACCAGATTGACATATGCTCAGAAAGGCAAAGCAATTCAGGTGGAAACCACCAACTATGCTCTTATGACTACCATCATGGCTACAGAAGAGCTAGTGTACTTTGAAGACGCAGTAGACAAGCCAGAATGGCAAACTACTATGAATGAAGAAATGGATGCTTTGTATAAAAATAACACTTGGGAATTATGCGACCTTCCACCAGGAAAGAAGGCCATAGCAACCAAATGGGTATATAAAGTGAAGTACAATCCAGATGGCAGTATTCAAAGATACAAAGCTAGATTAGTTGCAAAAGGATTTGCACAACAATATGGTCAAGACTATGATGAGACTTATGCTCCAGTAGCAAAGATGGATTCCATACGGTTCTTGATATCACTAGCGACACTCAACAAATGGAATGTGTATCAGCTTGATGTCAAGAATGCATTTCTCAATGGTTATCTAGATGAGGAGGTCTATATGCAACAACCAGTAGGTTATGTTGAACCAAGACAGGAGAATAAGGTTTGCCATCCCAAGAAAAGACTCTACGGCTTAAAGCAAGCACCTAGAAGATGGTACAGTAGAATTGACAAGTATTTTGCTGATCTGGGATACATGAAGTCTAATGCAAATCATACTCTCTACTACAAAGTTCAAGGGGAAGACATTACTATTGCACTTTTGTATGTAGATGATCTGATTGTGACAGGAAGAAAGGATAGCTTCATCAGAAAACTAAAACAAGACTTATCTGCAGAGTTCGACATGAAAGATCTTGGACTTGTGCACTATTGTCTTGGAATTGAGTTCTGGAGAGATTCAGATAGCATATTTATGAGTCAGCTCAAGTATGTTGATAGTCTCTTGAATAAGTTTCATATGGCAGATTGCAAGATTGCAGCCACTCCCATGGAACAGAGTTTGAAACTTACTAAAGATTCAGAAAAGCCTACAGTCAATGATAGATACTACAGGCAACTCATCGGATCTCTTATATATCTGACAATCACATGGCCAGATATTTGTTATGCAGTAAGCTCACTAGCACAGTTTATGGCAAATCCAAAACAGTCTCACTGGAATGCAGCCAAAAGAGTCTTGAGGTACGTCAGAGGTACAAGACAGTTTGGGATAGAATATAGAGGAAGTCATCCACGGTTGCATGGATACTATGACAGTGACTATGTCGGAGATCATGAGACCAGGAGATCGACACAGGGATATGCATTTTTCCTTGGTCAAGGTGCTATATCATGGTTGTCAAACAAACAACCAACTATTTCTTTGTCTTCGACTGAAGCAGAATATAGGGCACTCAGTACAAGTGCATGTGAGGCTATATGGCTCAGAAGACTATTGTCAGAAACAGATTACTTTGATGAGTCAAAGCCAACAACAATATACTGTGATAATCAATCGGCTCAAGCATTGGCCAAAAATACAGTATATCACTCCAGGACAAAGCACATTGATGTCAGAGAGCACTTCATCAGAGAAAGAGTGTTACTTGGTGACATCACACTACAGCATTGTGATAGCAAAGAGAATGTTGTAGACATCTTTACCAAACCACTCGGTAAAGAGCTATTTGAGAAACACCGACTAGCTCTTGGTTTGACGCAGAGGAAGGACATTCCCATTAAAGGGGTGTGATGGAATGTAATGCTCAGTCCTTCTTTGATTCCCCAGAATCATCATCTTGAGGGAAGGCCTACTTCATGATGTTGATCTTGAGGGAAGGTATTGAGAGTTCACGCTCAACATCATGTGATCATGTGTGCATAGCACCATCACGTGATCATATGTGCATAGCACTAACCTTATAGAGTGCTATAAAGGAAAGGGTTAGATTCCCTAACCCTAACCCTAAAAGGGTTTGTATATATTCTATTTTTTCAACTAAATCTAGTGTACAGTTAGTCATTTGTGGTGTGCTCTCTAGGTGTGCCCTCTCTTCTCATCTCCACTCTTCTCCTCTCCCCTCTTCATATTTTGTCAAATAGCGCTAAAATAGATCTAACAACCACTATGGTGGTTGCATGGAGATACATCTAGAAAAATACAATCAGCAATATGGCCCTTGAGGGTTCCCCTCTAGGGGCAAGGTCCATATCGACATGCATTATATAATATCTAGGATGCCACTGGACAAATATGGCATGTCGATATGGCCCTTATCCCTAGAGGGGACCCCTCAAGGGCCATATCGACAATTGTATTTTCCTTGGTTGCACAAGGAAATACATAATCCTTGGTGCACTAATATATAACTCCAAGAGCTAGTGAGGTAGTTGTCATAGATCTCCTTTTGTTTGCTAGTGTGGTGGTTGTTATAGATCTCCTTCTGTAGTAAGTAAAAATAGATAACTCCAAGAACCCGCATGGTGGTCGCTCCAAGCCAACCCTGAATTTTCATGATCTACATCTGTGCACTGCCTAATGATAGGTGACAAAGCTATGGCAAAAGGCTAAGTGATGAGAGGTGGTCAGGCTAGAGACTACATTACATGAAGTAGGGTAGAGCTAAACGATGTAGTTAGGCCAGAGCTATGTTGCACGAAGTAGGGTAGAGCTGTCATGTGTCAAGATCTATAGTGTTCAAAATGATAGACTGCATCTCATTATTATGGCAATAAGGCATCATAACACTGGGAAAATTTTTAGAGAGAGCATGGGTCCGCCCCAAATTCAAAATCTTACCCAAGATTGCATTGTGTCACGGCCTCAAAATGGCCCCGAAAAGAGTTTTGTGATTGGCTACACCCAAGAAAACATTGACCCTAGATACAATGAGAGAAGGTTGTGAGGGAAGCTATATGTGAGTGATAGATTGGCTTGATGAAGACAAGAATCTCAAAAGGATGGATGGAGCTGAAAGAGCAAGAGCAAGAGCACAGAGTATCCAAGAGGTAGCTTTTGGAGATGATGAAGATGATAACGATTGCATATACTAAAGTTGCAATTGGTATCAATTTTGATCAGTAGAGCTCTTGATCAATTGTAGTCATTCAAAATCTACGATTGTAGTGCCCATCAAATCAGTAGTTGCATGGATATCCCTTACTTTAGCATGATGTCTCAGCATTAATAAGACTTTAACATTAACCATGCTATGTGGTGGCACATGATGCATTTGATCCACCACAATTAAATAGCTAGCTGGCATGCTAGCTTGTGAAAAATTCACCAAGGCATTGTCAATCAAGTGATTTACCTATGTGTGAAGAACTCTCTACTTGGTATGGCTTAACTTTTCTTCCATTGTACTTGGAAAACAAATTACCTTCCAAGTCCCAAATGGCAAATTGAGCTGTAGCGTCTACTTTCTTGTCATAGATAGCTATTGCCAGGAAGGCACATTTGATCTATCCATGACCTAGGCAATGGCAAATGGCATTCTTTCAATAGCGATCTTGCATGCACAAACACCCCAAAGTAAAAAACATGCACAGAGTGGTAGCATGCATGCCATCGGATCATGCAATCATCTATGATGGGGGTATGGCAAACCATACATTTCAAGCCCTACTACATAGTAGGATAGGCATCTGATTTAACTATTGTGGCCATCAATACCACAGTCTTGCTCTGTACATGATGAAGTTACTTCTTGATTCCTTGCTCCCTCATCCTAAGGCTGTAAATGTTATCCTTCATCTCCTCCACTCTTTTCTCACTTTGTGCAATAGCTTCATCTGAATCCCTTAGCATCAATTGCAGCTGCTTAAATTGCTCAAAAACATCAGCATGGACCATTTCCAAGACTTCCACTCTAGTTTGGAAATCTCTTAGGATGGTAGACTAAATCTCTTAGGATGACAGACTGCTTTTCAAAACTACCAAAACCCACGATAAGCTCATGCATAACCCTATTGTAATCTTGTTGTAGGGCCTTGTAGCTTACTCTTTGAACTTCTAATAGTGTTTTAAAAAAGCAACCCTCATCGTGGTTGCTGCAACTTGCTCCTCGTGGCTGCTCTCTGCATCCTTCCTGGCTTGGAGAGCTGCCTCATTGTTGTCTTCTCCACCCCGACTGCTCTTTCTTTGCCCCATCCTTTTTGGCCTTGAAGCTCTCTCACAGTTCCTACATCACCTTTTTGGTTTCTATGTTCTCCCTTTTCATCTCCTCCATCATCTAGTATTTTTCAACGTTCAATGTGATCTACATGTTGCAGAGCTGTTTGTAAAGACCCTCCTTTTTAGCGCTCTGATCTTCAAGCTCCTTTTGCATCATTGCTAGCTCCTTGTCTACTATGTCCCCCCATTACTTCTCACTTCTTCAAGCCTATCTTGGAGTTCCTTGATGGGCTTCTCTGCTTCTTCTCTTCTATGCTTTCCATGTCGATCATTTTTTCAGTAGCCTCAACTTGCTCTTATGCCTCCTTTACCTTGGCTTCTGCAACCTCCCTTAGAATTTTATCAAGTTGTGCTGCCTTTGCTATATTTGTGGCTTTCTCTTGTAGAAAAGTCACCTTCTGATACATCTTCTTATCGTATTGCTCAAAAATCCCTTTAACGGTAGATGCCATCAGGTGCATTGCAACTCCAATGAATTGAGATGAAAATTGGGATTTGCCATCCATGCAATTCTTTAGGTTGGTTATCACGCTCTTGGAGATCGCCCTTGAGAAAGATACATCACATCCTTTCAGTTACTCTACTATTACTTGAACTTGCCAGAACTTCATGGTTCCTCTCATATTATGAAAGAAGTGAATGGTCTTCTTCAGCACATCTTGGAGGTCTCTTGGCAAGCTAGCAATCTTGACTCCACCATCTTTACTAATCTAATTGTTGGGGTATACATCTCGAATATCATATCTTCCACTGCTTCTGGAATAAGTGTGCTTGCAAATTGCCTCCAGGAATGCCTAGTGCATTTTCAATGATGCTTTTAGTGATGGTAATCTTTTGACCTTGATAGACTAGTTGCCCCTCCTTCACGTTCACCTCCTGTACCAACATGGTGAAGTTTTTGAGAGCATCCAAATTGGGCTTTTGAAGAGCAAGAGACGAGCTCCTATATGTCACAATTTCAAGATCAGGGGAGGAGAGGCTCTTGCACTGTGCTGGAGAGGGGGAGGAGATATTGTGTGAGGAGCTCCCAGACTATGTAGGATCCATTATGAGAGGGGATAGAAGTTGGAGAAAGAGTACAAGGGAGATAAAAATGGTCGAGAGGGATAAAAGATGAAACAGTGAAGGAAATGGAATAGTGGAGGCTTGAGTTTACAGGTTGAGTGCAAGGGAGAAAGAAAAGGTCGAGAGGGTTAGAAGACAAAACAATGAAGGGAATGGAATAGCGAAGACTTAGTTTGTAGCTTGACTACACTGTCAAGGTGAGAGCTAGCGCGGTGGTTGGCTTGAATTTTGATTAATTCAAGAATGCAGTACTACCTTGCATGGTAATGAGTGATTAGAGGTGATGGCATCTAAGATTCCCAGCCATGTCTATGGTGGTGTTTAAGATCCACTGGGCTAGCAGTTAATTACCAGCCATCGTAGTGGCCTGAAATTACTCACCTTCCAACTACCACCACGGGGCTTGCATGCATGATTACTATGAGTAGTAAATTACCAGTCACCGGGCTTGCATGCTCAAGAGAGTACTAGAGTGCATGGTAATGAGTGATTAGAGGTGATTAGGCTTCAAAATCTACTTTTGTGGCAATTACTGCCAGATGGTGGTGTCTCTCATCAGCCACATCTATAGCCATCGGACTGACAGTTAATTACTAGCCACCATAGTAGATCATAGTTACTCATCTATCAGTTACCACCACCAGTCTTGCATGCATGATTACTACAAGTGCAATAAATCAGTCTCACCGAGATTGCATGCTCAGTAGTAGAGTACTAGACTACATGGTAATGAGTGATTAGAGATGATTAGATTTCATGATTTACTTTTGTGGTAATTGCTGCCCGGTGGTGGTGGCCCTCATCACCCACATCTGTCAGGGCTAAGATTCCGTTGAGCTGGTAGTTAATTACCAGCCACTACAGTGGCCTACTGACCCAACACTAGGCTTAAGCATGCATGATCATTACGACTACAGTAAAAATTACTAGTTGTCAGGCTTGCATGCTCAGTAGCATACTAGAGTTCCTGGTAATGAGTGTCTAGAGGTGATTAGGCTTTATGATTTACTTTTATGGGAGTTAGTGCCCGGTGGTGGCTACTCTCATCAACCATATCTGTCGTGGCTATGATTCCACCAAGCTAGCAATTACTTACTAGCCACCATAGTGGCCTGCTCACCCACCACCAGGCTTAAGCATGCATGATCACTATGAGTGCCGTAGAGTTTACCAATCATTGGGATTTCATGCTTAGTAGAGTACTAGAGCGCCTTGTAATGAGTGATTAGAGGTGATTAAGCTTCATGATTTTATTTTGTGGAAATTACTACCCGATGGTGGTGGTTCTCATCAGCCACATCTATCGTGGCTATGATCCACTGGGTTGGCAGTTAATTACCAATAACTACAGTGGCCTGCTCACCCACCACTAGGCTTAAACATGCATGATCACTACAAGTGCAGTAAAAATTACCAGCAATCAACTAGGCTTTCATGCTCAATAGAGTACTAGAGTGCTTGGTAATGAGTGATTAGAGGTGATTAGGCTGTTAAGATAGTGGGAGAGAAGGAAGGAGTCTCACTTGTGGCTTTCTCACATACACAATGGGGGAATACACACAAAGGTGGAGGTTGAAAACAATTTTCCTCTACTTAGTTGTGAAAGCCAAAAGAACTCTAGTACAAAGAAATAGAAGAACCCTATATGTGGGTCTCAAACCAAACTTAGCCAACTAAGGTGGCATACTAACTGAGCCACAAACTAGAGTACATAAGAAAAGCTATCATCCAGCTATTATTCATGGGCAGTGTACCAACCGCATCTGTAGCTAACAAGTCGGTGACATAAATGCACAACGGTCACCCTGGCATATCACAAGTGGAGCTCAAAATCTCAACACTCCCCCTTGAGCTCAATCCCAATTCCTACACACCAAGCAGGTCTCTAAACTTGCGCAGCTTCTCTGTGCCCAATGCCTTTGTGAATATGTTAGCTACCTGATCCTCTGTGTTGACATAAACTCTAATCAATAAGACCTAGTAAAACCTTCTCCTGCACATAGTGATAATGCACCTCAATGTGCTTTGTTCTAGCATGATTGACTGGGGTATTTGCCAAGTGTATACTACTCATGTTGTCACAATAAATGACAACTGGCCCATCTGTAGACTGATGCATATCATAAAGTAGCTTATGCAACCAAGCTACCTCACATGCAGCCATTGCTGCACCCTTGTACTCAGCCTTTGTGCTTGACAAGGCAACTGTAGGCTGTTTCTTGCTGCTCCAAGTGACTGCAGCACTCCCAAAAGAGAACACATATCCACTGGTAGATCGTCTATTAGAAATACTACCAGCCTAATCAGCATCAGTGTATCCATCCAACTGTATCTAAACCCTAGTCTCATAAAATAGTCCATACTGCAATGTGGACTTCACATACCTGAGTATGCGTCTAGCCGCATCCAAATGCAGTTTCCTTGGAGCTTGCATAAATTGACTTAAATCTAGCTTGGTAATAGTCATATTAATCAAACTCCGAGCTACAATTAATATGGATGGAACCCCAGGCTGCAGCCACCATGGTGGCTCGAACTTTATAATATATAAGATCCATGGCATTTGGCAGTTTACTACCTTGCTCTCATATGCCCCTACTCTACTACTTTGCTCCACACCCCTCCTCCATCTCTTTTCTGACCATGCTCTACTTTGCTCCATGCTCCCTCCTCCAACTCTTGTCACTCATCTGCCCCCTGCTCATTTGTTGCTCACCCACTCATCTTCACCATGCCTACTACCACCCCCCCTCAATGCACTCTGATCCCAATGTTATCTGCCTTCTCATATAAGGTGATTGTGTTGCACTCACTTAGAGTAGAAATGTTGGCACTAGTGGAGACCCTTCATTCCCATAGTCAATTCCTCCCATATCTGCATGTCACTATTAGATATGCGCAATGCCCCACCCTCCTGGTAACCACTAGTGGTCCAAGGTGCTCAAGTTGTAAGGGCCCCATATGAGGAGAAGCCATGTGTGAGCTCAGGACACTAGATGGATCCTGACTTGCATGTCAGATGAAGTCAATCAATGAAACCATTGATGGTAGAAAGGTGATCTATGTGAGTCTAGCCTATGGGCTAGGCAGAGTAGGTAAGCTGGTAGCACAATGAGGCACATTGTCTTGATTGTGTGGGAGCCCCTTACTCTTGCTGGGGGTTTGGGGGTGAGAGCCCCCGAGGTGACGATATAGGAAATATTCCCTGAATATTCCATAGATGACTAGTTGGTTCCACCATCTAGGTTGACTGGTCGGTTTCATCGACTAGGTTGATTGGTCGGTTCCACTGCCTATCGTCCTCATACCTATAAAGAGGTGACCTCCCCATTTCATTGTACCATATCAAATGTTCCAATAGAGATCTTCCCACTAGTAGCCCTTCACCTAGTATTTGTCTAGATCGCCATCTAATCTCCACTGTGGGAGTACACGGGTGGACGGAGCCATCATCTGTACTACATCAGTATTGAAAAAAAAAATTGTTCGTCTCCAATTTGCTATGTACTCTCTATTCTTTGTTCAGTTTCAGTTCCACAACACTATGTAATTTAAGATGGTATCAGAGCCCAGGCAGCTCTAAGGATCGAAGAGTAGAAGAGAGTCAAGGTCTTCAACAACATACAGAGAGATGGCAACAAGAAGTAGCTCGAGTTCGACAGTTGCAGCTACACCAACAATCTAGGCATTGAGGATTCACCCACCAGCCTTCACTGAAGGCAAGCTAGATGGTACAAACTACACTCTGTGGAAGTTTAAAATTACTGCTATTCAGGATTCATATGAGCTTTTAGAGACAATACTGGGGACTGACCCAGAACCACAAGGAACCCCTGACCTAGCAAATTCGGGGAGTATGATACCTCCTTGAGATGTAGAATCAAACAAGGATCCAGAACCTAGAGGATCAGCTCGCAGCTAAGAAGTTTAATGAAGGAGAGACAGTGGAGGCATTCATAACCCAAATCAAAAATCTATGTGACCAGATGGCTGGTGCCAGGATACAAAAGACTAGCGAAGAGCTAGCTTGGCAGTGTCTTCAGATATGTCCACCAAGGTCTGATGGACTAGTAACAGTGCTTAACACTCAGGTGAGACCCCAACCATTGTCATTTGAGGAGTTTTGTGCTTTACTTATAGAGAAGGAATTGAGGCTTAAAGCTCGAGATGGAGGCAGCCATGGGGATGCTACGTTCTCTACCACTGTGAAAGGCAAAGGTGGTTCCTCCACCAAAGGTGAGTCATCTACTAGTGGTGACAAAAAGAAGAAGGGCGGCAAGAAGAAGTTTCAGGGAGAATGCTTCTACTGCAAGAAGGGCCATGTGATTGTAGATTTCTGAGTCAAGAAAGTAGATGAAAAGAATGGTACCCTGAAGAAGATAGATAAGGGGAAAGAGATAGCTAACATAGCGGAAGTAGAGTTGGATCTAATTCTGGTCATTGAGGAAGAGTGTTCCTTACTTCAACAAGTGTCAACCACTGATTCATGGGTGTTGGATAGTGGTG
Organism: Dipteris shenzhenensis; assembly: GCF_047967505.1. Lineage (NCBI taxonomy): Eukaryota > Viridiplantae > Streptophyta > Polypodiopsida > Gleicheniales > Dipteridaceae > Dipteris > Dipteris shenzhenensis. The sequence goes on from NC_141606.1 coordinate 894,233, forward strand.
CCTCCTGTCACATGACCTACAAGAAGGGTCTATATTGTTCCATGAAGCCTCTACAGGAACCCATCACCGTGATAGTTGGAAATAATGCAAAATGCCCTGTTGAGGGTAGAGGTACAGTTTCATTTGTTTCTATAAATGGATATGTTAAGAAAGTATCTAATGTGCTATATGTTCCATAAATCAAGAGAAATTTTCTATCAGTTGCTTCCATAACTGACCTTAACCATGAGGTGAGGTTCAACAAGACAGGAGCAAAAATTTTGGATGGTGCTGGCAATCTTGTTGTTGGCACAGGAGTAAGGAGGAACAACCTGTATGAGCTAAGTGCTCTTACTGCCATTGCTGGAGTGGGCACAAGCAGACTTTGGCACGAAAGATTTGGCCACATCGGATTTGTAATGTTGAAGGAGATGTAGAAGCGATGTATGGCTGCTCACTTACCTATAGTAGTAGAAATCAAAGAACCATGTGAAGCTTGCATGATGGGCAAGCAAAAAAGAAAGGCATTCCCACAAGAAAGCAAGAATAGAGCAAACGCTCCTCCAGAGTTGGTGCATGTTGACTTGTGCGGTAAGATGCCTACACATGCCTTGGGGGGATCTTCCTATTTTTTATTGATTGTCGATGACTATAGTAGGAAGATGTGGGTGTACTTTCTTCACAAAAAGTCTCAAGCTTTTGGTAAATTGAAAGAATGGCTACAGCTTGTTGAAAATGAAATAGGGAGAAAAGTGAAGAAAATCAGATCAGATGGTGGTGGTGAGTTTGTTTCTACAGAGTTTGGAGATTTTTGCAAGAGCAAAGGGATCAAGCAACAAACGATAATGACACCACATATGCCTCAACAAAATTCGGTTGTTGAATGCCGAATGCGGACCACCATGGAGATGGGGAGGTGTATGTTGAAAGTTGTTGAACTGCCAAACCACTTTTGGGCTGAGGCTATCAATACTGCGATTTACATCCTTAATTGCAGTATACAAAGGCACTCAAAGGTAAAACACCACGAGGCTTACAGTGGTAAGAAGCCATCTATCTCCCATTTCAGAATGTTTGGGTGTGAATGCTATGCGCATGTACCAGACAAAGAGAGAAACAAGCTACAACCAAAAAGCACCAAATGAATCTTCTTAGGCTATTGTGATGAGAAGAAAGCCTATAAGTTATATGACTAAGAGGCAAAGAAGATCATAGCGAGCCGCGATGTGGTGTTTAGGGATTAGCCACATGCAATGGAGGCAGAGAAGAGCCATTCCACTTAATCATCAAGCGAAGAGGTAATTCACTATGGACCTATCCCAAGAGCTATAAAGGAGAAGGAAATATCAGATGATGAAGGTATAAGTGACCAACCTATTGTTACACCACTAGAAAAGCCATTGCCACGATGGGTAATGTAGCTCTATGACCATGATAACCAGATGCGTATGTTTGTTGAGTAGCATGCAAATGGACCAAGGCGGTCTCAGAGAATCGAGATGCAAAGGAGGGCTTCTGCTCACATAGTCAATATGGCCTTGATGGTTAAGATTATTGCAGAAGTAAAGGTGCTTGCGAGTTTGGAGGAAGCACTTGTAGACAAAGATTGGAAAAATGCTATGTAAGTAGAATATGATAGCATCATGAAGAATGAAACTTGGGAGTTGGTAGATCGACCACATAACAGAAAGGTTATTGGCACCAAGTGGATTTGGAAGGTAAAGTACAAGGCCGATGGGACTTTGGAAAAGTACAAAGCCAGATTGGTTGCACAAGGATTTTTGCAAGTTGAAGGGTTTGATTTTTAGGAATCTTTTGCTCTGACTACCAGAATGACCACTATTCGCATAGTACTATTGGTGGCTACTCGTAAAAATTGGCCAGTTTATCAAATGGATGTTAAATCAGCATTCTTGAATGGTGACCTCAAGGAGGACGTGTACGTGGCTCAGCCACGAGGGTTTGAGGCCCCCCATTCTGAGAACAAGATATGTAAGCTGAAGAAGGCTCTATATGGGCTGAAACAGGCCCCAAGAGCATGGTACCAATGGATAGACGAATTCTTTCCTAAATTAAACTTCAAAAGATGTGCCTCAGATGCTAACTTGTATGTGTATAGGAAAGGTGGAAAATCTACTATTATTGTTCTATATGTGGATGATATCCTTATTACAGGTGACTATGAATACATGATATAGCAGACTACAAAGGCATTGAGCACGGAGTTTGAGATGATAGACTTAGCTTGATGCACTATTGTTTGGGGATTGACGTCTGGCAAGAGCTAGGTAAGATCTTCATCTCTCAGCAGAAATATTCAAGGGAGATCTTGAAGGCATTTGGTATGTTCGAGTGCAAGGAGATAGCTACACCTATGGAGGTAAATGCGAGGCTATCTATGGAGGATGCCTCACCACCAGTAGACATCAGGAGGTATAGGAAGTTGGTCGGTAGTCTCATCTATCTGTGCAACTCCAGACTGAACATCAATTTTGCTATTGGCATTTTAAGCAAGTTCTCCAATAAGCCCCAGAAGAATCATTGGAATGTAGGGATGCAGGTGCTCAGGTATGTGAAGGGCACTCTTGATTATGGCATCACTTATGGTACGGGCACTTCCTTGGCTAGTCATTGTGACTCAGATTGGGCTAGAGATGTTGATTCTAGGAAATCAATTTCTAAATATTGTTTCTCTTTAGGTTCAAGTATCTTCTCTTGGATCAGTAAGAAACAACCAACAGTGGCATTGTCTTCTACCGAAGCTGAGTACAAGGCAACATGTTTTACTGCTTATGAAGCATTGTGGCTGAGGAGGATCTTATGGCATATGGGAGTGTAAGAGGATGAGGCAACTATGCTGAGGTGCAACAATCAAAGTTGCATGTCCATTGCTAAAAATCCAGTGTTTCATGCACACACAAAACATATAGAGATTCAGTATCACTATGTGCATGATTTGATCAAGGATGGGGATAGTGGAATTGGTCTACTGTCCAACAGATCAAAACGGAGCAGATATCTTCACCAAGGCACTCGAGAAGGATCAGCTTCAGGGTCATCTTCAGAGACTCGTCATTGGGCTGAGAAGGTAGTTCACCTATGGGTGGACATTGAGGGGGGGTGTTAGATATGCTCAATGCCCCACCCTCCTAGTAACCACCAGTGGTCCAAGGTGCTCAAGTTGTAAGGGACCCATATGAGGAGAAGCCATGTGTGAGCCCAAGACACTGGATGGATCCTGACTTGCATGTCAAATGAGGTCTATCAATGAGACTGTTGATGGTAGAAAGGTGATCTATGTGAGTCTAGCCTATGGGCTAGGCAGGGTAGGTTAGCTGGTAGCACCACGAGGCACATTGTAAGAATTAGAATGTGCCCCCCCAACAAGACGAGAGAACTCTTCTGTAAAAATCCTTAGTCCTTTGTCAACTTCTCCAAGGAATCCATAGAGAACGTCCATATAGAGGCTAGAGGTCTACATGCCATTCAAGGTGGTGACATGTAGATGCAAGGGGAATCGATCGAGGGAACGAAGAGATTCCACAAGTGCAAGTATAAATGGTTTATATAAAAATTAACAACAGTTTATATTAAGAGCCTCATGGAGAAAAAAATGACCAAAAGAGATTACATTTATAAAAACTCAATAATTATTGAGAGCCTTAGAGGCCAAATGATTACATCCAGTGAGCCAAAAGATCAATGAGAGCCTTAGAGGTTGATCCAACCATTGCTGAGTGGTTATGAACCTCATTGAGCAAGAGGATATTTGTACAACTCAGTATTTTTGATTGATCATAGCAAGAGGATATTTGTACAGCTATGTATTGCCACCAGTGAAGCTTGCTACATTTAAGTTTTTTGGGGAGCCCATGGAGGAGACATTGCAGAGGTTGAAAATCGTGCACATTGCACAAATGCAAGACTTAGAATACACCCCCACCAACAAGATGAGAGTACTCTACTATGAAAATCCTTAGCCCTTCATCAATGTCTCCAAGGAATCCATAGTGCACAACCATGTAGAGGCCAGAGGTGTGCATTCCATTCAAGGTGGTGACATGCAAATGTGGGGGGAATCGATCAAGGGAATGAAGAGATTCCATAAGAGCGAGAATTTCAAGTCCTAATGAGTGCAACACAATGACCTTATACAAGAAGGTAAACAAGATTGGGATCACATTGCATCAAGGAGTGATAGTAGTAATAGGCATGGTGACAAGAGTGGGTGAGCAGTGTCCAACAGATGAGCAGGGGAGCAAAGAGTGGATGAGAGTTGGAGGAGGGAGCATGGAGAAAGTAGAATAGGGTTAGAAGAAAGATGGAGGAGGGTGTGTGGAGCAAAGTAGCATAGCAAGGGAAGATGAGAGCAAAGTAGCCAAATGCCAAATGCCACTGACCTTATATATTACAAAGTTAGAGCCACCATGGTGACTGGAGGCCCAGTGTGCCATCCAAATTCAAGCCACTATGGTAACTGGAGGCCCAGTGTGCCATCCATATAATCATGATCCATTTTAAACCACCATCTTAATTAATCAAAATCTAAGGAGGGTGCCATCCAAATAGTCATGAGCCATCTTAAGCAAAGTAGCCATATGCCAAATGCCATGGACCTTATATTAATCAAAGTTTGAGCCACCGTAGTGAGATTGGAGGCCCAATGTGCCGTCCAAATAATCATGACTCAATTTAAACCACCACCTTAATAAATCAAAATATGAAGAAAACTCCATCCAAATTTAATCATGAGCCATTTTAATTATAGGACACCATGGTGGCTCATATTTAACTGCTAGCCTAGTGGAATATTATGTGCCACCCCAAATGCCACCTCGCCACTGACAATGGCAATTAATTATGACGTGCTAGCTAATCATGAAGCAAATTCCACCATATTAATTATTTGGTAATTAATTGGTAACTAATAGTGGTAATGTACTGCACTCTACTAGGCATGCAAGCCCAGTGACTGGTAATTAATTGCACTCTACTGATCATGCAATGTTGGTGGGGGTACCTGGCAAGTGAGTAGTTGCAGGCCATTGTGGTGGTTGGTAATTAACTGCTAGCCTAATGGAATCATAGCTGTGACCATAGACATGGCTGGTAATCTTAGACACCATCTCAGAGTCACCACCACCAACAGAAGGTGGCAGTAATTACCACAAATGTAAATCATGAATCCCAATCACTTGTAATCACTCATTACCATGCACACTACTGAGCATGCAAGCTCGATGGGTGGTAATTAGTTGCACTCTACTAATCATGCAAGCTTGGTGGTGGTAACTGCTAGGTGAGTAATTGTAGACCACTGCAGAGGTGGCTAGAAAAATTAACTACCAACTTGGTGGAATCTTAGTTGCCACCACAGACATGGATGGCAATCTTAGATGCCACCTCGATGGAATCTTAACCACCACCATTGGCGAAGGTTGGTAGTAATTACCACAGACATAAATCATGAAGCTTGATCACCTCTAATCGCTCATTACCATATGCAAGGTAGTATTGCCACCTTGAATGAATCAAAATTCAAGCCAACCATCATGGTGGCTCTCATCTTGATAGTTCCATTACCTTCACAGTCTTGTCTGATATCCATGTCGACCGTTTTTTTTCTCCCTTGCAATCTGGCTACAAACTTAAGCCTCCACTTTTCCATTCCCTTCACCATTTTGTCTTCTATCTTTCTTGACCATTTCTTTCTCCCTTGCAGACGAACTGTAAACTTAAGCCTCCACTATTCCATTTCCTTCACTGTTTCGTCTTCTATTCTTTTTTACCATTTCTTTCTCCCTTGCACTCTTCTTGTAGCTTCTATCCCCTCTCATAATGGATCCCCTTGGACACACCAAGCTCAAAAACATGTTTGCATAGTATGAAAGCTCCTCACATAATATATTATCCCCCTCTGCACAATCCAGGAGCTTTTCACACAATCTTTTCTCCCCCTCTACAGCACAGTGCAAGAGCTTCTCCTTCCTTGATCTTAAAGACATATGGGAGCCTCCTCACTCACTCTTCAAAAGCCTAATTTGGATGCTCTCACCAACTTCACCAACTTGGTATAGGAGGTGAATGTGAAGGAGGGACGAATAGTCTATCAAGGTTAGAAGATACCATCATTGAAAGCATGATTAAAAAGGTGCAATTTGCAAGCACACTTCACAGAGAAGCAATGGAAGAGATAGGATATTATAGATGTATACCCCACTTCTCAGATTAGTGAAAATGGTGGAGTCAAGCTTTTTAGCTTGACAACAGACCTCCAGGATGAAGACAATGCACTTCTTTCCAGATACAAGAGGAACCGTGAAGTTTTGGCAGGTTCAAGCAGCAGTAATAGAGAGGTTGAAAGGTCGTGATGTTCTTTCTCAAGGGAAATCTTCAAGAGTTTGATCACCAACTTGAAGAATTTCATGGACAGTAAATCCAAATTACCCTCAAAGGGATTTTTGAGAAATACAATAAGAAGATGTCTCAGAAGGTGACTTTTCTACAAGTGAAAGCCACTCATGGAGCAAAGGGAGTGCTACATGAGAAAATGCTCAGGGAGGGTGTAGAAGCCAAGATAGAGGAGGTAGAAGTGAGGTCCTTATAGGCATGAGAGTAAGCTAAGGATCCTAAAAAAATGGTCGACATGGAAAGGCATAGAAGAGAAGAAGTAGAGAAGCACATCAAGGAGCTCTGAGATAGACTTAAAGATGTCATAACGGATGGGGAATCATGGAGAAGGACCTATCAATGATGCAAAATCATCTTGAAGATTAGAGAGTAAAAAAGGAGGCTCTTTACAAATGGCTCTACACCATGCCGAATGCATCGAACATTGAAAAAGACCAGATGATGGAGAAACTGAAAAAGGGAGAATGCAAAAACTAGAGCAGTGATGCAGGAGCTATGAGAGAGATTCAAGGCCAAGAATAATGAGGCAAAGAGAATCCACTATGGAGACACAATGAGGTAGCTCTCTAGGCTAGAAAGGATGCAAAGAGCAGCCATGGTGGAGCAAGCTACATCAGCCCCAATGGAACTTGTTATGTAGAACCACTTTTGGAATTTTGGAAAGTTAAGCACAAGACCCTGCAACAAGATTAGATAAGGTTTTGCACGAGCTTGCACTATCTTTGAAAAGCAATCCATTGTCATGAGAGATTTCCAAACTAGAGTGGAAGTCTTAAAAATGGCCCATCTTGACACTACTGATCAATTTAAGCAGCTTCAAGAGATGCTGAGGGAATCAGATGAAGCTATTGCACAAAGTGAGCAAAGAGTGGAGGAGCTGAAGGAGAAGATTTGTAGCCTTAGGATGAGGAAGGAAGGAATCAAACAAGAAGCAACTTCTTCATGTATAGAGTCAGATGGTGGTACTCACGGGGATCACTCATTATATGTAACCCTACCATGTGAGTTCAACATGAGGTTATTTTTAATTCTATGTTTTTCAAAAAATAATTTACATAAGGGAATATTTAAAGTAAATTTGGGAAAAAACTACATATTTGTATGGTAAATTTTATTAAGATATTTTTTACAGATAAGGGATTTTAAAATAGGTCTTGAATGCACATGATATAGAGGGTCTAGACATAGTGACCCCCTTGATCTATGGTATTGACTAGCACAATAGTTAAATCGAATGCCAATCATGTTATGCAATAGGGTCCAAAATGCTCTATCTGCTGCAAGCCCCACATCATAGATGACTACATGATCTGATGGCCTTCATGCTACCACCCTGTGCATGTATTTTGCTTTGGGGTGTTTGTGGATGCAAGCATGACGTGTAGAGTATGTACGGTGCCATTGCCTAGGTCATGGAGAGATCAAATGTGCTTGCCTGCTTAGCTATCAAAAGTGAGAAAGTAGATGCTACAGCTCAATTTGCCATTTGGCCAAAAATTACAAAAGATAAGGAGCTTGAATTGAAGAAGCCTAAGTGTGAGCCTAACTAGGAAGAAAAGGAGGTTGAAGGGAGGTACCATACCCCTTCAAGAAAGGAGCAAGAAGGGCCAAGCTTACAACCAAGGAGCTAAAAGCAAGGAAAGGGGTAGCGACATGAAGGGAGGGGCCAGGCCTCTGAAGGGTGGAACCATCCCCCTTCAGGAAAGGAGTAAGAAGGGCCGAGCCTACAAATCAGGGAGCTCAAAAAGATGACCTACTCAAAGCAATGTGGAACCAACTCGTTAAATGAAAGGAGTGTTTGAGATGCTATCTATGTAATATGTATGTAATCTATTGAATTATTAATGTTCTCCAAAGTTTAATTAGGCAATGTATTTGTTTTAGGATAGCACTTTATAGCAATGTGATTTAGTTTAGTATAGCACTAGTTGGTTTGCAGGTTGCACACTAGGATTACAAGATGAATGGAATACAATTCATTCATTTAGGATTTGTGGTAATGAGCCTAGTGGGGCTGAAATCTGACAATAGATGAAGATAACCAGCCTAAAGGAGACTATTTTAGCATAGAGCTTTGCAAAAATACAATCCATTTTATGATGGCATGGCAATAGTGCAAGATAAGTGGTCACCATGTGGTGGTTTGTTGCACACTAGGATATTAATTGCTACCAATGCGATGTTTTTCTCTCGTGGGGTGCACTAATGAAACAAGTAAGCTATCCCAAAGCTCAATCACAAACAACTATCGTGCTAGTTTAGGCTACAATTGACCTGTGTTGTCTCAAGCATGTGTATGATGTGCTCCAAACACCTTGCATTCTGTCCACTTTTTATAGATGTCCTTTCTATTTGGAGAAAATCTCATATTTTCATGCCAAAACGTAGTCACTCTAGTAATGACTTCTACACTTAGGCTATCTCACCTTTTCTTGCATTTTGTTGAAGCCCATAGACTTCTCGAATCGAGATGATCATGCATTGCTTCCACTCTGTGCTCAACCATTGGAGCCACATTGGTCCTTCTGACTGACAACATCTTTGACATTGTGTTCCCAAGGCATTTCTTTTTTATTTTAAGGGACACCAACATGGCTAATGTCACCCTCTTTGCAGCTAGCTAATCTAAGATGTGCACCCCTTTGTGACTTTCAATAGGCCATTTCTCAGGTTAGAGAGCATCACCTCTTAGGTGTACATCTCCCAAAGTGTTGGAAGGGTTGTCACTCTACGAACTTCAGGGTGCAAGCTAAGGCTTGTGAAGACTCGAGACTGGTATTCACGTGAATGGCTTGAATGTTGCTGCCTTGAATGCTCCCACCAATTGTGACACCGCAGCTCGTGTTCTTCACTCTCATGGCAATGATCAAATGCATGCATCTGCAATTGCTTCCTACTTCTACTCTACAAGGACTATTCTTTCTTCTCATTGTTTCTTTGCAAAAATTGAAAAAGTGTCTTTTGGTTTCTATTTCGATACCGTGCCATTGCTTTCCTTGACCCGCAATTTGCTCCTTGTGCCTTGACCAAGATTTTTAGCTTTCATGTCATCTCCCAACCCCTGTCTACTTCTCTTGCAAGCCATGGTGAGTTGCATGTTGCTTGTCTGCTTCTCTTGCAAGCCATGGTGAGTTGCATGTTGCCATTGACACCATGGTGACAATCAATGAACTGCCAGAATAGACCTCCTAAACAAAGCAAAGCTAGCTTGTGAGACAAGCAAAGAATAGAAGACAGCTTACCCAAAAGATGACAATGCCAAACCAAAGACTATGCAAGGTCATGTCAAGGTGCATGCAGGTTGCAAGGAGAGGGTAGGTAGCAGGTACTTAATATTCCAAGATTCAATGGGTGGGAGATGTGAAAGTTCAAAATTTGTGGGAGTAGCAAAATTTTCAACCACCGCGTTTCCCCCCTCTGGTGATACACATCAGCAAAATTGGATATCCCAAACAAGTGCAATGTGGCCTAAAATTCTTGAAAGCATAAATAGGCCAAAGGGCATGCTATCGGGTTTGATGTTGTGTCTTATGAAATGCAATGACCTTTAAGCAAACGCATATCATTAGAAGAAGATGGGTTACCAGAGTCCTTATCCTTACCTTTCTTTGATCCAACATAGAAAGCTGAATCTTCTCCAGTCCTCATCTTTTGACGCATCTCCTCCTCCAGAAGCATTGCACTGAAATCCTCAAAGTTGAGGGGCGGATTTCTGTTTTGTGTATTCAGCACTATAGCAAGACCATCGTACTTTGGTGGGAGAATCCGTATGCACCTTCATGCTAGATTCTCACTGGTGATGGTGATGTCAATCGTAGTCATCTAACCACGCAAATTCTTCACCCTGGTGATGAATTTCTCTGCCGCTTCAGACTCAGACAATTTCTCCTTCGCGAGTTGAGTCTCTAGATTATGAATCCGCATCTGATTCATGGTCTCGTACTGATTTTTCAAGACCATCCATGCCTCCTCCGCTGTGGTGACATGTTGAATTAATGCCATGACAAAATCACTTACACTGCAGACAATAGAACACAGTGCATCTACATTTCTTCTTGTCCATGCAAGAATCTCATCCGCAGTTGGTACTATCTATTGTGCTGCACTGGCTAGATTCGATCTCGCAATCGGCTTCAGGTCCACCCCAGTAGCAGTATCCCAAAGCTCGTATGCGCTTAGGATGGTCTTCATCTTGAACTTCCAGAGTGGATAGTTAGTGCCGTCCAACTTTTCGCTTTCACAGAACGGTGGGATTCGTAGTCTTGTGGGCTGGGCCATCTCTCACAATCTGCTCGCAAACAGAAACACACTACCAAATCTTCTTGCTAGAGCCCAAGCTCTGATACCATGTAAGAAAACAATACAATGTTTGTGCTCAACAGATAACAGGATCTCATATGTAAGAGAGAAAAGCAGATAGTATGGAGAATCAAAAATTTGATTACTGTAAAACTAATACAATAAATGGCATTGCCTCTCAGCCATGTGCTCCTATGTGAGAAGCTTCAATGGCATGCTGGAAACAGTAGAGGTCGGAGGCTGGATGCTAAGGAATCAGGGTTGCTGTAGCCAGTGATGATTATGGGCTTCACGAGCTTGCTCTTATATAGCCACCAGTCATAGTCAGTTAGACTCAATTGGGAGACCGACCCAGTCCACCCAAACCGGTTGACTAGAGGTTGGTCCCGAAATAGGCCACCGACCACATGATAGAATCATGGCATAGAATAGAGCAACTAACCTATGGTCTCTGTTCGGCCCACAGCCATCCGAGATCATTTGTGGCTTCAAATGGGCCCCGCAACCCAAGAGTGGGCTGCCTTGAGAAATGCTCCGTCTAACAGAAGCATTGATATCTAACAGAAGAGACGTTGCACAAGCTTGAAATAGTATTGACATTGTTGACTGTGGTTCTATTGTGACTCATTAAAAATTGTGCCATTTAAATTTTGTTGATTGACGTCAAGCCACTTGGAAGTTATGTTAAAGCATTTGATGGTATTTCAAATGCATTGTTTCCACGTTGGAACTTGGAAAGAATTAAAATGGCTTGCAACCTATAAGTGCTTCTGTAAGTGATGCTAGCTACTACATTAGTGTGTCTGGAATACCAACATCCGTCAATACAGCATAATGTTGTAGATGATCATGGTGTAGATAGATGCTTATTCGAGAGAGAGAAGAATGTGGGAAAAGGCAATTTTCCATCCCACACACCTATTTTAATAGGCATATTACCACGTTCATAATCATCCAATTATGTCGAGAGGGGGCAAGATAGTTGGATGATTTCCCTTTCTTGAGGTCTAGCAAGCTTGCATGAAGTACTCACATGTTGGAAGTTAAGACTAAAATTCTACAAGGAGTTCAAAAGTTCTTCGTCGATGATTATGAAAGCTATTGAATCAATTGTAATCTCTAACTTAATAGCACCTGATGACTCTAAAGAGGATCAGAGGATCAACATCAGCATGCAACTATGTTGCAATGTTAGATGGAAATTGTTGGAGATGTGGCTCAGTGGCAAGAATGTTATGGGGTGGTAATTAGCAAGCTAAGGGTGTCCACTTTTTGACCACTCCAGGCAAAGTGTGACACCCCCAGCTCACAAACGCAAAGGATTGCACTACCTCGATCATGGTACTGCATGCAATCAAACTTCAACACGTGGAGGTTTGAGAGCTGATGAGTGGATGTTAGGGAGTAGCAAAAAAGCTCGATCGTGGTATTGTGCAAAAATCACAGGTCAGGAAACAAACCTTGAATGTGGTTATGTGTCATCTAACATGGCTACCTCATTCGAGGTGTGTGGCAGCCTACATGTGCATCCAAAAACCTCGATCGTGGTATTTAGGCACGACACTCTGTGCACCTGTGGTAGTGTACTGGCAAGCCAAATACCTCGATCATGGTCATTTATACCTCGATCATGGTATTTCATACCTCGATCATGGTATTTGATACCTCGATCATGGTATGCATGGATGACACATCATGTATCCTTTGGCATTGAGTTGGCATTCCAATTACCTTGAACAAGGTATGTGTATGTGGCATATGTTTAGCATTTGGCGAAACAAGTCCTACATGGTATGCTTGCGTGGTTTTTTAAAATATTGATTTGTCGCAGAAGTACCTTGATCGAGGTACATTGGCATGCTGATTTGGCATAAAAAACCTTGATCATGGTCATTTCATGGATCCCTCACATGCATACGTGTTGCATGAAAACCTCGATCAAGGTATGGTTTTGCATGACTCACATGCATACGTGCGAGAAAGAAACTTCAATCGTGGCATGTTCATACATCCCTCACACACATGGATGTCACATTAAATTCGCTATCAGGTATTGATTATATGGTATGCTGATTTGCCATGTCAATTACCACGATCAAGGTGATTGACTATGATAAGCCATTGTCATTACCATGGGGATGCTGACACGTGTTCGGAGTTTAGTCCAAAACCAGGATTGAGGTGGTATTTATAATTTTTTGATGGAAATCACTGACGGACATGGCGAGTGGAGGTAATCTAGATGCAAAGTAGCATGACGAGGGGAGGGGCACCCAAAGGTTCTAGGTTGGTCTATTCAATCACAATGTGTTTCATTATGCGGTGGTGGGGGGGGCGAGGCAGATGCAACATGTTGGCTGAGGTGGAGGAAGACGGAGGGTGGCCGAGGGTAGAGAGGGGGAGGTGGAGGGAGCAAGGTGGCAGAGCACAAAGAGGTGAGATGGAGGGTGTATGGTGGCCTTTGGCATAAAGGATGTAGGTAGAGGGAGGGGGGGAGGGTGGAGCCAGAGAGAGCAAGGTGGTTGAGGGAGGGGGGAGGTGGAGGGAGGGGGGATGGAAGTGGAGGCATAGGGAGGGGGGCGAGGTGGAGGGAGGTGCAGAATGGGCAGGGAGGTGGAGGTGGAGGTGGAGGTGGAGGGAGGGGGGTGACTGCATGTCACATTGTCTACATGTATTAGTCTATAGGTTGAGTAGATGGCATCAAGTTTTTTTTCTGTAGGTTGAGTAGATGGCATCAGGCCTCCAAATCTTTCCTTAAAATTTGCATATCTCAATCTTTCCCAAAAAATTGCATTGCATATTTTGTGTCCTTGTTTGGCAGATGGCATCAGGATTGATTTCCAATTTCCCCTCCAATATTTGTTGCCCCCCTCCAATGTACTTTCAAATAGGGTGATCGCCCAAGGTTAACTAATGAATGTCAAAATTTACAACTGGAACATGTTTTAAAAATTTGATGTCTTATGGTTTACATTCACAGTAATGGGAGGTATTTGGTCCATTTTTATGTAGAGAATATTTCCTTCAAAATTAGATTAATATTCTAAAGATAATTGTTATGCTTTAAACAACGCTCAAAAAGAAATGTAGAGGGTCGTTTTGCTACAACGTTTGTCTCTTCTCATGTCTTTATGTTTTAAAATTTGGAACTAGTGACCTTGAGATTTTGAGATGTGTTGAAGGAGCATGGAGAGAAGATGGAGAGAGCAAGATGATGAAAAAGGAGTGGGTTTATTCATGAGAGATATGCCCATTATATAGGCACAAGTTACATCCATGAGTGACATCATTTGTAAGATCAAGAGAGCATCTCTAGATCCACAATTATCTCTCAATCACACACCACACTCCTAGATTCACTCATTCACACCTACTAACTGATACATCATCAGTCACACCTAACTCAGGCACACCTACACACACCATGTGTTCAGACACTCACAACCATAGACCTTAGGACCCTAGGTACGATCCCATTACATCAATTTGTCCTTCAAGATGTACATTAGTTCATTGGAATTTGTTAAGCAAAGAGCTTAAGTTATGATGTTCAACAAGTCAACGAGTCTGTTGGATGGTATAGTAATGGAATGAGCTTTTATAATGGATTGTACGTGAGTCTGTGGGCTTGGTTTAATGTTATAAGTATTTGTCTCTGAATTCTTAAGTCTTTTGTTCACTCACATCTTTATCGTCAATGCAACTATAGTCACGAGTAGCATGACCCATCTATGGCAGGCCAAGCATCCACCTTTGTCCAATTTAAAGGTTTGTATCCTAGGTTGCCTTTAATTTCCATGAATAAAGTACTTGATGATTGCAACATGTATCAAGAATAGAGGTCCTCCATGTAGTTTTATTAGAATGTGCAAAACAAATAAAGAGGCAGAAACAGGCCTTGTTCTCTCAGAGCATATAACTCTAAAGCCTTTGAAGGATAGGTTGCAAGAGGCAAAGATGTAGAGAGAAGCAAAAACCTAGGGTAGTTGAGTGATGCAAGTCATGAGGTGAGAGGGAAAAGAGAGGAGGCATGGCAAGGAGGTGATGGAATAGAAAAGGACGCACGAGGCAAAGGGGGAGCAAGAGTAGAGGGCAATAGAGTCCAAGCCGTCAAAGCAGGCAAAGGAGGAGTAGTGAGAGAGGGAGTTTTAAATGGGTGGGAACTTTGGCAAGCAAGATGTGGGTGGCAATGTGGCACTACCCTCTCTAAGTGCAACATGACACCTCACAAATAAGGAGATATAGAGAATCTCTATATTCCTTATTTTGTGAGGTACTATGTGGCACTTAGAAAGAAGTGCCATGTGGTGGGTGCTCCCTTTGAGTGCCATCATGTTTGGCTGTAACCCTTTCAATCACATCCTCTGAGATAGGTGATGACATCTTTTAGCTCAACCTCGGCCAAAAGATTTAAAGGCTTAGCCCACATTCTGTAAGATAGGTGATGACCCCTTTCAGATCAACCTCAATGAAGTCCAATTGGCCAAAAGTTTTGAAGGCTTAGCTCAAAATCTTAAGCCCAAGCTTGCTCCTTTGTGTGACTTTACTTAGCTCAACACATACAACTTCTACATTGCTAGAAAAAATTGATTCCATTTTCGTATTATTAATCTAGGAGCTCAACATAAGGGCCACATGGTAGTGCTACGTGGCAGCCCCTCCTCATATTAAAATGAGGTGCCTATATGTACATGTTAGCAAGTGGGAATGGTTTACACATGAGAAGTTAAGGAATCTAGTCCCTCCTACTTTCTCTCAAGCATTTCAATGCCACAGTTTATGCATCTCTAGCATAATGTAAGGAGTCAAGTGACACTTGACTACTCACATTGATAAATAGACTCACCTAATACAATGCCATAGAACTTGATTCACCTCATTGAATAGCGGCCAACACATTTTACAGGTTTAGTAGATAATTTTCATAGAGGCAATAGCTATTGAGCTATGCATCCAAGAGCAATAAACTTTCAAAGTCAAGAAAGTAATCATTATACCCTTTATTAGGATTTTGCTTTTATTCACTTGTATTATCACTTCCACTATTATGCATGAAAGGATTTGCAATCTTTCATTTCAAGTAGAAAAAGGTTTTTTAAAAAAGAATTGTCGATAGACATTATGGAGAGATAGAAGGAGAGTTACACTTCATGATAGTCATGGATAGAAACATGTAGAATACCCCAAAACGTGTAGCAAAGACTTGGTACATGTTGTTACGGAGCACTAATTTGTGTTAGTTCTTAAATTATGGAGTTGAAGCCAAATCCATGTAGATGACCTTTGGGTTTTACACTGAAGCATGCATGTGTATGTGGGTAGACACATGCAAACATACATATGCAACTTGAATTAGTGACTTTAGATGTATGTGTTTATTTGTGCAGACCTGACGCAGCTCCCGCCACTATACAGTAGCAATAGATTGAGATTTGGAAAGCCAAGATGAGGACTCTGCAGGACACTCGAACTCCCCCTCACTTAGTCAGTGAGTGTGGATGTAGTCATTGATGGTCTACGTTGACTAAGTGGTTACGAGGACCTTCAGTAGACATTTTAGGCACAGGCAGAGGATGAGATAGGAGGTCAGGGCATGGATTGGAGAGTCATACATGCCCTATTTAGGTGTGATTCTCCTCATAGGGCAGCACTAGATCTACTTTCTTGGGATGGCCAGACAGTGGCCTAGCAACCTCATTCCAAATAGCCTTTTCACATATTGCAATGTATGAACCCCATGATGGTAGCACATATCTATCCGAGGTATCTCGCTGGTAATGGTGGTCAATTGCCTCACAACTGCTAGATCCCTCACTCATTTATGATGCAGCTATATGCTAAGTTCATCCTCGGGCATAGGGTGGACTATCTCAATGCGTGTCCTGGATCAGGAGCTAGACATGGCAGGATGGGATGCCAACAGCAAACAACAAGTGTGCAATGTCAGTGCAAGGCACTAGAGCTTCATATTGTCCCTACACCAACATTATGATCCATCAAAGGACTACTACATTCAAACATTCATTCTATAGCCACATCCTTGCATGACATGGTCTCTGCCCTGTCAAGATCTATACTGGTAGAGATCATTGTTCTTGATCTAGAAAATTTGCCATGTTTTTTTTCTTTGCAAAGTCACGTTAGAACGATTTTTGCATGTGCACACTACAGATTCCACCTCTCGCAGATGAGCAAGACGCATGTATTGCTAATTTGGAGGTGCAGTTGGCAGAGTCTACTAATAAGGTTAGTCGTTCATTGTCTTTTACTATTCTTGTGCTGCATGCACTGCTCATGTGCTATGCCCCTTTCTCACCTCATGATGTCTATTTATTTGGCAGATGGAGACTCAAGTATGACAACTAGAGGCAGAGAGCTGCAGGAGCAGAGGGTCTCAACATGCATTGCATACTATCAAGCTAAGCACTATTTTTATCAGTTGAGACATATCTTAGATGACAAGAGTCGCCATAGGATACACCCAGTGTGGCTTTGTATCCCTCCCATCCTGCAGATGTTCCCACCAGACACTGCCATAGACCAATAGTAGTCTCTAGGATCCCCATGTCTACTTGTGTCCTTTTCCAGGAGGATTTTGATAGCATAGGATTTTTTGGCCTAGGATGCAGCCACCTCGCTCATCTCCACTGCCTGACCCACCATATGGTTTCATGGGCATGCTACCTAGTTTGTTTTGTTGATATCAAATTGCCTACCTATCACAATCTAAGCATGGATGACCTATACCCTAGACATGGCTAGGCTATTGATCCCATTTCTTGCACACTTGGCATAACATTATATGGTAGAGGCACATAGGGATTTGCTTGAGCAGGGGGGATTTGATGCCATAGTGATTGCCGCATGTATATTACGATAGTTCTCGTATGCAAATCTCATGCTCGACGATGAGGCACAAGTAGAGGAGGCACGACGCATCGAGCGAGATGCACACCTAGAGACATCATTGCAAGATTGGGTGCAGCAAAATATTGGGGAGGATCTGGACCATAGCGGCTCAGACATGAGGAGGAGCTTACTCATGCTAGATTTGAGGCACGAATCCGTGTAGATCAACAACTCTCGGAGCTCAAGCGCACATATGTGGAGGACGCAAGGATTATGGAGATACAGGCAGTGGCTCAGCATGTTGCCACATCTCATGGAGATAAGGCCCGGACCTTCTACACAATAGATGATCGAGCAGCATGTCATGCAGGAGCCACATCAGAGGGTGATTAGAGGCACCTATGTCGAGTTGTCTGATTCCTCCGATGATAGCTGATATAGGTGGCATACTTTGATGACCATGCATGTACTATGACTTATCTACTTTGATGATCATGTACGTACATTGATGATGATGATTGATGACTATAGATGGCATGCGTGTCATGCGATATGTGATGATTATGGTGGTTTTTTCTTTTCAGCATGTGATTCTATTATATCTTTGTTTATTATGATATTCTCTCTCTCTCTCTCTCTCTCTCTCTCTCTCTCTCTCTCTCTCTCTCTCTCTCTCTCTCTGCTTGCAATCTTATCTCACATAAAATGTGAAGAATGCAACGGATTTAATTCAAATACCTTAATGGAAATTTTGTTATCAACAATGATTGAGAAAAGAAGTGCAATTTGGGGCTAGGCCTTGAATTCATTATATGCCGTGAATTTGCATTGTACAATAGAAGGGATAGAAGAAATACGAACCATGAAAGCACTCATTGTATTGCAAGTAGCTTAAGGGTGTATATATGCTAAAGCAGATTAAACACCCATCAAGCGCCATAGGTAGAGAAGATTATTGTTTTAACAAGGTGTATCACAACGTGTATACATGCTTTAAGAAGTTAAATATTTGAATTTGAAACAAAGGTAATTTATATATCTATGTTTGCTCTCAAGTGCCATAAGGTATTTTAGTGTGATGTTAATCTCACATCATTCCATTTAGGACTTGTGCAAATTTTGAGTTCAATCTGACACATGGACATGCAAATCCTATATGCAATTTATTAATCCTTTATTGCACAGTACATGTACAACAACCATTTAAATCACCAAAACACGATATGCCATTGGAACATAACTAATAATAAACACTTGTACATGATAAAACATGGCATTCTAAATCTTCTTTTTAATTGAGGATAGTCTTCTAAGTGTATGTTGCCATTCTTATTTGCATATGGTGAAACATCTTATTTGTTTCATGAATCATGTGATACTATATAGCATTGCATTATTTACAATTCCACTTCATAGTATGACAATTATGCAACCCATAGTTCAACACATCCACGTTAATTACTTCAACAATTGCACAACAATAATTTGGCATAATTTGCTAAACATATGTGGCATGATAATATCATTGCATTATTTACACATTCGTGTTAATTACTTCAATCGCACATGTTTTGTGAATCGTGTCATAATAGCATTGCATTATTTACAATTCCACTTCATAAGATGAAAATCATGCAGCTATTATTTCAACACATCCACGTTAATTACTTCAACCATGCTTCCAACAGCATGGTGGCAATGATGGCAAGAATGATCGACATTGTCTGCAAGCTACTAAAACAAAGTGTTACACTTTATGAGAATTGATTCAATACTCCATTGAATCTAAATTGAATGACAATTGTTTCAATATACCATCATAAACAAAATTAATGAGAATTGAAAACGAAACAAATATTGATTCAATACACCATTCAACAAACCTTTAAAACAGTTCTTGTAAATTGATTACATATGCCAATAAACCATCTTCTTGTAAATTGATTACACGGCCAAAAAAGATGGTTTAATATTATATGCCAAGCTATATAAAATATTTTACTCTCCTGATCATTTAAATTCTATGTAGCCTCATATCAGGAGAGTACATTGCTCTCGATGCCAGGCGAAATCAAAAAACGATCATATATCAAACACATGAACACCCATAGGTATCTCAATTAACCTTAACTCTTTAACACTTGTCATGTTTATGGTCGCATCCCATTCTCCGTACTTTGAGATGTGATTGAGTGTAATTTTGTGTGCACGATACATGTTTCCTCAACATCGATCACACATACATTTGATTTTTTGCTCCTACCACATTTCACGATCATGGATATGGGGGGATTCATCCTCACTAGAGCTACTTGTTGAAGATGAAGACATCCTATAGATAAACAACCCAAAAAATGTGTTCTTGCATGAGTTGTAAATGTCAAAACTCTATGTAGCATCTAAAAGCACGTCTAACACTGCGTCTATACTATGGAACGCATCTATAGGCACGTGTAAACATAGTGTAGATGTGCAGATAGACGTGCTCTTGTAGATGCACTGTTAGACATGCTTTTAAATGCACAGACTACGAGCTGATTTTTGAACCTACTTTTCACGCGCTTGCTTTCCTTCACATACTTTTAGCATCGAGCGGCTTGCTTTCCTATTAACAAACATAGCTCCAGGCATCCACACTCATCTTCAAGCACCCACACTCATCTCCAGGCTTACATAGTTAGCCCTAAGCATACAAGAGAAGAGGGTGAACAAGGAAGAGCAGAAGGAGAAGCAGCTTTGAAGAGGACAAGAAGCTTCCATACCTCTATCCAAGGTGAGTCTCTTCACAGATGGTCTTCTTTGGAAGTTGCTCTCCTTGGATTTGTCCTTTGTCGTATGTAGGGAAGGGATGTTTTTGGTACTAGTGCTGTTCTTTTTGGGGTCAGGCGCATGTCCATTTCAGCTTCTTTTAAAAGTCTATAGATGCATCTAACAGCACATCTAATTTTTGGAAAAATAGGTAGTCGTGCCTATAGACGCACTATTAGACACGTCTATAGATGCACTACGATAGTTTTCTTATGTTTTCTTGTGTGTTCTTCCCTTTCCCCTTCCTCTTTCCCCTTCCCCTTCCCCTTCCCCTTTCCCTTCCTTCTCTTTTACTTCCCCTTCCTTCTCTTTCCCTTAAGCATTCGTGAGGCCATAAGGGATTGCATGAATGATGGAAATAAGTGATTGCATGAGGGCAAGTTCAAGAAAGAGGAAAATTGGACTGAAGAATGAGAGCAGGATAAAGAAAGAGGGCATGCATGATGGAGCATTCTTTTTCTCTCTTTTTTCTCCTCTTTGTTCCTCTCTTTTTCCCTCTCTTTTCCCCTCTCTTTTCCTCTATTTTCTCCTCTCTTTCCTTCTCTTTTTTCCTCTTCTTTTCTCTCTTATCTCCTCTCTTTTTCTCTCTTTTTCTCTCTTTTTTCTCATCTCTTTTCTCCTCTCTTTTCGTCTCTTTTCCTCTCTTATCTCCTCTTTTTTTCTCTCTTTTTTCTCATCTCTTTTTCTCTCTTTTCTCCTCTCTTTCCTTCTCTTTCTTCCTCTATTTTCTCTCTTATCTCCTCTCTTTTTCTCTCTCGTCTCCTCTCTTTTTCTCTCTTATCTCCTCACTTTTTCTCTCGTCTTCCTTCTCTCTTTTATCCTCTCTTTTTACCTCTCTTTTCTCCTCTCTTTCCTCCCCACATGAAGCTTCAATAGCCTGACATTGAGCAAGCAGATACAAACTTTTTTCACTCTAATTCAAAGAATGCAAGAGTCTGTAAATGCTTGCTCAATGTCAAGCTATCACTTTATTTTTTCTTTTGCATGATGGAAAGAGGGCATGCATGATGGAAAGAGGGCATACTCGATGGCAATCTTCTTCTTTTCTTTTCTTCAGTTCATCATGTGGCCAGGAAGGTCTTCAACCTCACCTGATCTTTAGGATGCCATCTTTCAGGAGATATATAACATTTTGGGGCACCTTCCGACTCTTGGGGAGTCATACACATACATGATAGGTACTCTAAACACCCCCCAAGAGTTGGTAGTACAGACTTCAAACCACCCAACCCCACACCAGCTAAGATTACCCTAGTGGAGTCGAGACAACCCAGATGACTACAGAGCCATGCCCCTTCTCCCCAATCATCAGCACTCCCTTCTCCCCTATGGTGGTCTGGAGCCCCTTCTCCCCCCCTTTGGTTAGGAGGCCCTTCTGCCTCACAGAGCTACCAACGTGCTCCCGTGCATTTGAGAGTCGCTTCTCTAGATACGAGTGGCCAATGTACTAGCTCGACATGATAGGACAGTAGACGCAATAGCAGGGAGAGCAGTGGGGGATGCATGGCACAGTGCTTTGGGGGAGGTAATGGTGGGGCCGAGCATGATTCAGACAATGCAAACGTGCCACAGGGTGATGGTACGATCTTCATCACTTAGATAGGAGGCATCTTGATGGATGCACAAGGGAAAGGACATCATGGCCTTCATGCACTCTGTAATTGCTAACAACTACAGAGATTGCTTTATTCACTACAAAGAGTAGCCGAAAAAGTTGGCTGATGAGACCATCGCTATTGTTCGCTCTAGGTATCCCAATCCCCCCAATGTTCAGTTCACAGATAAATAGACAAAGTCAAAGATTAATATGATACTTGCCAATAAAAGATCTTTGCTTAAGAAGAAGGCACTAGCCGAGATTGCCAAGAGAGAGGGAGGTCAACCACCAAGGGACTAGCCGCACACTAATCATAAGCATGAGTGGAAGAAAGCAATGAAGTCAGTGAAGGCGAGACCCCAGTCTGCAGCACATGGAGGCATGAAGGATCCAAATGGAGCAATATGGAAACATGCATTTTGAAGCAGGGGTGTTGAATCATAGGAGGCCCGATTTGTAAGTATCAATCTCAAATTATATTGTGTTTATGTAGTTTATTAGGAGGTTGTTTCTTTGTATTAACCCCTCCGGAAACTGTGTCATCTTGCAGCTTGATATCATGGGTAGATATCCTACTTCTGTCGAGACAGCCTACCACCACAACCATCGCAAAGGAGATACATGGAGGTACTTCTATGACAATGGGTTGATTACTGAGGAGCAGTATATCTGGGCTACTGGAGCACCCCCCAAAATATTTAAAAGTAATTAAATAATGTCAATATTGTAAATAAAGATTTGATTTTTCATACATTGATACATGTTATCCCTTGTTTACAGAGCCCTAGGGCTGATTAGGAGGAAGAAGGTGAGGAAGAAGGGAGCAAAGAAGTGAGTGAAGAAGGGAGTGAGGATGCGGAGAACTTAGATTAGTCATAGAAGTAGTGCTAGCTACTCTTTTTTATACTTGAAGCCATTGGCTTGGCTTCATGCCTCTCTTCTATATACACTCCTCTTATCTTTTGTACTTAAAGCCACAGGACGTGGCTTGGCTTCGCGTGCTATATGTACATACAAGCACTTTTTGGGCTATGAATTAATACACACTCCTTTTCTTTTTTTGGCTTTTAATTTCCTTGTGCAACATTCTATCAATGAATGCCTTGTGAACTAAACGCTTTGTAGTTGTAATATTTTATTCAGAATTCTAATCGTTGGCTATAGATGTGCTTGGAATCATGCTAACTAAATTGTGGTTGGCTGTAAGAATTGAATTGCACAATGTGGAAATGGGATTCTTGTAACCACATAGCATACACAACATACATAGTATTCTGTTCAACCACACAAAATTTTGCTTTTATTATAAAAAAAGATTCTGCAAAGCATCTATAAGCGCATCTATGTACACATCTTTCTGTTTTTTTTAATTTCTAAAGAGCATCTAAAAGCGCATCTATTTATTATATAGATGCGCCTATAGATGCGGGTCTGTAGACATGCAAATAGACGTGCCCATAAGTTTTTTTTAAAGTTAAGAAAACACATCTGTGTGGATATCTATAGGTGCTTTGTGTTGTTGTGAAAATCATAGTTGATTGTTGAGACTATGCCTCCTTGTTTGATATGTTACAAGGCATCTTGTGCATCACATGCCTATTGGAAATAATTAGAAGCTACTAGGTACATCTACGCATATGGATTGTCGATATCAAGCCTCTATCTTGTTTGAGATAACAGTGCATACAACAGTTGATTATCCCTTATCAACCGCTCATTCTCTTACAGCACCTGCCGATGCTCCATAACTGCATCTCGCAGAGTCTCAGGAGTAAATGTGACATCTCACTCAGTGCGTGCTTCCTATTGTCCCTCTCCAATGACCTCTTTCATGGTCATGAAAGACTCATCAGTCATCACCAATGCTACACATCCACTGAGGTCACATAAAAACCTGTATGTTGATGTTGGACTCGAATTATTCCAAAAAAGAAGAAGCAAATAGTCCAAAAGATATTTAACTATTATAGTCACCTGACATTGGACTATCAACATGTGTAGAAGGTTCTACTACCACAGGTCTAGCACCTATCAGTCGTGATTGCTCATGTACTCTAGCACCTAAGGCAAAGTCCACTTCATGGCCAAGCACGAACTTTGCGCATAGCATCTCTGCAAAGTATAGGGGAATATCTCTGCATCTTTATTTGCAAATATCCTCTCCCAAACATGATGGTTGCATTCTCTTTGATGGCTTTTATTACGACAATGCCCAATGGACCATCGTCCATGGTTAATGAAGGCTGAGCTCATATCTCTGCATCTTTATTTGCAAATATCCTCTCCCAAACATGATGGTTGAATTCTCTTTGATGGCTTGGTTATTACGACAATGCCCAATGGACCATCGTCCATGGTTAATGAAGGTTGAGCTCATATCCCATATAGCTATAACATCCTTATTCGAGCCGAGGGTCTTTACTTGTGCATACTTCAAGCCTTTAGGATTATGGAAAGGAGAGGAAAAGGACTGGCCATGGCATTTGATATCTCCTAGTAAGTTGCATGGTGGCATCAACCACATCCATCATAAACTTCATCGCATGACTAGAGCGTGTGCGTGCCTCTTGTGCTTGGTACTCGGCCTGTGTGGATGTTTGAGAGTGTGTTCTTGATGATGATGCCATTGTTGTGATTTGTGAAGTACTCATGAAGTATGATCTTAGAAATGTTAAACCTAATAGCAAAGATATGAGTTCATAACACCAGCCATACATACATTCCAACATTTTGTTCTCATACATTGTCTCGTAAGATTTCAGTCATACAACCAATGTCGAAATATCAAATCCTAAACCCTAAACATCCAATCATTTTATCCAACATCCATTTGAAAACAATATAGAATATGATTTAGGAGTATTTAAAAAGTACTCGACTTATACACCAATAATGTTTGCAGGCCAACTGGCAATATCATTCTATAAGTACAAAACTATCCACCTTGCAAATTGAGATATGATGAGATGTCCAGATTGCACATTATATATATAAGTTTTCATATCATCGATTGGTCACATCATGACATTTTCATCAACATTGTGTGCATGTAGTTTGGTTAGCAGCAACTCCATTGTCATCCTTTCCCGAGGCTCATTCTAGCACAAGTGGGTTTTACAATCCCACAATAGCTTGATTACATGCCCTGGGTATAATTGAATAGTTGATAGTGTAGACTTGCATCCCATAAGAAAGTTTTCTATTTTGCCAAGTAACTAACCACTAATAGCATAGCAATTTGACATGTCTAACCATGCACCATTTGGTAGAGGGTATGCATCATTTCTTGTGTGCAGCTCTGGTGCAAACCAAGGAAATCGTGACTTTGGAGCAAGTGCCTAAACCTGGTTGAGCTTGTTGCTCTCAGACATGTGGAGACACCTTCCCTAATCAATAATGCTCACACACATAGATTTTCCATCTGGTGTGAAATCCAACACATAGTTACGGCATTCAAGTTAGCGTCTGAACCCCCACTCATGCACTGCCTTCATTGCACTGGAAAGAGCTGTGCAAATTGTAATAGCATTCTCAAAGAATAGGCATGCTCTCATCTAACTCCGCGTATCATGCCACCCATTTCGAGGTTGCTCACGGGGGTTGCCTCGCTTTGCTTTGCTTGGATAATCATGAGACATGGAAGGTAGACTCATTTGCATGTTATGAATACTGCCTCCATTGAAGTATGGACTGATTTTTAACCAAAGGTTGCAAACGTTTGTGCAACCAATGGCTCGACACATGGCCCTATGCATTACGGTTGTTGCCAGCTCTATCTTCAATGATTTATGTGTCTGTGCAGTATCATGCCTCAACTTCTTGCAAGCATAAGATAGGGTTGGCTTGAAACCTAGCACACCCTCTATCTTAACCCAATGCACTCTTCCTTCCACTGCCTTGGGCCCAATTCTTCTAGAATTCTCAATGCAACTAGTGGGAAGTGTACCGTTGTAGAGCACATGTTGTTTTCATCCAACATAGGCTTGGTATGACGAATCTCTCTAATTTGTTCCTCACTCAGTCTAATAGTATGTGAGACGCATACTCTGTGGACAAGGTATTGCAACTCAATTCTCCAAGTGTCTCTCTCTCTCTCTTTGATGGGGTGGTTGCCATGAGGAAAGAAGAGGTATAGATCTAATTCACACAACAATCATTACGTAAGCACTCAGTAGTTTGTGCTACAATGGCAATGTGTACATATGAAAAACCACAATAGAAGCAATTAACTAACTCACATACCAATCATAATGAATTGCGTTAACACTTGTCACTCGACAATCATTACAAAAACAAAAGCGAAAAGAAATTATGCAATTAACACAAAAATCATTGCTATGTTACAACGACAACCAAAATCAAATTATACGTACAAGCACATAGAACATGAGCAACACAATTTCATTAGAAATAAAAATGAAATCTAAACACATCTACTACCATGAACTCCTAATAGATAATTATAGCATGGACCCTACAAGAAATAACACGGATCGCACAAGCGATCGAGGTGCATGCAAAATGTAGGTAAGGCATAATTGGTCCAAGAAACCCTATCGAAGGAGGATAGGCTATAAAAGATGAAACATGAAAACATATCACAGCAATCACATTTTCATAGAACCAAGATGATTTTTATCAGCAATTGTGTGATCACACATCCGGTTGGAAAGGTTGTCATCGAGCAGTGAATCTAGCCAGCTGAAGTGAGCTATCATCCGAAAAATAACTGGCTCTATTGACATCTATATACAATCTAAATAAATATATTACTAGACCAAAATGAGGTAAATCCAGCTGGCAGAAGTGAGCCATCACTCAACTTTGATCATGATACTACCCAATGGAGCATCATGCGGGGTGAGATGAATCCAATCGGCCAAAGCGAGTCATCATCCGGCCCTAAGTAATAGACATCATACACGCAGACACACACATGCAAGTAAACATAGAAATAACACATATTCCTCTCTTGCTCTCTCTCTCTCTCTCTCTCTCTCTCTCTCTCTCAGAGCTGCTGGGTCGAGGTGAATTCATCCAACCGAAGCGAGCCATCACCTGGCCCTAACTGAAAAAAAAGGGCTAGAAGCTTACTATACAAGCAAGCAAAAAACTATGGAAATCTGAGTGAAGTCAGCAAAAACTATCAAAAATCACGGGACCTTGGGCTTTTATAAACCCGACTAAATACACCGACCGGTGTAAGGCTACACCAACCGGTGTATTCTAGCTAACACATGTGAGCCACGTGCCTTGACTGAATACATCGCTCAGTGTAATGATATACCGATCAATGTATTCTAGCTAATGTATGCACTCCACATGGTGTGATATGCGACACTGTGCTGTATTTTCTTATGCCGCATGGTATGACCATATGATACTGCATCGTAAGTGTCCCCACCGTGCAGTGTTATTTTACCACGCAGTGGTGCATCATACCGAGTAGTATTTCTATATAATAGTGCATGGTGTCATGTTACACCGCATGGTATTTTCCCGATCAGTCGGTACGCTTTGACCAGTTCTTAAAAATGCATTTTTGCATTCTAAATGTCCAAAAACGTTTTGAAATTTTAAAAAACGTTCTTTTCTTTTTTAAAATGTACTAAAAGAACCCTAGTAGTCAGGAGATACATATCGAGCAGGCGGTATAGACGGACTATAGTTTTGATATATCAGCACAAATCTGAGATTTATAGAAGTAGCAGATAAGGAGGTGCAGACCGAGCAGATCATGGATGTTGAACTAATTTTGCCGGATGAAGGACCTAGTTGTTGTAGCTACCACAACAATTTTGCAGCATGTTAATCCAGATAAAGAGGAGATGCCAACCTGTTACAGGTTTATCGGTAGCCAATAGAGCAGATGAGGTGTTATTACTCCTTCTATGCACCAAGAAGTTCTAGAGGCAATACAACCTATAATATCTATCTATGACAAGGCCACTCCAGACTTCAATCGTTTTGTGGAGGACGGAGCTACTCGACAACACAACATATACAAAGCCGAGCACAAGTTGTACATAGACTATTGTGATTCCGATTCAATGAATGAGGAATGGTCTCTCTTCTTACAAAAGAGATCAAAAAAAGGGAATAATGAGAGGAGGAGAAAAAAAATGAAAAACAATGGTCGATTATCTATGCAATTATTACTTGTTTGCTACCTATTTTAAATAAAGGGGAGATTTTTTCCCTGTGGACTTTAATTTATTTGATTTATTATTAAGTTAAGAAAAACCAAGGTATGCTTTATGTTTCCTATTTTTTCCATCATTAATGCAAAATTATAGTGTGAGCAAATAAACTTTTTATGTGAAAAGGACCATGCCACACATTGAAATTTTGATTTGGGAAGGATATTTTGAGAAAGTAAAGCTTTCATTTGCGAAAGATTTCCAGCAAAGTCCAAATAGGAAAAAATAGTCCAAAATTAATGAGATGCGTGTTTGAAGCATATGTTTTTTGTGCCATGAATGCAAGAAATGGTGCCTTGATACTCCATGTCACCTTCAAAGCCATCGTAAAACAGTGGCCACCAAGAGAAGAATCAAAACTACGATAATAATAATATCAAACATATCCACACCAGCCTCAAGAAAGCAATCTAAGAAAATGAATTTTCCATTTGACTAGCGCAACCATCAAAGGTAAATGGGGAAAGTGATAGGAAAAGGCCGGAGAGAAGCAGAGCTGTGCGCGTGTAAACAGATCGAAAGCGTACAGAATGAGATGGAAAGAACGTTGGTAATGGTATGACAGAGGCAAGTACAGGACAGCGCAATATGCTTGATCCACTTTCAATTAAAAAGAATGAAAGAAGTGATGTGATTGGACCGTGGGCTGTGCGTGCATGAGCGTCTGAGAAACTTCTCCGTATTGAGTCGGTGGTAAGTAGTGCAGGCGCATCTGCATGGTGATGATCGGTTGGGTGGAAGAAAATCAGAATGTAGTGCATGGAAAAGCGACGGGGGTCACCGAGTGTCGGGGTGGTGAGTGGATCCTGACGTATCTCGAAAGAGAGTGCGATTTGAACAGCCTATTCTTTTCGTTGTAGATCGATCAGAGATTCAGAGGGCGATTTGAACAGTTTTTTCTTCCAATGCTTGATCGAGCGGCAATTTTAGAGGGCGATCAGCTGGACGGCGTTTAGTCTTTCCAAACGACAGTTCTGCAAAAGGGAATTCGCCGGAATGAAAACCTACTTACGACGTCCTTATGTTGGAATCCAGGGCGACAGAAGCGGCTTTAGTAGACAGCTGATTGTGATCCATAGTTGGAGAGTGGCGACATTCGTATTCTTCCGTTAATTATAATACGCTTCAATTTCATTATCGCATGCATGCCGGTTGCAGATGAGATCGGATCAGAGATCCCACGTAAACATAACATGATGATAGATATTCCGGAGGCTAAGTACGAAGACAAACAAAGAACCTCAATATGTCTCTACCATCTATTGAAACGCTATGCATGCGCAGCCTGCACTCACAATATGAAATTGTCATTTTATGGCTCCGGTAATTGGTACCCTGATGTTTGTTTAGGTTAATCAACAAGGTCTTTAAAAGGCCAACAACCTTATCGACCTCATGGTATTCCAAAACCAACACCTTGACTAAAGACCATCTATTACAATAGCCTAGACTGCAAAGAAAATCTCAACATGTAGATATGGATGACACAAGACTAGAGTAAAAGAAAGCCTCATTGGCTCCTCCAAAAAATCCAGATTTTAAAGAAACCCATGCCATCAACCCTCTCTTCCTAATGGATTTTAAAGTAACTCATATAGTTTACTGCAAAAAGCAAGTTTACATGGTGCAAATTGCGAGGTGAAATTTGCGAATTTGCAAAATCTACGAATTTGCTTTACAGCCTCCCAGATGCTTCCTTCAACTCCCTCTCGCTAGGTGCTATAAGGGCCGTCTCTCTCAAGCTATAAAGGACCAGAGGGGGAGCAAGCGGGGTTGTGGGGTGAGGGAAGGGAAAGGTGGAAGGGAGAGAGGGGAGAGAGAGAGTACTTATGCAGCGACAGGCGAGTGAGGAACAAATAATTTGTCCCTCCTCACATAGGTTGATTCGACGAGCAGGCGAGGAGCACAGAAATTAATTAATAGTTTTTTAGCGAGGCACGATTAGGGAGACTCTCAGAATTTGGAAGTAAATTTATAGTGGAAGCTCGGCACAATACTTCAATGGAAAATCCCATGGCAACGCTTGCACTCATGGATACCACAACGGCCCTTCTATGGCTAAAAATTAGTATCAAAACAACAGTTTTGAGGCTCTTCAATCTTTTTGCAAGATGGTAGCCCATTCAACTTTGATGCGAGCAAGGTAGTTTGCTTCCAATAGGAATATTTATGGCTATTGCATTCAAACTATTTTGTTGTTGTAACTTTCGAGAATTTTGAGGACAAAATAGGTCATGAAGGACTTTTCTTGTTAGTGTATACATACATGTTACTTTTATGTGACTGCATGATTGTATTGGCTATAGCTTAGAGATTCATCTCTATCCCATTAGATTTTAAGCTTACACGTGAACTTTTTGCCAACTAAGCTAACACCATATCTTTAAAGGGTATGTACTTTAATGTTTCTTAAGCATATCTTAGTAATCTTATTACTTGTAAACAATTGTGGATAAGCAACTTTGGTTGTGTAGATTAGTGAAAGCATTTTGAAGTGGACATATTTTGAGTGTATGTACACCTTTTGTGAGGGTTTCATCTCTATTTATTTGAAACCTTCCATGTATAAGTTTAAAATCAGATGAGCATGTGAGGTGTTTAAATATTTTATAAGGAATATAGAGCTTTCCTCCTATTTTTCAGAAGATAGAGTTGTTGCAACGATGCATTGCAAGAAACTTTTGACACCATATTAGGATGGATTTTGTATCATGGTGAACAATGTAATTTACAATCTAGCTGAAACATATTTCAGATGACCAAAAAGAACTTTTATTTAAATACTAGCTGCATAGTATAACTTGTTGCTTTACCTGAAAAGTATCATATAAAATGTGTATAATTTCTTTTTGCAAATTACACATGTTGTAATCTCCTAGAAAACTAGCATTGTCCTAGCTCTCCATGATCCAAATCAATGTATATGAGACAAAGTTCAAGTATTATAATCCTTTTAAAAATGAAAAAATATTAAATTTAAACACATGCATAAAACTGTTTTGGTGATGCTAGTAATGTTTCTCTGTGCATAACCTTTACTAAAGAACCCACACTTGTAAATCTAATAGGGCATCACCAAGTTCGACCATCAAAAATGTTAAGTTCTTCAAGAACTAAGTGGGCCTTTATTGTGCAATGCTTAGATCTTTACTCTATAAAGATTGGCATACATATAGTAAAATATTAGCATACCTATATACAAATGCTCTAAAGGAAGTTTTTGGTCATAAAAGATCCATACATTCATAGAGTATTATTGAGCTAAGCGTATAGCTTCTTAATGTAACCAAAATTGATTTTTTTTTCTTCCTTCTCCAAACTATGCAATTTAATTGTTCCACCGAAAGCGTTGTCTCTTCCTTGAAAGTTCAAATGTACATTTATTTTTGAAAAGGATACAAAAAGTCTATAACATGTGGATCATGAATCTTGCACACCTTTGAAAAATGCCAAGTAAGTGATTTGTATATACTTGAACAAAAGACAAAATGTATTTTGTGCCATGTGTATATGAGACTATGGGCATTGGTTTTTGATGCTCTAGAGTATGTGCTTTCAAGATCTACCTTCACGTACTTAAATATAAGTGAATAGAGTGATATGTTGATGTCAGTATCTCACATGCACAAGTTTACATGAAAAGCATTGCCATATTATGTACCATGAGCAAGACAACCCACTTTTTATAAAGTATCAATCTTCTAGAATAAATTTGAGCATTACATTTTATAAGGCACTTTTCAGCTCGAAACAAAGGGCTTAGATGAAAAGTTAGTGATATTATGATAGCTTTGTGTACATCAATGAAATCTATTTTTTAAAATTAGGAGCCTTCTTTTTATTATGTGTCGAACCCTTGAACATAACAAGGGTCTTTACTTGATTACATTGGAGACTTGAATACATCCAATGGAGCAACATTGATCATAGTGTAGGTCTTAGCTTGATTACATTGGCAGCTTGAATACATCCATTAGAGTAACTTGAATTCATCATAAAGTACGTCTAGTACATTACAAAAATCACGTTCTTGACTTGTTAATATAGCTAAGTTCTTGACTTGGTTAAGAAAGCGACGTCTACGAAGTTTTCAAGCCCTTGGCACTATGGTCCCACTGGCTTGAATCCATGGTTGTTGACATTGTGTGTTGGCATCCTCTACGCTTTAGGAACTAATTATAGCTGTCATTTTGAGTTGATTGTTTCGAACAATCCGCTATTACCGTTCCTTACGGAGGTGCAGACTCAGTTCCCATGAATTGTTTTGAGATTGGATGTTGATGAGAAGCGATGAATCGCTGGTCGTCTGAACTGTTTTGCTACTATGTATCGCTTGGTGAGGGATGCGATTAGATAGAAGTGGGAATGATGACCCACATCATATGCCAGTGCCTCTCAATGTTTAAGGGATTTCTTGCTTTGAACCGTAAACCTTCGTCGTCCTCACATACTGCAATATGGCGCAAAGAAGAATACGGATGTAGATGGACCTTGCTTGCAGATTCCAAGCACTCATGTAGTCGTCCACGCAATTACTATCAGTAGTGAAATTCGATATCTTCTTTGGCCATTCTCGCAATACCTGAGAAAGATTGAGCGCTGCCTCCTAGCGTGCTGAAACTGCTACAATAAGTGCTTAATTCAGCCCGCTGCAGGTTGTTTCTTCATCATGGAAGATACGCGTGCTCCATTTTCTGGGATCAAGAAGGACATCAAAGGGCGACTGAAATGGTACAAGCAGGATTGGACGAGCGGTGTCAGCTCAGGATTCAGGTCTCACTTCCCGTCGTTCTTTTTCTTTGAAGTGACATTTACGATATATACGTGAGCTGCTCTTTCAAAGAATATATATACGTGAGCGAGCATGGGCACCTGTGAATACGTTCAGAGTGAATTTCGTTACTTAGATTGTTATGAAGAAGTTTTCTTGAACAAATTTTTACCTCATCGACAATTATCTCTGCTCTACGGATTGTTTTATGAAACTCTACAAACACAAATGATTAAGCCAAAGATCCAGGACATTGTATATAAAGCTGCATGTATTTTAGAAGCTATTCAGCTTGTCACGAAGGAACCTAACAGAGAGAAGTCGTTTGACTGCAGAATTTTTGCTCCTACAACTTACATTTTCTTCGCATCAGCTATCCCAGTCATTTCGTTTGGAGAACAGTTAGATCGAGACACAAGTATCACCAATACTTCGCTCTCCGTAAATAACCTTTCTTGTATAAGTTTGTTCTTGCTGTTCATTCAGTATTTGGTCGTTGAAACATTTCTTTTGCAATTCTTGCATCTCGAGTGATCTGCAGATGGTATCTTAACTGCTGTCCAAACATTGGCGTCCACTTCTATATGTGGGATAGCACATTCTATCATTGGAGGCCAACCATTATTGGTGCTTGGGGTGGCTGAGCCAACCGTGATTATGTATACGTTTATGTATAGCTTTGTTAAGAACAGAACCGATCTCGGCCCAAGTCTATACCTTGGGTGGACAGGCTGGTAGGTCCTTTCATTTGTGCGCTGCAAAATATTTTATTTTAACCCTGGCGTGGATGCATATCTCTACAGTATGGCCTTTTAGCGCTGTGACAAGCTTGAATATCCATTCATTCATGTTGATTGAATTCTACAGGGTTTGTGTTTGGACAGCGATCTTGCTCTTCCTGATGGCAATACTTGGTGCATGCTCAATAATTAACCAGTTCACTCGTGTTGCTGGAGAACTGTTTGGTTTGCTGATAGCTATACTGTTTATGCAGCAGGCAATAAAGGTCATACTCATATCTGTAGCTTTTCAATTATCATGGTGTCTTGTGAAAGGAATCTTCTTTCTTCCTCCCAGAGTTGATGGTAAAAGCCAAGGATTAAAGTCAATTCTGCTTTCCTTCCTCCCCAACAGTTGTCTTATGGCTCTGTTTTAAGATTTAGCAGAGGAATAAGAATCACAATAACGATTTAAGATTTACCAGGGTATTGTGGAAGAGTTCCGGATTCCCAAAATGGCAAAACTCTCTCTCGAAGAGTATCAGCCTTCTTGGCGTTTCGCCAATGGAATGTTTGGCATGGTGCTCTCGTTTGGGTTGCTGTTGACTGCTCTAAAAAGCAGAAAGGCACGGTCGTGGCGCTATGGAACAGGTCAAAATCGTTTGTAATGTTTTTTCTCACTCTTCCGTGTTCAAGCTCAGATGAATGTTCTCTGTCATTTATCGGGTATATTTTCTTTTTTTTATGGTGCATTGTGATATATTTCTTTCATTATCTTTGATAAGAACATATCCAAGTTTTCTTCCAGATATAAAGAATTGAAGGATACCACAATAGAACTCTTGATATGTACTTATTAGACCTCGAACTCTGTTCCGTTAGTCCTATTGTCATCTATGCTCTCAACAGCATGTGCTTATATATTTGTTTGACACTTTATTTACTCATTTATGTATATAATTTACAGGTAGATTCCGAGGATTTGTAGCTGATTATGGAGTTCCTTTGATGGTTCTTGCCTGGACTGGCCTGTCGTATGCCCCTGCTCGTAATGTTCCAACAGGGATTCCTAGACGACTTTTCAGTCCCAATCCCTGGTCACACGGTGCTGCGAGAAATTGGACAGTCATCCGGGTGCTTCACTTTTGCTTTGCATTCCGAAATCATTACTGATGATCCTTTTAATCAGATTTGATACTGATCATATTTTCAATCAGATTCTTATCAAGAGTTTTTTATATAGTCTTATTACAATGGAAGCAGTTCAGCTAAGTTTTACTGAGCCACTTTTATGGTTGCATCTTAAAATGTGATCGAAATGAAGGGGTACTTTTGCATACACAATTCATTCAATTAGTTCGGATATGATAAGCAGATCTTGAATGTGAGAGGTTATCATTGGTTGTGCGAGTGTACTGAGAAGGGATATGGTGTGTTTTACGTGAACATAGGAGATGGCTCAAGTTCCAATCCCATACATCTTTGGTGCCTTTATTCCTGCTACCATGATCGCTGTCCTCTACTACTTTGATCACAGTATTGCATCTCAATTGGCTCAACAGAAAGAATTCAATTTGAGAAGACCACCGGCATTTCACTACGATTTATTTCTCCTCGGTGCCCTGGTATTACCGATACCATAACATTTCAGCTATTAGAGTAAACTGAGGATTTTTCTTGAAGCAAGTTGGCGCTTTTAAAAACGAAGATGAAGTTGTTCCATTCATTGTTCGGAAGAGGTAGTAACGTGTTGTGCATGTGATCAACCAATCAATATGTATAGATGTATATGAAAGGACAAAGTCAAAGTCACAATTTGTAGAGACCGGCAACAAGCATCTGTTTTTAGGTATGCAGCGTCATGGTTAAGACACAAGTCAGTGACTCATTGCTTTCCCTGGTATGTTTATTTACCCACATTCTCAAACACGTTTTCCAGCGCATATTGCACCATGAGTTTCAACTTCCATTCCATATTACTGTAAACACATAAAATTAGAAAGTAGCCTATTTTTGTCGCCTGGGGATAAATATCAGGGTGTCCCCTTTGTCGTATCCACTGCATTGAAGAGGCCTGGACCCCTCTCTCCCGTCGCCGGAAAAACGGACCCCACATAAGATCAAAAGCACATGGA